>NC_132906.1:69583301-70183301 GCF_047675955.1 Chlorocebus sabaeus | reverse complement strand
GAAAGTAGGTATCAGGGAAAAAAAAAATGAAGTGGGATGCACAATCACAACTCTGATAATAATTTTGATAATGTTAAAAATACTGAATTAGAATTATGAAAACACACCATGCTTAAGGTTATTACACATCAAAGAAATCAAATTTAACTACTTATGCATAGTAACTAAATAGTGTTCTTATTGTGCAGAAAAGCCAAACTATAAAGGATTAATTCTGTCTTGAACAAAATAATCCTCTGTTCTTTCCACAAGCCTACTGTATAACATCTCTAGGGATGTACTGTCCATCAGCTTCCTTCCCTATATGTTCCCTGGAGTGTAGGAGTATGTTTGATGTGGTTACCCAGGTGATTTTATTATTCATGTGGCCACATGAATCACAACACCTGCTTTAAACCCACTGCTACAATTGAAATGATCATGGTAGGAATGACACCTTCAGCTATCATTTTTCTGTCGCAACAGTCTGCCTTAACTTCCCTATGTGGTATCTTCCATTCTTCTGGTCATCCACCCAAATCTACCCAAATTCTACTGTATCATCTGTTGCCTCCTTGACTGCTTTCTACACTCCACGTACAGCTATTATCTGTCACCATATTTTCTGGGTGTCATATTTCAATGCTCATTTAACTTTTCAAATATTTTTTATTGCTGGTTCCACTTCCACGTGGGCCTTATTTTGGATTTTATTATGACCTCAGAAAAAGGAGTCACTAATGAAAACACAATATATTTTATTAATAAAAGATTAATTTCTCAGAAAACTACATTTTCCTGGTTATTATTTTTGAGTATTGGATTATGATATATATTATATATATTTATATTATGTATTACACTTGACCCTTGAACAATGTGGGGATTAGGGTTGCTGATTTCCCACAAAGGCAAAGATCTGTGTATAATTTTTGACTCACGAAAAACTTAACTAATAGCCTACTGTTTGCCAGAAGCCTTACCAATAACGTAAACATTTGATTAACATATCTTTTAAATGTTATATGCATTATGTACTTTTTCTAACAGTAAGTTAAGCTAATGAAAATAAAATTATTAAGAAAATTATAAGGAAGATAAAATATATTTACTATTAAGTGGAAATAGGTCATCATAATTTCTTAATTCTCGTTGAGTAGTCTGAAGTAGAGAAAGGGGAGTGGCTGGCCTTGCTATCTCATGGGTAGCAGAGGCAGATTTGTGGAGGTGATAGAAGGAAAGTCAGGAGAGGCAGGCATGGTTGGCCCAACTTTATGAAAATACATTATAATTTCTGACTTTTCTGCTTTTTAATTTCTCTAAAAATGTTCTGATGTGGTAAAAATCTTTCTTCCACCATATGCTTTAGTTTCAGTGCCATATCAAAGAAGGCTCCTTGTAGTAGGAGAAGTCAAAAGCAGTCTTGAATAATTGGAAACCTTTTGGTCGATTGTCAAAAGTCAACTTGTTTTCTGACATTGCTTCTTTTACATCTTTTCCTCCATCATTATCTGGCACTAGTTTGGAAACATTCATCTCTATCAAGTAATCTTCTGTTAATTCCTCTTGTGTGGTGTCTGTTAACTCTAGAATTTCTCCAAGACTCATATCTTGAAACCCTTCATACTTCACCTTTTTTGCTATATCCACAATCTCTTTTATTATGTCCTAAATTGGCTCTGTCAGAAATCCTGTGAAGTCATGCACAGTTTTATGGATGCACTTTTCTCCAGCAGCAATTTATTGTTTCGAGCTTGGTGGTTTTCATTGCTTTTCTGTAACAATGATGCCAAATTTAACAATCCTTCCAGATGTCCTATCAGGGTTCTCTTCCATAGAGTTGAAAATTATTTCCATAGAGCACCATGCATAATGAGCCTTAAATGTCCTTATGATCCCCTGATATGGCACTTTCATCTGCATTAAAAACCTGTTCAGGCAGATACATTTTCTTTTCAATTTTTTATGGCATCTAGGTACTCATCTGCTGCGTTTTGGTTGATAGAAGCTGCTTTTCCTATTACCTTGACATTTTAGGCCAAATCTTTTTTTTCTAAAATTATCAAACCATCCTTTGCTGCCAATAAATTATCCAGCTTTGATACTTCATCTTCCTTTTGATTTAAGTTCTATATAATGGTTTAATTTTTTTCTTGAATTATGTTAGAATCCATTGGTATATTTTCCTTGTGACAATCCTGTGCTAACATAAGAGCTGTATTTTTCTTTACTAGCATAAGGATATGAGATTTAAAAAAAAATGTATTTCATGAAAAGCAAAAGATTTCTGTATCTGCTAGCATAGCTGCAGTCATTTTTTTTCTTACATTGGCACTAGTGCTTACACTAGCTTCATTTACTTGAAAAATGATGGGCAACTGCAGATGCGGACCTCATTCTTTGGTATGTACCAAGCAATTCAACTTTTTCTTGTAATGTCATGGCTTTTCTATGCTTCTTTGGAGCACTTCTGGCATCAATAGTGGCACTGCATGTAGGTCCCTTGTTGTATTCAAGGTCTATGATATTGTACTAAACACAGTGAAAAATAACATGAGAACTGTGAAAGAACACTTTTTTCTGGAATACACAATTTACTGAAGAGATGAACTGTTCACCCAAAGATGGCTAGAGCCACACTATGTTGTTAGTGGATGCTTGCAACACAAATTCAACAAAATAGCAACAGGAGGTGGCTACAAAATCCTTACAGTAGTACAAAATGTACTATAATTTTATGCAATTATGTTTTAATACCGGATCTTTATATTTGTTTTCATTTATCTTCATTGTGAATGTTGTCATGTATGGTCTGTAAGTTGCATACAATTTTTACTTTTTATAATACATGTGTGTATATTTCATGGTAGTAAATAGTAAAATTGACTAGTATCTACTTATGTTTTATACATTCATGACCTACCTAACTTTTCCTAAATTGTATTGGTAAATTATATTTTGTACAGTTTGTCTGCGATTTTTTTTTAAAATGTTGCAAATTTTTAAAACATTGTTCAATATAGTTATTGAAAAAATATGTATGTATTAGTGAAACTGTGTAGCTCATGCCCATGTTATTCAAGGGTCGACTATATATATATTGTGTATTTACAATTTATGTGTTTACATACATAAAACAATCAGAAATATGAATATAATATCAGCGTTAATTTTTACTGACATTGAAAATCCTATTTCTAATCTTTCCAGCTACTTGTGAGGGAAGTGAATATAAGACTAAGTTAAATATTCTAAACCTCATATGGCAAAGCAAGATTTTCATTCCACCTCATCTCTTTTGCTGTTTCTGCTTGACTTTGAGAGGAGTAAAGGCAAAGACTCCAGGAGCATGATTCATCAAGTTTTGCTATCAGTGTGCTCAACATTTCAAATATTTTATATATATATATAGCAAAGACATTATATTGTATACATGATAAACATTTATTTATTTTTAAAAGCTCTACCTTAAAGAACCTTGAAGTTGAAATAGCACAGAGTTGGGCTTAGTAGAAAACTGCTCTCGGTGCGCCAAGATGAAACCAAAATGGTGAAGTCCTCCAAAATGAAGCAGAATAATAACTGTTGTCAGTCTTCCAATGTGAAGTCAAAACGATGATGAAGATTACAAGGACCTCAAAGTACTGAAGTTAGGAGTCTGGGTCAGGGCAGAGAAGATAAAAGACTAAAGCAAAGAAGACAGAAGAAGATAATGGAAGAATGGGCTCTGGCCTAGCATAGCCATCAAAGCTGGACAAATAGCATTTCATGGGGAAAGACAAGTACTTTTTTCATCCTTTTCTGGAGTCTGGGAACATTGTGACCTTTTAATAGTAAGAATGTATTTTTTCCAATAATGAGTTTTATCTCTACACTCACTCAGACTATGCTGGCTTAACAACAGACTCAGGGATTTTTGCATAATTGAAAACAAAGTTCAAATTAAATTTAGTGTAACAGCTATGTGCATAAGGGATGTAATAATGATCCAAGAATCTTATAAGAATATTCTCAGCATATTCAGTCTGAAAATGCAAGCAAAGCTGTGACCCTTACTTTTTTATGTTGAGTAAACAACATTGCCTTCAGTGCCTGGGAAGGTTACAACTATAGATCAAAGCACAAAGAACACTGTGGTGAATGTGAGGCACTTGTGAATTTCTACTATTAATACAAATTCAAAGAAAAATAAATAAAGACAGTATCTAAAATCATCTTCCCAGTACCAGTCAGAATTTTCAATACAAATGTGCATCCTTTTATAGAATGACGTGTACCTGAAAAGTCCTGTAAATTTTTACATTCAAAGGAATTGTACCATGTATTATATTTGAGAGAGACATTATTGAAATTCCAAAGTGAATTACTGTGCAAGGTGAAGAATTTTATTTTAAAGTAAATATTCACTTGATCTTAGTTAACATTTTTTAATTTTTGCATACTAAACATGCTTTAAAAAGGGGAACAGATTTCAAGTTTTAGGAAAGATGTAATAGACATGCTTCTCAGTATTTTTCATGCTATGTACAACTAAAATTGTAAAACACAACATAAAATCATGGAGAGGAGAAGGCAGACCAGCTAAAGGCCTTGCACCAGAAGAATTACGTGAAGATGAGTTCCAGTGGTGTTTCTTTTTTGTTCATTTTAACTGGACTGGATACTGGAGAAACTTACAATCTAGAAACAGCAAAGGGTCACATCAAGAAAAAAGAAAAGCTTGTCCTCTCTACACAAAGAGCCAGGAAAGGAAGATCCTAGAAAGAGGTAAAATTTTTCAATAATGATACTGCTCTGCTCCTACCCTAGCCGTGAGAAAAACCTGTCTCTCCATCTATACGCACATCAGCAAAGGCTGAGTGGAAAGTGAATACTTCCATCTTTGCCTGACTATAATACTTCCATCTTTTCCTTCCTCGAGTAGTGTGAGAAGGGGGTTATTGGAAAACCAGCAATTTCACCAACACCGAAAAATAACATCCCCTACCCCACGCCCCAACCTTGTAGTGTCTTCAGTGGCACTTGGTACCTGGACTTCTACCACCACCTGGAGGTAATGAGAAACTTCTGCTGCCCTCCGTGGTGGTGGTTCAGGAAGATTAGTGGAAAGGTGGGACTTTCACCCTCGTCAGTGAAGGAAGGGGACATGGGGCCTCTGTGTTCCTTTTCTGCAACTTCTTATGCATATATAATTACTTAAAAATGAAAAGCTTCAATACTAAAAGAAACACAAAGAAGAAGAAAACACATTTAATGGTTGCTCAAATTTGATTTCAAATAATCTATTTCCCTCATAAACACATAGACCACAGAAATAAATCCAAACTTGTATGGTCAAGTAACTTTTGACAAGGACAATAGGTAAAAAGTAGTCTCTTCAATACATGGTTCTGGGAAAACTGGATTTTCACATGGAAACAAGTAAAATTGGACCCATTTATTATACAAAACACAAAGTTAGAATGGACAAAAGATCTAAGTGTAACACCTGAAACCATAAGATGTTTAGATGAGAACACAGAGAAAAATTCCTTGTCAGTAGCCTTGGCAATGATTTTTTTTTTTTTTTTTTTTTTTTTTTGGATATCATACCAAAAACTCAGGCTACGTAAGCGTATTAGTCCATTTTCACACTGCTACGAAAGAACACCCGGGACTGGGTAATTTATAATGGAAAGAGTTTTAATTGACTCAAAGTTCGGCAGGGCTGGGAAGACCTCAAGAAATTTAGAATCAAGGTGGAAGGGGAAGCAAACATGTCCTCCATCACATGGCAGCAGGAGAAAGATGTGCTGAACAAAGCAGTAAAAGCACCTCATAAAACTATCAGATCTCATGAGAACTCACTATCATAAAAACAGCATGGGGGTAACCACCCCCTGATTCAATTACCTCCCACCAGGTCCCTCCCATGACATGTGGGGATTATGGGAACTACAAGATAGGATTTGGGTGGGGTCACAGCCAAACCATACCAATAAGCAATGCTATAAAAAATTAAACATCAAACTAAAACATTTCTTCAATCAAAGGAAACAAGAAAATAAAATGGAAGCTAGGGATTTGGAAAATATTTGTAAACCACATATCTGAAAAAGGGTTAATACCTAAAATTTATAAAGAATTCATACAACTCAGAGAGACAAATACCCGATTAACAAACGGGTAAAGAACCTAAAGAGACATTTCTCCAGAGAAGATATAAAAATGACCAATAAGTATATAAAAGGTGCTCAGTATCATTAATCATCAGGGAAGTGCATTCAAAGCAACTATGTGATATCACCTCATACACTTTAGGATCAAAATATCAAGAGATAACAAACATTGGCAAAGATATGAGGAAAAAGGACCCTTTGTATACTGTTGGTGGGAATACAAGTTATTAGAGCCATAATGGAAAACAGAATGGAAGTTTTTTGTTTTTTTTTTTTAAATAGGACTATCTCATCATTCCACCCCACTGCTGGGTATATATCCAAAGAAAACAGTATCAGTATGTCAAAAGATAGTTGCACTGCCATGTTAATTGCAACATTATTCACACTAGCTATGATATAGAATCAACAATTGTTCATTAATGAATAAAATGTGGTATATTTAATCAATGGAATATGATTCAACCTTTTATAAAAAGAGGAAATGTCATTTGTGACACATAGTGAACCTGAAAGACATTATGTTAAGTTAAATAAACCAGGCACAGAAAGACAAAGACCACATGGTATCCTTTATGTTTGGAATCTAAAAAAGTTGAACTCATAGAATTAGACAATGCAATGATGGTGCCCAGGGACTGCCGATGGGGGCGCGGATGAATGTTGGTGTGATGTTAATCAAAGGATACAAAATTTCAGTTAGCTAGAAGGAATAAGTTTGAGAGATGTTTTGTACAACATGGGTCTATAGTTAATAACAACGCCTTGAATTCTTGAAAATTGCTAAGAGATTTTAAGTGTTCTTGTCACCAAAAAGTATATGAGGTAATGTATATGTTAATTGGCCATATGTAGCAATTTTGTAATGTAAGCATACTACAAAACATGTTGTACACGATAGATATAATTTAGTAAATTAAAAATAGATGTTTATAAGTAAATAAAAAATCACTAAATCACATAAAATATGTTAAACATTGCAATGTTTGGAATTATCATAGCTGCCTCACTACATACATTAATCTCCTTTTTAAGAGGCCACATTAAATTCATTTCAAAAGAACATTGGCAATTTAAACCAAGCACATTTATAAAACTAGGACAATTAGTAGCAGGGAGATAACAATACATTTCTGGAGGGTAGAAGGCAGATGGAAAGGTGGTAAGTGGTAATTCAGAGAAAAGTACCACAGCCTAAGTTTTTTATAGTATCTCAACATGTGAGATAAAAGCCTTTCTATGCTTTAGACATCCCAAATTCCCAGGTCTCAAAAATTCTGAGAGAAATATTTGGGAAAAGGTAAATTTTAGGAATTTAAAACCATCCTTGAAAATGTAAAAGCAATTTAGAATGGTTCTAAAAACATACAATGCAATAGGAAGGCTTCAAGCAAGTAAGAATAGGACAAACATAAAATGGCAAATCTTGGGGGCAAAATTTCCTTCAAAATACCATTTTATTTATTTTTCCACAGGTAGGTTTTGAGAAAAAAGCAGATAAAAACTTGCACTCAGAGTTGAGACTGTAGAAATATATAATATGAATAAATTTATAATATAAATAAATATATAATGTGAAGTTACTTGACAAAAATCAGTATTTTTCTTTTCAGTTTTTACTTCATATTTGTATTTATTTCATATTTGCCAATGCTTTGTTGTTAGGAGCATATACATTTAAGACTGTTATATTTTCTTACTGAATTTACACCATTTATATTTTGGAATATTTCTCCTTATCTCTAGAAATAGTATTTGTATTTTATCTGAAGTCTACTTCAGACTTTATTTCTCCATGGTATATCATTTTCCAACCTTCTAATTAACATATCCATAACAGCCTTTCTTGATACAAATGCAGCCCCCTTCTACAACATGACTTTTCTCATAATTGTTCCTTATGCCCTGTGAATTATTAATAGGTTTCTCCATCCTAACTGGTGGAAACACAGAATGATTCCTAGCCCTCTGGAAGCTCTAGCTGGTTTGCTGTGTGCTTCAAGGTGTATCTTTCCATTATCCTGGGGAGATTCCTCACATATGTGTACATCACTCCTCTGTCCAATTCAAGGGAATGCCTCAGCACATCCCTTGAACTGACACTCTCTCTGTATCAGCTTCTTCCTCTTAGTACCCTACCCAGCAGTCTAGCCATCTTTGCCTTCCTGAATTTAATGCCCTTATCTCCATATTTAAGCAGGAGGATGCTGCTCCTCTTAGGTTTTCCCTACTTGTTCTGAGGCCTGGCAATGACTCTGAACTTACTCTGTTTTCCTTCTCTCAGGTATCACAGTCCTGTGCTAACTAATGTTCATTGTCTTAAAATAAATCGTTCTACATTTTTGGGGGAGAGGGTTCTAGTTGTTTACAGCAGGAGGGCAAATCTCATAAAAGTCAATCCTTCATGGAAGGAGCAGCTACTCAGTTATTTCCCAAACCATGAACAGATAGCTACAGATCAACAGTTATATGAATAAAACCAGCAACTGGGAAGAAAAGAGGGAGGTCAATATATTTAGACACCTAAGGATATTAGAGAAGTAAACCAAGGCACAATGGATAATATTTAAGAAATTATTAATTTATTTTCTCACTGACTTTGGAGAAGATAGTATATACAAAAAGAGAATGTCATGAAAAAATAGAGAATACAAATCTCTGAGAAATTAAAACTATGATTTTCAATACAAACTAACAGAGTAGTACTAAAGGAAATTCTCTGAAAATATAAAAATTTGAAAAGATATGTAAAATAGAGAAAAAATAAGAAACAGTTCTAGACTGAAACAGGTACATGTTGTGCTGCAGCAAGAAAGAATGTAACTAGAAAACAGAAGACAAAGATGCAGCAGAATGTTGTGGTAAAGTCATGAACAAAATACAAAGTAAATTAAGATAAAACATTATTAGCAATTGAAGTGAAAATAAAAAGAACCCAAATTGTACATGACACTGTGAATAACTCAAAAATGGTGACTTGGCATTTCAAAAACAAATGTGAACCTAAAATGCTAATTGACTTCATATTTGTGAATTTACAAAATCAAGATCACTAAAAATTTTTTTGCATCAATTTACAGAAAAAAACTGCTTACAATAAATGAATACACATTTATATGTTTATAATAGATATGGTACAGCTGAGAATAGTTAAGAAGAAAAAGAAAGCGAATGTTAGAACAATGTTAAGTCCTCCCTTGGTATCCACAGGGGATTGATTTCAGGACTCCTTTGGATACTGGGATCTATGGATGCTCAAGTTCCTTGTGTAAAATGATACAGTATTTGCATATAACTTACGTACATTCTCCCATATACGTTAAATCATCTTTATATTATAATACCTACTAAAATATAAATGCATGTAAATAGTATACTGTATTTTTTATTTGTATTTTTTACTGTATTGTTATTTTTTGTGTTTTTTAAAAAATACTTTTGCTCTGTGGTTGGTTGAATTCATGGATGCAGAAACCATAGATACAGAGGATCAAATGTATACACAAATTATTGTATTGTGTAGTAAGCAGTCAAGAAATTGAGACTGATACAGGAAATACTGAGAATTAGTTTGAGAATAATTTTATTTTCTTTCTTTTTTGCAGAGTTAGATTTTATTTTAAAAATTTTTATGTGTTGATGAACAAAGCTTTGTTGCATCAATTTTGATTTTTGAAAGATACTGAAATATTCTCTGTCTTGATGAGTGATTTTAACAGCTTCATTGAGGCATAATAGATATACCAAAAAACTACACATATTTAATGTGTACAATTTGATGAGTTTAGACACATGCATACACCCATGAAACCATCACCATAGTCAGGGATATAAACATATCCATTACCTCCAAAAGTTTCTTCAGGCTCCTTTGTTTTCTTGATTGCTGCTGTTGTTTTGGGTGTGTGTGTGTGTGTGTGTGTGTGTGTGTGTGTGTGTGTTAAGAACACAATATGAGATCTACCCTCTCAACAGATTCCTTAAGTGCACAATACAGCATTGTTAACTTTAGATATTATGTTGTATGGAAGATCTCTAGTACTTATTCATCTTGCATAAATGAAACTTGATACCCATTAAACAACAGCTCTGTATTTCTTTCTCTCAGCTCCTGGAAACCACCAATATACTCTCTGCTTCTCTTGAGTTTGATTACATTAGGTATCTTACATAAAAGAGATTATAAGTCAGCTTTTTGAGAATTAGAAATATAAGATTAATAAAAATATGATTTTCAAAATTCTTCCAGCTTACTGTCTCACATGCAGGCCTTATTCATTATATGCAGTTGCTATGTTCTATAAATTCACAGATAACACTGAAATAACAAATACTGAACCCTTACCCCTGGAAGAGATACAGGCTTAGATTTCTGAGAGTCTCTGGTCACAACATTTTTACCAAGCAGTCAACACATATCCTAGTTTTATGTGTATTTCTACTTAAAGACATGTTATTTAATCTATGTTAAAATACAGATTGATTTACATGAACTCAGCCAACAGCACTATATAAATTATGTCTGAACAAAGCTTGGCTAACTCATAGATTTTCTTCCTAATACATATCAGCTGTTTTTCCCTTAGAAAAATAAAACGACATTACAGCATTATCTTTGGGAGACATTTAAATAGTGAAATCACCAACAAAAAGTACAAAGTTGTGAAAAATATGGCACCAATTAAACCATAACAGGGCCATTTCTTTGCAGTATAGAGTTGAAACAGCCAGCTTTGCCTTGTTTAATTTTAGCTGGTAACCTGCACACAATGTGAACCAAAGTTTTTGCCACTCACCACTTGTCCACAAATGACCACAAAAGTGCCACTAGTATTAATTTTGAGGATACAAATAAATTTTACAGAGTAGACGAATTTCCATGGGATCCATGAATAATGAGGATCAAATGATATTAAAAATTAAGAAAAATAAAACTAGATCTTAAATTTACAGAGTATGAACATAAAAATGATCAAAAATGGTTTACATAGCGGATTGAATTCTCAAATTGGGAATAAATCGCAAAAAATTAAGAAGGAAACATTTGACTCTGTTTTTTGTTTGTTTGTTTGTTTGTTTTGAGACAGGATCTTGCTCTGTTGCCCAGGTTGGTGTGCTGTGGTGCGATCTTGGCTCACTGAGGCTTCTGCCTGGTGGGTTTGAGAAATTCTCATGCCTCAGCCTCCCAAGCAACTGAGACTGGCTAACTTTTTTATTTTTAGTAGAGACAGGGTTTTGCCATTTTGTCCAGTCCTAGTCTCTGACTCCTGGCCTCAAGTGATCCACCTGCCTCAGATTCCAAAAGTGGTGGGATTACAGGTCTGAGCGACCGTGCCCGGCCCTGATTTATAATTTTGATGAAGGTAAATAAGATACATTTAATTCTGTTTGAAGGAATTGCTCATAAACTACAGATAGCATCATCTTAAATATGGGGTTTTCCTTAACAGAAGAGTGCATGCTTACATTTTCTTTTCACGATGAGGACATTTATCTCTCCATATAAAACTAAAAATATTTCATTTAGAAAGATATCCAAAGGTGTAACTTATTTCATTAAGAATATGATACCACATAACTGAGTGAGGAATGAGGTCAGTGATGGGCAAGATGACCCAATAACTATTGGTCCAGTATATGTAAATTGAAGTTAATGGGAAAACATTGTTACAGAAAACTACAGACAAATTGCTACCTGTGTTATTTTACATTCAAAAAGTGCTTAACAATTCTATGGAACAGTTGCTACTCAATTAGAACTCAATTATATGTTAAATGAACTAAATGCCATTTCATTTGCACAGAGGAATCTTTAATAATGATTAATGGAAATTTAATCGAATATGAGTTGAGACTCCAATGTGTTTCACAATAGAATATGAATGAGTTATATTGATACTAACTAGATCCATTATCTATATCACGATGCTGATGAAGTCAAGTTTGAGGGTCTGATCCTTATACAGCACATCAAACAAAAATACTATTATGCAGAGTAACAGATGGCACCTTACAATCAGCTCTTCACCTTATAAATATACCCATTTGCCACAATAGAACAAAATGATTATGAATAAGGAGAAATCACTCAAATCGGCTAAAAATATGTTAGACAGTAGTTTTGTTTTGGAATACAAAAAACAACAATTGAAGGACTTATTAATACATAAGTTCTTAAGACTGATACATTAAATAAATTACATTTACTTTCATAAAAGGAAGAATGAGATCTTCTGTTTTCTCATTCTTCATTACCACAACCATCTATTAACCAAAGTTTGGGTAATTGCATGACATTTGCAAATTAGGAAATAATTAGTAATTTATGATGTGTGTATTTCAATACAGATAAAAATAAAATTTAATTTAAAATATGAGTTTTTGTTTTTGTTTTTTGTTTTTGTACATAAACACCAGCCACAAATTGAATAACAAATATATGCTACTTGTTTGTAAAAAGTACATTATTGTAAGCTTTTGCATGTTTTATTCATATTCCATTAGTTTTATATTTACTCTATATTAGTACAAATGACTCTGTACCATGTTATTTTCTGAAACTCATGAAAATCTGAAATGTTTATAAATGCGTTCTTACATTTTTTTTCCCTTAAATTAGTTGTGTTGTGCTGTCAGAGTCACTAATATATTTCCCTTACATTTTAATTCTAATACTGACCCTCCATTTATCTGTGTAATTATATTGGATTCCTAACATCCTAGCATTATTAAGGAAGCCAAAAGGCATAATTTATTTCTTCATTACCTAGTGTTTTATGAATACCTTTTGCTTTGGTAAAAGTATTTGACTCACTACATAAATATTTTCCCTTTATACTTGTAAGGGAAATTTTGTATGATTAATAAATTTTTTATGATTAATATATTTTTTATAAATAAAATTTTTTATGATTAATATATTATTATAAAAACTAAATCAAGCTACCATCTATTTTTTATTCATGAGAACATTGTGTATGCTGTGTCAGTGATTATGACAGGTATTAAAGGTGATGCTTACACAATGTCACAATGCCCCATTGACATTTCTGCCACTATAAGACCAAAAAAAAAAAATCATTGTTAAATTTAGTTTAAAATCACTAGTAGAGTTAATTTGGCTTTATACGAATTTCAGCATAGTGACATGCTTCATGTAGTTTTTAAATCAAAATCTCACCTTTGTGGACAGATGCAGGTACTGAGTTATTAAGGTCTCATGTAAAGACACCCACTGAGAAAACTACCTTCTATTCAATTTAACTATCTCAAGACATGACAGAAGAGATGGCTATTGGAACTCAAACCTCTTTATCAAAGAATATGAGCAATGAATAGTGGATTTCAAGCTACAGAGACATTGCATTATTAATGAATACCTATGTAAACTATTCTTTGATTAGCAGTTCCGGTTTGTAAAACCTTCTCCCTGTGCTAAGTGTTCTTTTCAGCTTTATATCTTCCAACTGAGCCTACTGGTAGACTTTGAAACGCAGGTGTTTTAAAGGTGTCATGTCAAATAGCTCTTATCCAGCTATAACATGTTGCTTTTAAACATTTTAGCTTTGAATGTGCATTGAGAGGATCAGAAATATCATGTTAATGAATTTTAAGGTGTTACATCCATCATAAATTTTCTTAAAGAGTAATTAGAAAAAGTATGCTATTGGGAATTACAGTTCATGAGGTATCAAAATTGGTTTAAAAATATACACAATAGGTTTCTTATTTGAAAACCTACCAAGATAAATTTATTAGCTCTGCTTATACAAAAATAACAAAACATGTAAGGCATATTAGCTCTTTCCAGCTATAAATTAATTGATTTAAATTTTATAAATCCTTATTTCTTTATTAATAACTCATAACTTTAGAAGTTTTTAGAAAAAGTATTATGAAAAAGATATGGTATGTCAGGTTCACACCATATCTCTCTCTCTCCTTACATTTCACAATTTCTAGTACAGAGATTAAACTATTTTCCTTATTACCTCTTCCATGAACTGACATAAGAAAGGGCTGTATATGACTAACTCTCCTGCCCCAGATCCCACACCAAATAAAGACTGTGTGCATGGCATCCCATTTTTACTCAGTCTTACACATTTCCTTTAACACCACATTAAAATCTTTTCACACATTGGAGCATTCTCTGTAGTTTGTTCCTAGTACTTAGATGTATCATTGCTCACTTTATAAATACTTACCTCACAAAAAGTTTTTTCTCATTTCTTCTCTTTATTCCCCTTTCTCTTCATCTTATTTCACTTTTATCCCCCTATTCATTCCATTTAATAGCCAAAGACAGACAAAAACAGGCAAACAAATAGAAAAAAAAAAACAAAAAAAAACTTTAAACAAGCAGTCAAAGGTAAACGTGAGCATCTGGGAAAAGAAAAATGAATGGAATCCTGTTTTGAGTTTTAATCAGTTTTCAGTTAATTGAACTTTTAATGGCTGTAAATGTCAATTCGGTATGTTTACACAATTCAGTAGTTACTTCCATTTTTTTTTTTTTTTTTTCTCACAAAATGTGAGTTTTCCAAATTCACAGGGGTGAAGAAGTATGGAGAAATGGTCAGCATCAGGGAAAGCCCTAACAAGTAAGGCCGTCTTGCTGCAGGCTATTTGACGTCACACCGAACAAAGCAGATGTGATTACGGGGCACTCACGTGCCCAGTGGAGCTATCATTCTCTCTCTCTCAGAAGTTACTGGTAGAGTTCCGTTAATATTGCTTATTTTTAATTCTCATGGAGGACCTGTTTCAGGAACTCAAGTTTTTATTTGATCTTTGCTGATTTCTATTCATCTCGATCCATTGGTACAGTATCTAAAAGAATGTTCACATAATTGAAATTGAAGATAGACACTTCTATAATCACCAGCATACATCCAGTTTTTCCAATGTATCCACATACTTTTGGGCTAATCAAATATTTTTATTAGGTAATGATGAAGGGCATATCCAGTGAGGAAAATGATGGAAGCATGTGCTCATACGTCCATATGTTTTTTAAAAACCTTCCTTATTTTTTAATGGCTCTTATATTTAGAAAGTGTAGGTTAGGTTTTTCAGTTTATGCTTTACCCAGTTATCCCTTAAAAAGCACACAGAAATAATATAGCAGTTTTGCATATGGCATTCCTGTTAATACTCAGATCATCATACATTCATGTTCCAAATACTTGTCTATGCCACATCTTGTGCCTTTAGATATTTCTCTTTTTTTGGAGAAAACTTATTTAAAAGCTTTATTGGTATAATTAAAATGATAGAGTTTATCTTCAAATGTCAGTGTAGCATATTCCATTCCAAAAAATACCATTTTATCCTAAGATGTACAAAACTGAACCTGTTTCCCAGTCAGAAATATAAAAAAATTTTCTCTTGGTGATTTTTTTTTATAAAGTTATAGGGTACGTGTGCACAATGTGCAGGTTTGTTACTTATGTATACATGTGCCGTGTTGGTGTGCTGCACCCATTAACTCATCATTTACAGTAGGTATATCTTCTAATGCTATCCCTCCCACCTCCCCCCACCCTACAACAGGCTCCAGTGTGTGATGTTCCCCACTGTGTGTCCAAGTGTTCACATTGTTCAATTCCCACCTGTGAGTGAGAACATGCACTGTGTGGTTTTCTGTCCTTGTGATAGTTTGCACAGAATGATGATTTCTAGCTTCAATCATGTCCCTACAAAGGACATAAACTCATCGTTTTTTATGGCTGCATAGTATCCCATGGTGTATACGTGCCACATTTTCTTAATCCAGTCTATCATTGGTGGATATTTGGGTTAGTTCCAAGTCTTTGATATTGTGAATAGTGCCGCAATAAACATACGTGTGCATGTGTCTTTAAAGCAGCATGATTTATAATCCTTTGGGTATATACCCAGTAATGGGATGGCTGGGTCAAATGGTATTTCTAGTTCTAAATCCTTCAGGAATTGCCACACTGTCTTCCACAATGGTTGAACTAGTTTACAGTCCCACCAACAGTGTAACAGTGCTCCTATTTCTCCACATCCTCTCCAGCACCTGTTGTTTCCTGACTTTTTAATGATCGTCATTCTAAGTGGTGTGAGATGGTATCTCATTGTGGGTTTGATTTGCATTTCTCTGATGGCTGGTGATGAGGAGCATTTTTTCATGTGTCTGTTGGCTGCATAAATGTCTTCTTTTGAGAAGTGTCTGTTCATATCCTTTGCCCATTTTTTTATGGGCTTGTTTGATTTTTTCTTGTAAATTTGTTTAAGTTATTTGTAGATTCTGGATATTAACCCTTTGTCAGATGGGTAGATTGTAAAAATTTTCTCCCATTCTGTAGTTTGCCTGTTCACTCTGATGGTAGTTTCTTTTGCTGTGCAGAAGCTCTTTAGTTTAATTAGATCCTATTTGTCAATTTTGTCCTTTGTGGCCATTGCTTTTGGTGTTTTAGTCATGAAGTCCTTGCCCATGCCTATGTCCTGACTGGTATTGCCTAGGTTTTCTTCTAGAGTTTTTATGTTTTTAGGTCTAACATTTAAATTTTTAATCCATCTTGAATTAATTTTGGTATAAGGTGTAAGGAAGGGATCCAGTTTCAGCTTTCTACATATGGCTAGCCAGTTTTCCCAGCACCATTTATTAAGAAGAGAATCTTTTCCCAATTTCTTGTTTTTGTCAAGTTTGTCAAAGATCAGATGGTTGTAGATGTGTGGTATTATTTCTGAGGGCTCTGTTCTGTTCCATTGGTCTATATCTCTGTATTGGTACCGTGCTGTTTTGGTTACTGTATACTTGCAGTATAGTTTGAAGTCAGGTAGCATGATGCCTCTAGCTTTGTTCTTTTGGCTTAGGATTGTCTTGGCAATGTGGGCTCTATTTTTTTGGTTCTAGATGAACTTTAAAGTAGTTTTTTTCCAGTTCTGTGAAGAAAGTCATTGGTAGCTTGATGGGGATGGCACCAAATCTATAAATTACCTTGGGCAGTATGGCCATTTTCACAATATTGATTCTTCTTATCCATTAGCATGGAATGTTCTTCCATTTGTTTGTGTCCTCTTTTAATTTGTTGAGCAGTGGTTTGTAGTTCTCTTTGAAGAGGTCCTTAACATCCCTTGTAAGTTCAATTCCTAGGTGTTTTATTCTCTTTGAAGCAATTGTGAATGGGAGTTCACTCATGATTTGGCTCTCTGTTTGTCTGTTATTGGTGTATAAGAATGCTTGTGATTTTTACACATTGATTTTGTATCCTGAGACTTTGCTGAAGTTGCTTATCAGCTTAAAGAGCTTTTGGGCTGAGATGATGGGGTTTTCTAAATACACAATCATGTCATCTGCAAACAGGGACAGTTTGACTTCCTCTTTTCCTAATTGAATACCCTTTATCTCTTTCTCCTGCCTGATTGCCCTGGCCAGAACTTCCAACACTATGCTGAATAGGAATGGTGAGAGAGGGCATCCCTGTCTTATGTTGCTTTTCAAAGGGAATGCTTCCAGTTTTTGCCCATTCAGTATGATATCGGCTGTGGGTTTGTCATAAGTAGCTCTTATTATTTTGAGACACATCCCATCAATATGTAGTTTACTGAGAGTTTTTAGCATGAAGGGCTGTCGAGTTTTGTTGAAGGCCTTTTCTGCATCTATTGGGATAATCATCTGGTTTTTTGGTCTTTGGTTCTGTTTATATGATGGATTACATTTATTGATTTGCATATGTTGAACCAGCCTTGCATCTCAGGGATGAAGCCAACCTGATCGTGGTGGAAAGCTTTTTGATGTGCTGCTGGATTCAGTTTGCCAGTATTTTTTTGAGGATTTTGCATCAATGTTCATCAGGGATATTGGTCTAAAATTCTCTTTGTGTGTGTGTGTGTGTGTGTGTGTGTGTGTGTGTGTGTGTGTGTGTGTGTCTGCCAGGCTTTGGTATCAGGATGATGCTGGCTGCATAAAATGAGTTAGGGAGGATTCCCTATTTTTCTATTGATGGAATAGTTTCAGAAGGAATGGTACCAGCTCCTCCTTGTACCTCTGGTAGAATTCAGCTGTGAATCCGTCTGGTCCTGGACTTTATTTGGTTGGTAGGCTCTTAATTATTCCCTCAATTTTAGAGCCTGTTATTGGTCTATTCAGGGATTCAACTTCTTCCTAGTTTAGTCTTGGGAGGGCGTATATGTCCAGGAATTTATTCATTTCTTCTAGATTTTATAGTTTATTTGCATATAGATGTTTATAGTATTCTCTGATGGTAGTTTGTATTTCTGTGGGATTAGTGGTGATATCCCCTTTATCATTTTTTATTGTGTCTATTTGATACTTCTGTCTTTTCTTTTTTATTAGTCTTGCTAGTAGTCTTATCAATTTTGTTGATCTTTTCAAAAACCACCTACTAGATTCATTGATTTTTTTGAAGGGCTTTTTGTGTCTCTATCTCCTTCAGTTCTGCTCTGATCTTAGTTATTTCTTGCCTTCTGATAGCTTTTGAATGTGTTTGCTCTTGCTTCTCTAGTTCTTTTAATTGTGATGCTAGGTTATCAATTTTAGATCTTTCCTGCTTTCTGTTGTGGGCATTTAGTGGTATAAACTTCCCTCTATACACTGCTTTAAATGTGTCTGAGATTCTGGTATGTTGTGTCTTTGTTCTCATTGGTTTCAAAGAACATCTTTATTTCTGCCTTCATTTTGTTATGTACCCAGTAGTCCTTCAGGAGCAGGTTGTTCAGTTTCCATGTAGTTGAGCGGTTTTGAGTGAGTTTCTTAATCTTGAGTTCTAGTTTGATTGCACTGTGGTCTGAGAGACAGTTTTTTATAATTTCTGTTATTTTACATTTGCTAAGGAGTACTTTACTTCCAGCTATGTGGTCAATTTTGGAATAAGTGTGATGTGGTGCTGAGAAGAATGTATATTCTGTTGATTTGGGGTGGAGAGTTCTGTAGATATCTATTACGTCCACTTCGTGCAGAGCTCAGTTCCATTCCTGGATATCCTTTTTTACTTTCCATCCCATTGATCTGTCTTATGTTGACAGTGGGGTGTTAAGTCTCCCATTATTATTGTGTGGGAGTGTAAGTGTCTTTCTATGTCTCTGAGGACTTGCTTTATGAATCTGGGTGCTCCTGTATAGGTTGCATGTACATATACGTTTAGGATAGTTAGCTCTTCTTGTTGAATTGATCCCTTTACCATGACCATTATGTAATGGCCTTCTTGGTCTCTTTTGATCTTTGTAGGTTTAAAGTCTGTTTTATCACAGACTAGGATTGCAACCCCTGCCTTTTTTTGTTTTCCATTTGCTTCGTAGATCTTCCTCCATCCCTCTATTTTGAGCCTATGTGTGTCTCTGCATGTGAGATGGGTCTCCTAAATACAGCACACTGATGGGTCTTGACTCTTTATCCAATTTGCCAGTCTGTATCTTTTAATTGGAGCATTTAACTCATTTACATTTAAGGTTAATATTGTTATGTGTGAATTTGATCCTGTCATTATGATGTTAGCTGGTTATTTTGCTCATTAGTTGATGCAGTTCCTTCCTAGCATCGATGATCTTTACAATTTGGCATGTTTTTGCAATGGCTGTTACCAGTTGTTCCTTTTCATGTTTAGTGCTTCTTTCAGGAGCTCTTGAAAGGCAGACCTGTTGGTGACCGTGGGTGTAGCCCATGGCACAGGGCAGGGCATCACCTCCTCAGGGAAGTGCAAGGGGTCAGGGAATTCCCTTTCCTAGCCAAGGGAAGCTGTGACAGACGGTACCTGGAAAACTGGAACACTCCCACCCTAATACTGTGCTTTTCCAGTGGTCTTAGCAAATGGCACACCAGGAGATTATATCCTGCGCCTGGCTTGAAGGGTCCCACAGCCAGAGAGCCCCACTCACTGCTAGCACAGCAGTCTGAGATTGAACTGCAAGGCAGCAGCAAGGCTGGGGTAGGGGCGTCCACCATTGCTGAGTCTTGAGTAGGTGATCAAAGTGGCGGGGAAACTTGAACTGGGTGGAGCCCACCTCAGTTCAGAGAGGCCTGCCTGCCTCTGTAGACTCCACCTCTGGGGGTAGGGCATAGCTTAACAAAAGGCAGCAGAAACTTCTGCAGACTTAAACATCCCTGTCTAACAGCTTTGAAGAGAGTAGTGGTTCTCCCAGCACAGAGTTTGAGATCTGAGAATAGACAGACTGCCTCCTCAAGTGGGTCCCTGAACCCCAAGTAGCCTAATTGGGAGATGCCTCCCAGTAGAGGCCAACTGACACCTCATACAGCCGAGTGCCCCTCTAAGACAAACCTTCCAGAAAAGGATTAGGCAACAACATTTGCCATTCTGCAATAGTTGCTGTTCTGCAACCTCCGCTGGTGATACCCAGTCAAACAGGGTCTGGAGTGGACGTCCAGCAAACTCCAACAGACCTGCAGCTGAGGGTCCTGACTGTCAGAAGGAAAACTAACAAACAGAAAGGACATCCACACCTGTACGTCACCATCATCAGAGACCAAAGGTAGAAAAAACCACAAAACAGGGAGAAACCAGAGCCTTTAGATATTTCTATGACATGATTTTCTTCACACTTGGTCTTCCTGGTCACAGTTTTTTATAACTTCATTAGTAAACATTTCTTTTCCATATAAAACCCTGATCTGAATACTATACATTGGATGTATCTTCTTCATAAAAGATATAAAGATACTTCATTTAAGAATTTGAACCTGAAATGAACACTAATATTGATGACTTTCAGCATTATATTGGGCTCTTCATTTTCCTCATCATCTTTCTTTTAAACAATCACTTTATCTTTTCCCTCCCTTTTATTCCTTTCTCTTCTTCAACTGCTCTATTCCTACATAGGGCCAAACAAGGCAGCATTATGTTAAGGATGGAGAAGACAGTGTTCCAGAAGAGGTGACAGAAGAGTGGGAGAGAGATGACAAGAGTGCTGTGGGGGCAGATCCTTAGTGGTGTGTTTCAAGTATTGTGAGAAAGTAATGAGTAGGATGGTGACCCTGGACATCATTTCAGAGCCAAAGCAGGGTGAGGCTTGTTTCTACAAGAGATGGACAGACTAACATGAGGTGGATTAGGAAAGTGTCTCTGTGCAAAGAAGGGGGGAACAAAACAGATGGCATTTGTCAGAGACCAGACTGGGTAGAAAAGTGTTGTAGGTCAGAAACGATATGGCATTCAAGCATGGAAATCAGAGTCCAGGAGGGGCCTACAAATGTGTGTGCAGCCTGGTGTAGGGTGTTAGAAGTTGAGCAGAATGAGAACATTCTGTTAGGAGACACCTGGGCTGGAAGGTTCAAGTCTAACTAGCTTAAGAAGGACTTTCTTGTAAACAATTGTCTGTGCATTATGGGGAAATGTGGACAAGGGAGGGAGGGTCTCTATGTAGGGGAAGAAGCATCAGTGCATCAAGAAAGGGACAGAGGTGATGAAAAGTCTGTATATTAAATATGTATTTGTTATTTCTTTTATTTCTAATTCTGATCCAACCACACAAGTTTTTGCCCCTTAAAATTTGTAAATTCCTTCTTCAATTAAGAGAAAATCTGGCTCTCTATTCTTAATATCTTTACATATTTGAACATTCTTGTTTGTGTATGTGAGAGTGTGTGTGTGTGTGTGTGTGTGTGTGTGTGTGTGTGTGTGTCTGTGAGAAAGAGTTTAGTATTTGGGGCTAATATTGAGATTATTGATAAATGATTTTTAATTACTGTGTTTTGAAGTTTTATGACTACTTTTCTTTCTAACATTTTATGAAAAACTCTTCAAAGTGAAAAAACACCTAGTAAATAATATGTTTTTTTTAAGTCAAAGTTTCATAAAAACTAAATAATTGTATAACATAATGATTAAAGTTGCATCTGCAAATGGCCTGGTTAAATTCCTTACTCAATAATATAGTATATAAATTTATAAACCAAAGTAAATTCTTAATTTCAAACATAGTAGCTCTAATAATAATAAAGGAAGTTAGAGAAAACTTTAGCAATGTGCTTTTGTGCATTTTAAATAGTTTTTATTCAATTTATGAAATATATATAATTTGCATATTTATTCAAATGCATTACATATAGTCTCATTTTTAAGACAGGCTATATTTTGAAGAACACCATATAAAATAATATGAAAAAATTATTTTTTGCAGTTAATATTTTCAACTGCATGACCATATCTTGGTGTCATAACAGAATAATGGCCCCTCAAAGATTTCCATATGCTAATGCTTGAAACCTACTAATATGTTACATTAAATGACAAAGAGGAAATAAAGATATAGATGAAATTAAAGTTGCTAATCAGCTGACCTTAGTATGATTATGTTCAGTCCAATGTAATCACAAGAGCACATAAAGGTGAGAGAGGACCAGAGATATGGCAGTATGAGAAGGACTTGGCCCAAAGTGACAAATTTTTAAAATGAAGGAAGGGGCCAAGAGCCAAGGAAAATATGTGGACTCTAGAAGCTGGAAGAGGCAGGGCACCAAATTCTCCTTTCCAAGAATCCTCAGAATAAAATGCACCCTACTGACACCTTATATCTATGGTGGGCTTCTGATCCACAGAACTCTAGGTAATAGATTCGTGTTGAGCTAAGACACTGTATTTGTGGCCATTTTTTATGGCTGCATTAAAAAATGAACACACTCGATTTTAATAATTTTATAACAACATCATATGTATTACACTTAAGTTTTACATGATATTATTTGTATAGTTTATGCTGGGATAATATAATTTTATGTAGAATATGTATGCTATATGAATAAAATATCAACTGCATTATGATAATAACAAGTAATTTATTTTTTTCCCAAAAATAGATTTTTCCCCAAAATTATAGCAGTTTATGATTAAATGGTAAATGAATGTTTACATGCTTCCCTAAAATTTCTAGAATATGCTAAAATAACTGTTTTTCTCATTTGAGAAAACATTTTGTTAAAATTGAATACATGACTAATCTCTTTGCAATTTGTAATATTTAATGCTGGTATGGTAAATTAAGAAATATAACCAGCGAATCAGAAACCATATATTTTGAGGATTGTAGACATTAACAAAACAAAACAGAATTCACAAAATACTATATATCATCTTGAATGCTCTTCTTCATGCAAATAACTGTTAGAACTTTTAAATCAACATTTTATTAATATAATCTCAATTGTTGTGTTTTAGGCATGGTGTTTGAAAAGTACATACTTATATGAAATTACTTGGGAACTGATTGATTTATTCTTTCCAAACTATTTAGTTAGAAGCCCTCCCCTCCTTTCTATCTCCCCTGCTTCCTTTTTCCAATTTTATTTTTCTGTTATTTTTGTATACACAAGTACTTAAATTAAGTGCTAATGATTGATAAACAAAAGTACATATAGTTATTGAAGAGCCTTACCATCCAGTATAAAAACATGTTATATAGGATATTCAGAATTGTGGAAAATACTGGAAATGGCAAATTATTATGCTGATATTAATAAACATAAAAAATAACAAGCTTATGACATCAAATCCATACTGTAAACAAATATAAGACAAACAGTAAAACGTCACCCCTTCTTCCACTTTTAATATCCATTCTCCAATAAAATAATATGGTTTTAACTATGTAAAATATTAGGTGTTATCATAGAATCCCATTTCTAAGTACATAGCTACTGGATCCTTTATTTCTTGAATTATCCACATGAAAAAACTCCCATTACTTCCCATACTCACTGTTAGAGATAAAGAATGTAACACGTTTTCTCTCTCACAGTGCTTTGGGTATAATAAGAAATAGCACTATTTTGGTCTTAAAGACCCTGGTATCCTAGATTTGTGGTTTGTTGTAATGGCTGTTAAGTTTATTGTGTCCTTAGCATAAGGTAGCTGCATGTCTAAACTAATAATAATTAATTCTTTTGGTTCAGAATCATGAACCATGAATCATGATCAGAATCATGAACAGATTCAATGCAATCCCTATAAAAACACCAACTTTTTTTACAGAAATAGAAAAAAACAATTCTAATATTTGCATGTAACCAAAAAAGAGCCTGGCTAACCAAAGGAATACTGAGCAAAAACAGCAAAGCTGGAGACATTGTACTGCCTGACTTCAAAATATATTACAAAGCGATAGGGAATAAAACAGCATGGTATTGGTATAAAAACAGACAAATACACCAATGGAACAAATAGAGAATCTAGAAATAAATCCAAATATTTACAGCGAACTGATCTTTGGCAAAGCTATCAAGAATAAACACTGGGGAAAGGATACCTTCTTCAATAAATGGTACTGGGAAAACTGGATAACCAGAAGAAGAATGAAACTGGGCCTCTATCTCTCACCATATAGAAAAATCAATTCAAGATGAATATAGACCCAAAACTACTAAAATATTAGGAGGAAACAAGGAAAATTCTTCAGGACATTAGTGTAGGCAAAGGTTTTATGACTAAGGCCTCAAAGTCACGGGCTACAAAAATAGACAAATAGTACTATATTAAAATCAAATGCTTTTGCAAAACAAATGAAATAATCAAGAGTGACAAGGCACCCTCTTGAATGGGAGAAAATATTTGTAAACTACTCATTCAGCAGGGGATTAATATCTGGGAAATACAAAGAGCTCAAGCAAATCAGTCCCAAAAAAAACAAAAACAAAAAACAAACCAATAATCCCATTAAAAAAATGGACAAAGGGCATGAATAGACATTTTTCAAAAGGAAACATAAATAGCCAGGTATACGAAAAAATGTTCAACATCACTAATCACGAAGAAATGCAGCTGAAAATCACAGTGAGATATCATCTTACTCCAGTTAAAACGGCTTGTTTAAAAAAGACAAAACAACAAATGTTGACAAGGATGTTGAGAAAAGAAAAATGTTATACACTGTTAGTGAGAATGCAAATTAATACAGTCAGTATGGAAAACTATGGAGATTTTTTAAAAACTAAAATAAAACTACCATACAGTCCAGCAGTCCTACTACTGGGTATTTATACAAAGGAAAATAAGTCACTATATCAAAGAGATATCTACATCCCCATGTTTGTTGCACTATTGTTCACAATAGCAAAGATATGAAATCAACCTAAGTGTCCATTAATGAATGAATAAAGAAAATATGGCATATATACACAATGGAATATGATTTGCCTATAAAAAAGAATGAAATCATGTTATTTGCAGCAACATGGATGAAACTCGAGGTTATCGTTTAAGTAAAAGAAGCCAGATACAGAAAGACAGATACCACATTTTCTTACTCATATGTAGAGCCTAAAGAAACCTAATCACATGGAAGTAGACAGTGTAATGACAGACACCAGACACTGGCAAGAGTGTCTGTGTGTGAGGGTGGCAGGAATGAAAAGAGGTTGGTTAATGGGTGCAACCATGCAGATAGATAGAAGGAATAAGTTCTAATGTTTGATGACAAAGTAGGGTGACTATAGTTAACATACTGTATTTTTTAAAATAGAGAAAAGGACTTGAAATGTACCCAACACATACAAGTGATACATACTCAGATGGTGGAAATCCTGAATACCCTGACTGGATCATTACACATTCTATGCATGTAACAAAATTTCACAGGTACCGCACAAATATGTGCAAATATAAGGTGTCAAAATTGTTTTAAAGGTAAAAAAAAAAGTAAATAAGCTGAGGGAAATTGGTAAACAGCTCTTAATTTGAAATTACACTTGCATTTTGTGGGAATCCTGTGTTCTCTGTATGTCTCCATGTCTAGGTCTTCATTAATGAATTGAAGAGGAATAGCTCTGTTTGAATTATAGGTAGACAAGTGGTTTAAGTGGATATCCCACTTGACACATTTTCAACTTCTTAAATTCTAAGAGTCAAGATGTATCTTTCTTTGGGAATAGGTAATATTTGGTTGAGTCAGCAGAGCCTGGCTTAGCTCTCAGGAACAGATCATGTTCATCAGGCCTCAAAGAATTCACATTACTAATGGGCCTAGTCTCAAGCAGAAAATCTAAAGCAGTGAGGATGGTATTTAAACCTTGTTTGGGTATTATATTTGATAGCAAATAAAGGCCATAAGCACCTGTTACTGGGCCCTGTCATTAGAATTGCCATCTTCTAAAATTTATTTTAGTGAATAATACTGTTTAGGCCAGGAAAAAATAAAATATAAATATTATCATGTGCATTAATAAACCAATTTCATAATCATACTGTTTATTTTAGGGAATTAATTATGTTGAATATGTTTCAGTACATTGTAACTTCATTTTTTTCTAAACCATATATATACATACACATACGTGTGTGTGTGTGTATGTATATACATATACACATTTTCTGTTTTTATGGGGGTGGAGGATAATATATTCCAGCAATGAATTGAAAGAATTTTGGAGTCTGAATTTAAAAAAAAAAAAATCTGTAGTCTTCCTCTTGCTCCTAACAGAGATTTATTGGAAATAATAATTCTAGATTAGTGATATTTTCCCACAACAATCTGAAGTTTTTATCAATTTTTTTTCCTAAAATCAAGTGGTAGTAATGAGCAGTCTGATGCCAACCTGGTTTCATTTTAAATATTTTTTCATCCCCCTCTTGGGGACACTTGAATTTCATCTTGGCTTTCATTGGGCTAAAATTTTACTTGTTACATAAAAGTAGGACACTAATTTCAAAAGCTATAAAAATTCCTTTGAATAATCAATTTGGTATCTGTCTCACTTGCTACCCCATCTCTGAAACTGCCAAGACTGAGTGTGGAAACTTTTAGTGTGCCAAAGAAAGAATAGTTGCCATTTTTTATCACTGAGTTTTGTGGTCCGTTTCTCTAGCTGTGGTTTACATATTATGTACGTATTATATATTCCCATTTACTTTTTTTACCTTTATTTTTTCCCAGCTTTATTGAAGTATAATTGACAAATAAAAATTGTATATACTTGTAATTGGTAGTTCACACCTGTAATCTTAACCACTTGAGAAGTTGAGGTGAGAGGATCACGAGGCCCGCAGATTGAGAACAGCCTGAGCAAAATAGTGAGATCCTCATCTCTATTTTTTTTAAATTAGCTGAGCATAATAGCTCATTCCTGCAATCCCAGCTACTCTGGACCCTGAGGTGCAGGGATCACTTGAGCCCAGGAGTTCAAGGCTGAAGAGAGCTATGTTCATGTCACTGCACTCCAATCTGGGCAACAGAGTGAGACCCTGTCTTTTACACAAAAGTGTACATATATAAGGAGTACAATGGGCAACTCTTCAGTATCCTTACCACACACACATGCAAACACACACACACACACACGGTAACTGTGTAGTGCAGGGTCTATTTGATTTTGGTAACATAACATTACATATGTATATAAAATCATCAAAGAGCAAACTTCAGGTGCACAATACAGTATTATTAACTGTATTCAAAATTTATATTAGATCTCTATAACTTATTAATTTTATAACAGAACATGTGTATCCTTTGACCAGTCTTTCCATTTTCCTTACCCATTTCCAGCCCCTGGCAACCACTTTTTCACTCTCTGCTTCTAGAGCGTAAACTTTGTAGATACCTCAAGTAAGTTATTCACAATAGCCAAGATATGGAAACAACCTAAGCGACCATCAGTGGATGAATGGATGAAAAATTAATGGATATTATACAGCCATAAAAAAGAAAAGTGCAGATATCTCTACAATGTGGTAATTTCATTTCCTTCAGGTGTATACCCAGAAAAGGGACTTCTGTGTCATATCAACAGTTAATGTTGTACAGAAATAAAACTAATTTTTGTATATTGATTTTATATCTGCAACTTTGTTAAATTCATTTATTAATACTAACAGACTTTTTGTCTATTCTTTAGTTTTTTCTACATGTAGGATTATGTAATCATCTGCAAATAAGGATACTTTTACTTGTTCTTTTTCCATTTGTATGCCTTTTATTTCTTTTTTTGTCTGATTGCTCTTGCTAGTACTTCCAATACTATATGACTAAATGTAGCCAGGGTGAGTATCCTTGCTTACTATTGGAATTTAGAGGAAAAATTTTTAGTTCTTCTACATTGATTATGATGTTAGCTGGGGGATTTTCATAAATGACCTTTATTACATTGAGAAAATGTCCTTCTTTATCTAATTTGTTGAGTATTATCATAAAAAATGTTAAATTTTGTCAAATGGCTTTTCTGCATCAATTGCCATAATCATTTGTGGTTTATTCTTCATTCTGTTAATATGATGTATTGCTTTGATTGATTTTTGTGTGTTAATTCAGCCTTGCATGTCAGGGATAAATCCCACTTGGTCACAATATATAATCTTGTTGACGTGCTGTTCAATTTGTATTGTTAATAATTTATTAAACATTTTTGCATCTGCGTTCATCAGAGATACCAGCCTGTAATTTTCCTTTCTTGTGGTGTCTTTGTCTGGCTTTGGTATCACTGTGGCATTGGCCTCATAAAATGGGCTTGGAAGTATTCCATCTACCTCTGTTTTTGAAAGAGCTTAAGAAGAATTGGTGTTGGCCTGGTGCAGTGGCTTACATTTGTTGTCCTGGTACTTTGGGAGGCTGGGGTGGGTGTTCGAGACCAGCCTGGGCAACATGGTGAAACCTTGTCTCTCCTAAAATTACAAAAATTGGCTGGACATGGTGACAGACAGCTGTAATCCAGGCTGCTCGGGAGGCTGAGGCAGGAGAATAGCTTGAGCCCGGGAGGTGGAAGTTGCAGTGAGGCGAGATCACTCCATTGCACTGCAGCCTGGGTGACAAGAGCAAAACTTGGTCTCAAAAAAAAAAAAAAAAAAAAAAAAAGAAGGATTGATGTTAATTCTTCCTTGTACATTTAGTAGAATTCAGCAATGAAGTTATCAGAGGTTTTCTTTGTTTAGAGGCTTTTAATTATACTTCAATCTCTTTATTTGTTGTTGGTCTTTTCAGACTTCGTCCTTCTGCCTGAATCAATCTTAGTGGGTTTAAAGTTTTCTAGGAATTTATTTCCTCTAAGTTATCTAATTTATTGACAGATATTTGCTCATGATTACTCCCTATAATCATTTTTTTTGAAATATCTCTTATAATGTTTCCACTTTCATTTCTGCCTTATTTAAGTCTTTTTAAATAAGACTTACTGTTTAAAAAATGTATCTTTTTGAAACTGAGTTTCTTTGACACTTAAATTTACATGGAAATACTGCTGTAATAAATGTAGGTTTTTTGAAAAATTTCAGTTAAATATTCTAATCAAAGAGCCAGAAACAAGACTCACTATAACAGCGTTTTTTTTAATCCATCTGTAGAAAAACATTAAGACCCTTTTTTATAGTTTTTAATGCTTTTATGTTAGATTTAGGGGTACACGTGCAGATTTGTTACATAGGTAAACGTGTGTCATGGGGGTTTGTTGTACAGATTATTTCATCACCCAGGTATTAAGCCTAGTACTCATTAATTATTTTTCCTCATCCTCTCGCTTCCCTCACCCTTCATCCTCCAATAGGCTCCAGTGTGTGTTATTCCCCTTGGTGTGACCATGTGTTCTCATCATTTAGCTCCCAAAATACTGCATTTTGTTCTCACATATAAACAAAAATTGCTAAGAATAATGGCCTCCAGCTCCATCCATAACCCTGCAAAGTACATAATCTCATTTCTTTCATAGCTGCATAGTATTCCAGGTATATGTATATCACATTTTCTTTATTCAGTTTACCACTGATGGGTAGACTAGAGATCTAGAGAGAGAGAGGTTGTTCTTATGAAATAGTCTGCTAGAAGTTTGTCTGTCTAAATTTAAAATATGTGTCATACTTTGGTTCTTGAAATAAATGACCCCATAGTTTAATAAGCAATAGGTATTTTAAAGGAAGTCTTGGCATAAACTCATAAGATATTTTTAACTGTTACGAGGATTAAGCAACAGGTAAGCTTCAGTAAACACTAACATTTGTGTATATGCTGATTTATATACAAAATTTAGGAGCTTTTCACTAAATAGTTAGAATCTAAATATAAAATATTTAATCTCCTTGAAGTAGGTCCAAGGTAAACTTAAATAGTGCCAATATATTTTGCACTAGAACTCTTTGGAAATACGTTTATACTTGTCACAGGTTAATTTCTAATTTTGTACTCTTGAGATAATGGCATTTGTCTGTAGTGAAGTATATAGGAGATTTTCCAATACTTTCTGCTTATAATAAAGGACATGGTAGTTACTTCTTCTTAAAATTATTCTGAGTAATGAAATATGTTTGTGGTTCAGAAGTATGTTTAGTATATACAGAACAAACAATAATATGAGTGCATTGTTCCCAATGAAAACAATTCCATTATACAACCTGTTCACATTCTTTCAATATAACATGTAAGACTGTTGGAATGATAGCCACAGGAGGCAACCACATTCCTACGCAAATAGGGGAGGGCCCCCAGTAAAACCCCACTTTCAAGTCAAAGACAGTTTAAAAGGCAAGCTACAAGTCTCAAAAAAAAAAAAAAAAAAATCCATAAACAGGATTGAGAAACTCTCTTCCTGTTTGACATGCTTTCCTCTGATTGGTCCCCACACTTCACCTGTTTTACATATACCTATCCTTCCCTAATTATTGTTGTTTTACACTGCCATGCCCACCTTTGAGTGGTGCCTTTGATTTAGGCTTTTATTTATGTATTTAGTTTTTGCATACCCACAAAGCAATCAGCATGCACTCCCCTATTCTGAGGCCGTAAAAGTCCCAGACCCAGCTATGCTGAGAAAGAGAGCCCACCCAACTTAAGGTGGGGGACCACCCTCACGTCTCTCTCCTGACAGCTGTTCCGTTGCTTAATAAAACTCTTTTCTGCACCTCTCAACCTTCAATTGTCAGCATAAACTCATTCTTCTTGGAAGTGAGACAAGAACTTGGGTTGCTGCCAAATGCAGGTACGAAGAAGGCAGTCACACTTTATTTAGCCCTCTGACCCCTGTTGGCACCTGGTGGCCACCCCAAGCAATAGGAAACAGTGATGGGGGTTGGCCAGCTCTGGAGCTGTGGGGCACAGTGTGGCAACAGGACTGAAAGAGTTGTTAACACGTCCCCATTCTGCAGGCTATGGTGGCACTAAAAGAGCTGTTAGCATGTGGTAACACCTCCTCTGGGGCTTGGAGGTCACACACTTCCCTGTTTAGGTGCCATCATCTTATCCTCATCTGGATGTCAGAGTCTCATGGAGGAGTCACTTGCAACACACCTGGTTTAGCCACAAGCCCTGCACAGAGCATGCACCTGTGCCAGCACTCGGAGTGGCCAGCCGAACCTGGCACTCACTCACCCAGACACACCCTCCACCAGGGACTGAGTACACCGTCACAGTGGTCATGGTATCTGTGCAGAGCACAAGCTGCCTGGCGGGCTGAGTGAGAGGTGCACCTCCTGTGCTGAACCCAGGGGCAAGCAAGACCTTGGCAGGGGAGTCAACAGCTGGGGAGATCTCTGGCTGGCAAAGTGGCTGAGAAAAATCCTGCGTCAAGAATTTTTTTCCGTTTTTGGGATGGGGCAAAGGCAATTCATTTACTGATTTTAGTTTTCTCTATATTTTGTACAAAGACCTAAAGATTAAAGTTGTGTCCATGTACTACTATATATGTATTTAGGGTTAACAGAGATAGGCCTTTTAGTTCTCGATTCTGGAAATTATATCCGACTTAAATATTTATTCTTGGAAATTTTGGACTTATTTTTTGACTTTTTTCTTTATAGGCCACACCATGTGATGAATTAAAATTATTTGTGTATAATTTGCCAAGTAGGCCAATCTAGCTCCCTTAAGTCTTATTAACCAGACACTCTTACCATTTACATGGTGGCTTTTAGAGCTTTTCTCTTCTAATGCTGAAGTGTCATGAAGACATCAGAGAAAGTTGCATCACATGTTTTAGACAGATATTTATTAGCCAAAATGTTAATGCAGTTTGAAAAATTTAAATACCAATAAACTACCTTCTTGTTTAAATTGAATGCAGTGCCTTACTTAGCAAATTTAACTCCTCACTTAAGTTTCCTTTCACAGTAATTGGCAACACCATAAATCTAATTGCTAGTGTCAAAATCAAGGCACAGCTATTCATCTCTCATTCTGAAACAATAAATCACTAGAGTCTATTTGACTCCACCATTTAAAGATCCTGAGATCCTCCACTTCTTCCTACCATCCTTGTTCCCACAAGTGTAGTGTAGGCAACTGTTATGTCTCATTCAGGTGGGTGACAGTCTTCAATCATTTACCTGAGAGCATCCTGGGTGAGTTTTTTCAAAACATAAATTGTCACCCCTCCTTGACTGGCCTCTTGTGAAATTTAGGATGAAGCTTTAATGTTTAATGAGTCCTATAAATTGTTATTATGTAGTACTAGCCTACCTAGACTCACCACTCTCATACTGTTTCTAAGGCAACCATACAAATATGGTCTGGGTTACTTCTTTTTTTCTGATGTTTACACTTTCAATCATGTTCTCTCTGGTTAAAATATTTCTCTTTCTTCTTGCACTATTTGACCTATCCATCAACTGCTCATAATCTAGGACTTAACTTTTGATTTTTTTCTGATCCAACAACTAGGCAGACTGGCCGCTCTATGAACAGTCCTTGTTTTACCCACCTCTTCTATCCTAGTGTTCATTGTATTTTTGACTGACATCCTCACAGGCACATCATAGCTGCTAGCTCTGCACCCAGCAACTGTGATGGCCCCATGAGGATGTCACAAAAAAGTACAATGAACATTTTTTTTTACTATTTTTAGTTTTAATTTATTTATAATTGACCATATAAACATACAAATATATATATATAATTTGAATAGTAATGTGAGATCCAATAGTTTGTTAGTTAATTCATTAAGTATTTTTTGAGTATTTACGTTGAGTTTGAAATGTATTGGCTGATGCTTTGCAAAGGTAACTTCAGACTGCATGGAACTTATCGTGTATTTGGAGGTATAACTAATAAATTGAATAAATGCCATTATATTTATTCTATTTAATGTCATTCTACTTAAAGCCATTCTAAACTTTGGATAAATATTTGTTGAATGAATCAATAAATGACATCAATAAATGACAATTATTAATTTATCTATATTATACAATAAACTCACATTGTTGTGTGTGCTCCCAATCTATTGATTTCTGTTTTTGTTGTTGTTTTAGTTTGGTGTGGGGTGTCAGTGGATATCAACTAAAGAAATCCACATCTCTCATGTATTAGTCAATGTCCTTGAGTTAAATCTGTTCCTCATAACAAAATGCCCAAGTGGAAGATTTTGAGGGAGATAGAGAAAAATCTAGATAATATTAAGAGAAGGACATAGATGCATATTCTGTCATCAGTATATAAGACAGAAAAAATATATTTAAACTTAGAAGGCAGCTTAGCTATTTCAGAATGGTTGACATTGTACAATGATTAAAAATAAAAGGAGTACAGTAAAAATAGACAAACTTTTGCTGTTCTAGTAGATGATGATCAGGATACATCTGAGAAAGGGAGATTATTAATGTGATAATCTTATAATTTAAAACTAAAAAGGTAAATTTTATAATTTATAAACATTCATAGTAACAGCCTAAAGCAGTGAATAAAGAATAAGAGCGAGTTTACAATGTTTTTAAAGTGATTATATTTATTGGCATAATTTTAACATTATAGTTATTAGATGAAAAATTATTATGGAAAACAGTGTTTGGAAAATCCTTCAAATATGTTGTGTTCATTGTTACTTGTATAAAATCTACTGCAGCATAAACTAAAGCCTTAACATTAATCTTATTGTCACAGAGAGTATAAAGGAAAGATAAAACTTACTGGGTTAATGTAAAAATAGATCATAACAAAGGAATGAATCATAAATATGTAAAATGGTCAAATGGGAATATTTTCAATTCTCTTTGTCATTTTCAGGGGAAATTATAACATTTGTTTGCAGAGAGATACACGCTTTTATTTTGTTCCTAGGATCATGCATTAAAATTACTACTCTGTTCTATTTTAATGGCACGTGAATTCATTACTTAAAATTAAGTCATTAAAAGCAAATGTTATATGGATTTACATTTTTAAATTTATTTTCAGAATTTTCTCTTTGTCCATACATGTTATAACTTTAATTTCTAATTAAAAAATGCTTTTAAAATTTTTCCATTTTCACCCTCTTCTAACAAGCTCTGTGCCAACCCATTTACTTCATTAGGCTACGACTTTCTCCCTCAGTTAGTGGTTAGTGGGTGCTGCAGCTCTTCCACACCCCATTACTTTTCAATTGTCTTCTCCAAAGTACCACAGCATAGAGCAAAATTAGATGATATAGAAGAGTAAACAATGTTTCCCATCAACCATTTTTTAATCTCCTATTTTTTTTTTTTTACTTTCTCTTTCACTCTTTTGTTTCCTGTTATGCTTCCAGTACAACCCACTGGATCTGTAACGTTTTGTGAAGATCTGCCTAACCTTTCTTCTTATCTGCTTAGCATCCCGTCATCTGAGATCTGTGCTCTTTTCAACGTGACAGCCAACTAATCTAAAAATGTAATTGCTAGCTGTGTGTACAAGATGTATTCATTATTCGTATGCTCATAAAAGGTTAGCGTCATGCTTTTACAGGTAATTTTTGCATGAGTAATGTTGAAGCAAGAACATTGTAAAATAAAATAAAAAAACTCAATGATCTTCACCAAAAACTGACAATTTCATTACTATATTTATTTTTAATTGACCATATAAACATATAATTCTACATAATTGAAATAGTGTGAGATACAATAATTTGTTAATTAATTCATTAAACATTTTTTGAGTATTTACATTGAGTTTGAAATTCGTTGGTTGGTGCTTTTCAAACCTAAGTTCAGACTGCATGGATCTTGTCACATATTAGGAGGCATAACAAATAAATAGAATAATGCCATACAGAGTGATAGCAGCCATGTTAAAAGCACTTATAGTGTATCATGGAAACACTTCAGTGAGCAACCAGTCAAATTCCTAGGAAGGAGTTCAATCAGAAGTGATACCCCAAATGAGACATAGAGAATATAAACACTATAAAGCAAGACAGATTATGGAGTACTCAATAAACAAAATTTGAGGCAGAGAGAACAACTAGACAGAAAGCGAGGGAACCACAAGAGTGAGTGCAAAGTGCATGATTTACCTGTGCTTGAATTTATAAAGAAAGTGTTGGGAGTAACAAGTGGAATCTTGGATAAGAAGATCAATGCCAGGTCACGGAAGATGCTGTTGACCACACTAGAGATTTTGTTCTTATACCTAATGATGTTTGGGGCTCTTAATAAACATCAGGCTGAGAAATAATTTTTATGTTAGGAAAATCTGTTTTTCTGCTTCATTTTGCTTTGGAATTTTTGTTTTGTTTTGCTTTGTTTTTAGAGAATGGATGATGTGGTTTGCCTCTCTGTCCCCACTCAAATCTCATCTCAAATTGTAATCTCCATAACCCCACGTGTCAAGAGAGGGACCTGGTGGGAGGTGATTGGACCATGGGGGCAGTTTCTCCCATGCTATTCTTGTGATAGTGAGTGAGTTCTCATGAAATCTGATAGTATTATAAGTGTTTGACAGTTTCTCCTTTACACACTTTCTCGCTTGCCTGCCCCAATCTAAGATGTGGCTGCTTGCCCTGCCACTGTGATTGTAAGTTTCCTGAAGCCTACCAGCCATGTGGAACTATAAGTCAATTCAACTTTCTTTCTTTATAGATTGCCCATTCTTGGGCAGTTCTTTATAACATTGTGAGAAAAGACTAATACAATGGAAGGTAGATTTTAGGCAACAAGTCTGGGGGCATGAAGGGCCCCCTATGGTGGCTGCTACACTAAATCAGGTTTGGTAAAATGAGGGGATGACTAAGGTCATAAATAAGGTTAAATTACTAGAACTTCGATTTTTTTGGTTTTTGTTTTTGTTTTTTTCTTTTGGTGAGGTAAAAGAGGAGACATTGATGACTCCTACATTTTTGGATTTTCCACCTGAAATGTTACAACTTTCAGGGTCTCAAATGAAACCTACAGCAGTCAGGGGTACAAGAAGAGTATAGCCAATATGACCTCCCTGAATAAAACACTTTTTTCACAATTGGTGGGGCACCCCAAGTAAGATCTACGCCATTCAGGACCCATGAGCCATGGAAAATGAAAGAGAATTGGACATACATATGGAGGTGTAGACAGTTGATTTGTCTGAGAAGAGCAGCACCTGGGAACATTTGCTGAGATTTCTGGTAGACTTCTGGTTCACATTAAGGAAAATTGTAATTAAATTATAGCTAAAGCCGTATAAAAGAGAACGGCAGTTAATAAAAGAGTGGTCAGTTAAAATTTGGGAGCTTGCAACAGTTTGAGGAGCTGCACTATAGTTTTTTTCTTTGTGAGAAAGACTTTAAGGGAAGACTTTGAAAATATATTTTAATAGCATAAATATATCATCTATGTATCTCTCTATTTCTTTTTTTTTTTTTTTTTTTTTTTTTTTTTTTTTTTTTTTTGAGACAGAGTCTTGCTCTGTCACCAGGGCTGGAGTGCAGTGGCCGGGTCTCAGCTCACTGCAAGCTCCGCCTCCCAGGTTTACGCCATTCTCCTGCCTCAGCCTCCTGTGTAGCTGGGACTACAGGCGCCCGCCACCTCGCCCAGCTAGTTTTTTGTATTTTTTAGTAGAGACGGGGTTTCACCGTGTTAGCCAGGATGGTCTCGATCTCCTGACCTCGTGATCCACCCGTCTCGGCCTCCCAAAGTGCTGGGATTACAGGCTTGAGCCACCGCGCCCGGCCGTATCTCTCTATTTCTATAGCTGTATGTATCATTCCTTTCTACATGCTTGTTGGACCTTAGAGTTGTTGAGTTATTTGGGTTTACACATGATGGTTGCAAATTTCATCTTTACATTCTTAGTGTAGGTGTATTCTCTGTAACTGTTGTCTAAAATAGATCAGAAATTTCTGCCCATCCAGGCAGCCATAGGGCTGACTGCTACATTTGTGACAAAGCCCTGTTAGTTAGAGGAAGGTTAGCAACAACCAGGGTACCATTCAAGGAGCTGGCTTTGAATCTCCTTTTCAGTACTCAGTCCGTCGTTACTCTTTTTAATTCCCCCTCATTAACAGGCATCAAAGTGAAGGACCATTTATTATGTGGATAACCACATGATTTATTCAATCTTCACAATACAGATTCACAGGGGCTTTTCTCAAACTCTCTCAATTGGCCTACAAGGTCTCATTCTTCCTTTCCTAGAAAGCTGTATTTCTGTCAGTGTCCCCATCTCATAGACAGAACTGTCAAGAACTGTGAATAGTTTGAAATGTTACCCTATTTTCAAGCTGAAATATTTGCCTCACAATTTCATGAATGCTGTCAGAAGACATCACCCTCTTGGATCAAAGCAAGTAAATTAGTTGATCACTCTGGTAGCAGTAGTCAGAAGAGCAGGTTCTTCTTGCCTTCTGTTCCCTAAGCTCAAATTTCTACAGTGTGGTGCAAAGAGAGAATTGCACATAATGGGTTGAATTACAAAGGAGAAACTCTTTTCTTAGGAAATGCAAATATTTTACAGGATGGGAATCAGGGAATCATGTCTGTTACTTGCTCTGGAGGGAAACACTATCTCTATCTTCCAAGATTGTTTGCTATGCAAACAGCAAAGTAGTCTGAAACAAAAGCAATCAGTGTCTCTGCTCACAAGATGTGTAAAAAGAGAGGGTACACCTGGAGAATTATCTCCCTGAATGTAAATGCAGAGAAAAAGAAAACCTGCACTCTCGGTGTGTAGATAAACAAAAAAGGAGCTTTCCAATGTATTTTCTTAAAAATGAGTAATATTATCTGGCTCTTGTCTCACACATGGATGAGGCATTTTGAGGAGGCCTCAAAATGACCACTCTTTTATTAACTGCCATTCTCTTTTATATGGCTTCAGCCATAATTTAATCACCATTTTCCTTAATGTGAACCAGAAGTCTACCAGAAGTCTCAGCAAATGTTCCCATGCCTCATACATGGATTAAGACCTACTTGCTACAGGCTTTGTAATAAAACTAGAATAGTGTCATCCAGAGAGAAGTGAAAGGCCTGCTTTTAGAGAGTATAGCTTATGCTCTAGAACTGTTAGATAATTTGGCAAAATTGTTTTGGAGAAAACACCTGCTATTGGCGATGATAAAATTACTAAGACTAGACTTAGCCAACCAGTACAGTTTGGATGTTGAAATGCAGGCAGTGCCTGAAGGCACTTTCCAAATGGCAGTGCAGAGAAGTGGATTCTGAGCAGATCATGGTCTTATTGAACTGAGGTGACAGAGATCGAGCTCAAAGTTATACAGTGCTTATGACAAACTGGATTGTATCCTATATATGTAGCTTCTTTTATTTGCCATTTCTACATATTCCTAGGGTTTCATTTATTCTACTATATGTTATGTTTACATTTACCCTTAGTTGTCTTTTAAGACACAATAAAATAATACCATACCAAAGTAATAAAATTTTGATTTCTAGAGGGAAGATCTTTAAGTAGAAGCCAAGATAGAGATGTTTAGTCCAATGAGATTGCTGCAAGTTATAGCATTCAATATGAGCCTGAGCTTTTGTTTTTTCTTAATGCAATGAAGCTTTAGTTTTTATGTCATGGGTTTCATGTCTCTGTCTTTGACATAAATGGTAGATTTTGAAATTTGGTATCTTTTCTTAAAATGATATATTAATTATATTTTCCATGGCCAGAAACTAGCATAAGGCCATGTTTTAATAATATTTTAACGTTATTTCTCAGTATTATTGGAAATTTGTTATGGAACAACAGTTTTTTAAAAACTTATAAGGTGATTTTGAAGTTTTCTCCATTCTAGAGTAAGGGGATGTGTTACACAAGTCACAAGGCTATTCTTTGACACATTTGATATTAATGTTTTTGGAATATTGACTTTTTGACCATTTTATTAACTGATCTTTTGGTATGACCACCAGTGAAAGTCAACAGTTGCACTCACTGTAAACCATTTTCTTGTGGCATTTCTTCAGCTTTTGATGATATTTTTTTCTGACAATTTTAGTATTTCTACTTATATGTTTTTAAAGTTTCCTTTGTATATATATGTACACACATATATATGTATGCATATATTTACATGTTCCATAATCAAGTGTATACATATAGAATGTCACTTTGTATGAAGACAATTCAAAAATATTACTCTAACATTGTCATCCTTTTTCTCCTTTATAAGTACATAGATTGTCTTGCACTTTATGCTCCTGAACATGTAGATTTTTATCATTGTAAGCTGATTCAAATGGCCATTAGTATTTGACCAAATGGCAAATATTAATAATTTTAATATTCCATTGTCTACTTAATTATTACCACTTGCCCAGTAATAGCCCCTTTAAGATGGCTTTAATACCTATGAAAACCTCAAAACTATCCTAACATTTGAACTGTTACGAGAGTTTCCAGACCCAGGCTTTTATTTTTCTTGTCCCATGGCACATAATCAAATGTGCTTCAAGGAGCCCTAGCTACTTTTAGTAGACATTAGTAATAGAAACAAAATAATATCTCGATTGTTTTGTATGGGCTTTCATGAGAGATTTTCATGGAAAAAAGTGTAGTTATAATATTAAGATATGGTTAGGAATAATAGAGTTAGAAAAATATATATTTTGCCTGACAAATTTTTGTTTCTATTACTAATGTCTACTAAAAGTAGCTAGGGCTCCTTGAAGCACATTTGATTCACAATAGCAAAGACTTGGAATCAACCCAAATGTCCATCAGTGACAGATTGGATTAAGAAAATGTGGCACATATACACCATGGAATACTATGCAGCCATAAAAAAGGATGAGTTTGTGTCCTTTGTAGGGACATGGATGCAGCTGGAAACCATCATTCTCAGCAAACTATCACAAGAACAGAAAACCAAACACCGCATGTTCTCACTCATAGGCGGGAACTGAACAATGAGATCACTTGGACTCGGGAAGGGGAACATCACACACCGGGGCCTATCATGGGGAGGGGGGAGGGGGGAGGGATTGCATTGGGAGTTATACCTGATGTAAATGACGAGTTGATGGGTGCAGCACACCAACATGGCACAAGTATACATATGTAGCAAACCTGCACGTTGTGCACATGTACCCTACAACTTGAAGTTTAATAATAATAAATAAATTAAAAAAAAAAAAAAGAAAAGAAAAATATGTATTTTGTAAGTCATGATTTCCAATTAATGTTTTCATTATTACACTAGTTATAGCTTTCCTTCAATGTGAGGGGTTATGGATACCAAAGATGTTCTCATTTATTGATAGTACCTCCTCTGTACCTTTTAAACTTCAAGATTTTAGACTCTTAGCGAACGTCTATGTCAGTTTGATTTACAGATGTTATGATATTAATTGGGAACAACAACGGTATAGATTTTATAAGGACCAAGTCTTCTTTTTACTGCCTGTGAACTCTCAATTTCAGTGGAAGTTTCCTTGAGGGACAACCAATCCCGGTTCATCACAGAATACATCAGTCTTTTCAGGGTTAATTATGACAGTTCTTCAGGCACACATTAAAAAGCACATGAGTTGACACTTTGATTTCACAGCTGCAGTTTTCAAAGCTAGAATTCTTGAAATTATTGTTCTTCCCTATTAACTTTCTCCTCCACATCCAATTTTCTGTCAGGTTCTCTCACTAATATTTCCTGAATGTTGTTAGAATCCTTCCCCTCTGCAAGGTCATTACTGTCACTGCCCATGATCAGGCTATTTCTGCTCTCATTTATAGTATTATTCTCTTAACTTTTCTTTATTTCTCAAGCTTTGACCCTCCCCTGCCATTCCTTCCCATGCTGCTGTCAGTGACTTTTATACAATGAGTATATAATGGCATTTTATCTCTTAAAATGCTTCCATGGTTTTCTGCTACATTTAAAATAAAACTGAAATACCCAACCATGGCATAGGGAGACACTTCATTCCAGCTGCTAATCTCTTCAGCTTCTCATGACATCAACATCACTTGCTAAATGGAAGAAACTTTTCCAAAATTGTCATTTATTTTTCTCTGAATTACAAACCACTTTTTAAAAATGTTCCTGCTAAACTCATTTTTTTCTTTCCTCGGGATCAATTTATTCTTTAATGTATAGCTACCTATCTACCTATCCACTGCTTCCTTGTCTGCTCATCTCTCACTACTCTGTGTCAAAGTATCTGTGATAGGCAGAATAATGCCCTCATACTCAAAGATGCCCATTTCCCAATCTCCAGCTCCGAAAATATGTAATGTAAAATTGCAAAAAGAATTTAAATGTAATTAAGGCAAAGGACACTGATTTAGGAATATTATTTTATATTACCTCTGTGGGGCCATTTGCACCATGTGAACCTTTAAAAGGGAAAGAGGAAGCCACAAAAGTGAGTCAGAGAGATTTGGTGTGAGAAGGGCTGCACCCACTGTTGCTGGTTTTTGGGGAAAGGAAGTAGGCTAAGAGCCAAAGAATGTGGCAGCCTATGAAAGCTGGGAATGGTTCACAGTTTACAACCAGAGAAACATAAAGACCTTCGTTCAGCAGTTGCAAGGAATTGAATTCTGGCAATAATACAATTGAGGAAAGACATGAATTTTCTTGTAGGAGCTTCCAGAAAGAAACAGAGCCATGCAGATGCCTTTATGACCCATACAGTACTTCTAACATATAGAACTCTAAGAATATCTCTCTTATATACTCTCCTTTACCTTTATTAAAACACTCACTACACAATATTGTGGTTGCCAGTTGGCTTGCCAGTGTCTCAAAAGACTGTGCCCTCCTCGTTGGCACTGTTTTCATTCTTAGCAACCTGCAGAGTGCCAGGAACGTAGTAATTATTCAGTACATCATAGATAAATTAGTATATAAATGTAGCACAATTCATACATTTAATTTATCTTCTGTGCTTTATTACAAATAAATAATATCCTTAGATATTATATTTAATTTTTAATTAAAATATCTGTTCCTTTCTCTTTTATTTTCATCCTCTTCATTCTTTTGCTTTTTTTTTCTTTACTTTTACTTTATTCTATCTTTTCTGCCTCTTTACATGAAAAAAAAAGCTTCAATATTTTCCAAATACCAAAAGATTTGGCTATTGAACACTTTAAACCTTTTTTTCACTTCTGTTCCCCTCCAAGGAAAACAGAGTCAATGCAAGAATAATTAATTTGACAATTTAGTACAACTTACTGACAAATAACTTACATTTGGCACAAAAATTATTTGGCTAAGCAAAGTGCTATAACATTTCTTTTTGACATTCAATAATGGTAAATAAATGGAAGAAGTATAAATAGATTGTATTCAAAGTGACAACTATGCACAGTGTTTAATTTCAACTACTTTCAAAACTTTAAAACTCCATTATGAACTACAAGAGTTTACAAATAAACTCAATTAAGCTTTGGCTAATAACTTAGCATCACTATGTTGATTGCAATTTTCTATATATGAAATTATATTACTTATTTTCAGGAAGCATAAGATTTGCATTGTATGTTCAGTTCATATTAGATTAATTGTGGTACAGCCTTAGAAGTTGGCCTGACTTTGTCTTTCCTCATCATATGACTGCTTTCAAATACAAAATAGATCTGGGTAAACAAAGAGAGAGTGGAAAAAGATGGTTAATTAATAATATTTGAATTTATCTTGCCATCACGGATAAGTGTTATTAGAAATATATTAACCCTTTTATTCCAAAATGTACATTTTTTCTCTCATGTCGCCTTTTTCAGGAAAGGAAATTTGGGGTAGAAGAGAGATAATAATTTTATATTCAGATCGACAAGCCATTCTAACAAAATAGATTACAATATTTATTTACTTATTTTGCTTTTTCAATGATATGTTCTTCTTTGCAAACAGACAATGGTGGAACATTTCATAAACATATTTAGGAGAATAAACTTTAGATGAAAGTGGTCCACAAACCAACTCTGTAGAAGATGATAGAGTTTCTCCGGGCTGCATCCTCTGCTAAAGGAAGATGAACTGTATGAGGGCGCTTTCAGCCCTGCTACTTAGATTTCTAATGGGATTATTGGAAGGTGCTTCTAAAGGCAGGCAACTCAGGATGGTCAATGTGAAGCTTCAGCATCCAGAATATTGAACCCTCTCTCCTCACTTCACATACAGTGGCTGCACTTAAGTTTTTCCACATCAAGTACTAAGATTCTATGTAACTTTTATTTAAAACTTCTAAATGCTTTTACATTTAAACAGATTAATTGTAGTAAGTCAAATATTTTGTCTAGATCTAAAATGCTGCATTTCTAGTAAAGGGATATGTTGTGAAAAGGAAATGGTCATGAATAAGATAAATTCTTTATTTATAACCTACTAATCTTGAAATTCTTACCAGAAATGATTATTTCTTATTATACAGTCAGTGGCAGTTGTTGAAGAAAGATTATATCGGAAGACAGAATGTACAAGACAAACAAAAGAAATTCTACCCTAAACCATGACTGGTTTGAGACTAGCAAAATTATAAAAAATCAATCAATAACTGCCAGACAATGTGAGACTCAAAAAGATGCTCTATAGGCTTATGAGCTTGTTAGAGTCTTAAAATACACTATAACATTTATTTTAAAATATGAGGAACCAAGTCTCAACAAACCTCAAGAATAAACCTTCAGAAGATGTTACTATGTCATAGGGAGATTCAGCTAAATATCAATAATTAACTTAGAAAATTCTCAAACTGTTTGAAATTTAGTGTTCTTACTTAACGATGATAAAAATACAACATCTTGTAAATTATGCTATGCAGCTAAAGCTTATATAGAGGAAAATATGTAATTGTAGTTCTTATAATTGAAAGGTTGAACAGTTAACACAGTCTAATTATCCAGCTCAAGGTGTTAAAAAAATAGGCATAAAACTCAAGAGCATAAATGAGACAGATAAGATAGTGAAATATTGAAATCAAATTTAAAATAGTACAAAATCCTTCTAAACTCTTGTTTGTTATTTGAAAATGTATAATTGTAAAAAATTTCCACCAAAATTAAACAGAAAGATATATCAATATCAGAGGTGAAAAAAGAGGCATCACTACATGTGCTACAGTCACTAACAATAGATCTTACTGAATGCTTTCCCTGAGACCACCAATTACCACTTCTGTTTATAACTGGCCCACAACTCTTAGTAATAAAGTAAAAAGGAAAAATTAAAGGAAGTTGGAAAGAAAGAAATAAGTCTGTCTTGATCCATATACAACATTATGGTCTATATGAATAATCCAAGAAAAACCCTGAATTATAGAAATTTGTACAAACTTTTAGCAAGGTTATCAGACACACTCATGTCAAATATCAATTTTTAAATAAAAGCATCCAACAAATAGAATATTTCATTTAAATGAATATTACTATAAACAAGCATCTAGAATAAATCTAGAAAGAGTTATGCAAGAATAAAACAATACTAAATTTAACTGAGCAAAATCATAACAGGTCTAAATAGATAGAAGTGTAAATTGCATTTGATGTTTGTGGTTTGGAAGATTCAACAGTGTAAAAACATCAGTTTTTTGCAAATTAGTTTATACATTCAAAGAAATCCCAAAGAAAATATTAGAAAAGAGAGAGGGAGCGAGAGAGAGAGAGAGAGTGTATGTGTGTGTGTGTGTGTGTGTGTGTACTGACAAAGTAATTCTAATTTTATATGGACAAGTAAGTAAGAGGCCAACAGGATTAAAGCATCTGAAGAATGAAATTTGAGAAGCACCCTATTTGATACCAAGACTTTTAGGCCCACAAGAATTAAGACAGTATGGTACTGGCTCAAAGATGGACAAGCCAGTTAATGTGATCGTGAACTGAGGGCATACAAAGATTTTCTAAAATGAATGCAAGAAAACAAAAGCAAAAACAACTAACCATAAAATTTGAAAGTTGGAAAACAGTATAATTAAGATCTTCTATTAATCAAAAACCTTAAAAATTAAAAAGGCAAACCACAGACATGAAGAATGTAGTTGAAATACTTACACTGATCAATGGATTCACACATCAAATGTATTAAAAATTTCAGTATATAAAAGTGATATGTGTAATAACAAAATGAACTAGAAACAAATAGGCATTTCAAATAAACAACATAAACAAATGACTAATAAACATATGAAGAGAGGCTCAATATCATTGTTTATCAGGAAAATGCAAACTAAGCCACAATGAAATTATTATCATCATATTATTTTTAGTATAATAACCAACACATCTATAATGCCATCTTTGTGCCAAGCATAGCTGTAAAAGTGTTATATATGTTTACTTTATAATCTTTACAACTATATTATTTTTGTTTTCATATGAAGAAACACAAAGTGGCCAAATAATTTACAAGATGTTTTAGAACTGCTGAATGGGAGAGTCAGTATTGGCATATTATTTATTTAAGCTGGAATTATCATGTGAGAAATAAAAGCTTTCATTCTTCTCTGTGAATTCCTTTACATATAGTAACATATTCTTCAGAATTAAAGAGTAGAGGAAAAAAAGTACACCATATATTTTTTACAGATGTATGAATGTATAATTGATATAACTTTAAAACCACACCTATTTAATGTATAAAATTTGATGAGTTTGGATATAAGTGTATACACATGATACCATAACCTCAGTTAAGGTAGTAAGCATATCCATCACTTCCAAAGGTTTTCCCATGTCCTTTTGCTGTTTGTTTGTTTGTAAGAACACTTAACATGAGCTCTATCCTCTTAACAAATTTTTAAGTTCACAAGTGGTACTTTGAAATACAGGCATTACGCTGTATACCACATATCTAGAACTTACTTATTTTGTATAACTGTAACTTTATACCCACTGAACAACAATAACCATTTCTTCCTCCTCCTACCTCGTGGTAGTCACCATTCTATTTTTCCTTTCTATACCTTGGCCATTTTAGATATCTCATGTAAGGGAAGTCATTCAGCATTTGTCATTCCGTCACTGATATTTCACTTAACATAATGTCATCCAGACTCAGGTATGTTGTTGCAAATGTTAGGATTTCCTTTTTTCAGGCTGAATTTTATTCCATTGTATGTATATTTCACATTTTCGTTTTTCTTTACCCATTCATCTGCCAATGGACATTTGGGTTATTTTCATATCTTGGCTATTGTTAATAATGCTACAATAAACATGGGAGTGTAGATATCTCTCTGAGACCCTGACTTCAAATCTTTTAAATATATGCCCAGGAGTAGGATTGCTGAATCACATCGTGGTTCTATTTTTCATGTTTTGAAGAACCTCCATGTTTTCCATATTAGATGTGCCATTTTACAATTATTTCTACCAAAAGTGTAAAGTGTTCCAATTTTTCCCCATCCTTTCCAACACATTTTGTTTTTGTTTTTGACAACAGGCATCCTAAGAGGGGTAAAGGAATATCTCATTGTGATGTTGCTTTTAATTTTTCTGATATTCACCAAATCTTAACTGCTATTGCCCGATTCCAAAAGAGCAGCTTGACATGTCACAGATTCCATATTTTTTGTCATGAAATTGATAAAAGCAAACACTGAAGAATAGATACACATTCTTCAAGGACTGCAGCCCTGCCGTTTTTGGCTGACAGATGTGTCCTCAGGGTCTAATGCATTAACTAGTGCATAAATAAATGTGCATTTATTAGGTGAATCTGCTTCTGTTGGATTTGTGTTCTTATTATACACATATAATTATTCAGACTTATAATTGTTATATATTCTAACCAACTAGACAGTGAACACTTTGATAGTATAAATATTTCCTTAACAGAACATGTTCACTTCTTTCTCTGCATTTTTGCTCACGGTGTATAAATATTTAAAATGAATATCCCCGTCACACTCCCTTCTGCCTGGTTAACTCTTAGTCCCTTGCCATAGAACAAATTCTTACTCCTCTGCAAACAATCTCAAAATTAATATTTTTCCTACAGTTCTCATATTAGTTTTCCAATTCTACTCTATCATTACTTCTTTTGTATTGAAAATTGTATATTTATATTTTCCTGGTGATTATGTGATTTATTGATATATAAATTATTGTTATTCAAATATCATGACTTCTGAAAATTAATGTTGTTTGAAAGTTTCTTTGGTTCTATCCTTTATTTTATTTTTCAAAATGGGTCTTAATTTAAACTTACCCACTAAAATATCTTTTGTTTTTAAGGACTCACCAAAAAATTGTGTGTAGTTTTCCCCTGATTCATATCTAGAGTCCTAAGTAGATATTAAGTAAAATATTACTACTTTCCAAAAAAAATCATTTTGAATTTATCTCACAAAGAGTATTGTTTTATCATTTTATTAATCGTTTTTATGATTCAGTAGAAATTATCAACCAGGCACGGTGGCTCACGCCTATAATTCCAGTGCTTTGGGAGGCCAAGGCAGGCAGATCAAGAGGTCAGGGGTTCAAGACCAGCCTGGCCAATATGGTAAAACCCCTTCTCTAATAAAAATACAAAAAAAAAAATTAGCTGGGCGTGGTAACATGAGCCTGTAATCCCAGCTACTCAGGAGGCTGAGGCAGAAGAATCGCTTGAACCCAGGAGGCGGAGGTTGCAGTGAGCCAAGATCGCGCTAGTGCACTCCAGCCCGAGTGACACAGTGAGACTCCATCTCAAAATAAATAAATAAATAAATAAATAAATAAATAAATAAATAAAATTAATTTCTATGAAGTAGTATTTATAATAAATGTCTTATATTCAAACAAACAGCAAGATAGCCTATGCTAATTCTAAAATAAATGGACACCCTAATATATGTTATAAGCTACTTGGATATCAAATTTTTCATCATTATAAAATTAGCTTTTTACCAATTTTTTCAGGCTTGTATTTTTAAAATATATTTTAAATCTTTTAATTCAAAAATAAAAAGCAAATATATGATAAAATTAGTCAATTTGCCCTCAAGTCACATTTTGTATTTCTAAATGCCAAAGTGTCCTGGTACTGACAATCTACTTGCCACTGCTTTTAAAAGAAAATTCAGCTCATGGAAGATCATGCTCTTATTTGCAAGACATTTTCTAACATTGCAAAGTATTTTCACATTAACATTTGATAACCTGTTTATTTTTGTTTTATTTATGGTAATTGTACATATTTATAGGTTACTTGTAATTTTTGATAGATGCAATGTATAATCATCAAATCAGAGCAATTGTAATATCCATCACTTCAAACGTTGATCATTTATTTATGTTGAGAATATTTCAAATATTCTTTTCTAGCTATTTTGAAATGTACAGCAAATTATTGATAAGTTCAGTCACTCTAGTGTGCAATAAAACACTAGAATTTATTCCTTATAACTATATGTTTGTACCCCTTAATGAACCTCTCATCACCTTCTATCCCCTCTCTTCGTAGCCTCTCATATCCAGCATTCTGATCTCTACCTCTGTGAGATAAACTTTTAAGTCTCTCACATATATGTGAGAACATAAACTTGATAAAGTTTTGAAAATGACTTTGTAGTTTCGTATTAAAACATGTAATCCTAATGTGGTCATTCAAATGTTTACTTTCAATAAAATAATGAAGCAGCAGAAATGGTTAATAGTTCACGTTGTGTCAACTATTGGTCAAAACCTAATACGATAAATTTTAAGAGGTAAGAAGTACATTGCTTAAATATTGCAGTGTTAGTAATTAAATAAAGTAAAAATAAAATTAGATAAAATATAGTTTTCATTTTCTTTGAAACTGAAGTTTAAAGAAATTTTAAATAGAAAATGAAAAAGACAAAGTATATGGTTTTTGAAACTTGAAACAAAGCTAGATGGCATGGATAAGATCTAGTATTTGATAGCACAGCAGGGTGACTACAGTCAACAATAATTTATTGTATATTCTAAAATAACTAAAAGTATAATTGGATTGTTTGTAACACAAAGAAAGAATAAGTGCTTGAAGTTATGAATCCCCTATTTACCCTGATGTGATTATTATGCAATTTATGCCTGTATTAAAATATCTCATGTACCCCATAAATATACCTACTATGTACCCACAGCAATTAAAAATTAAAAAGTCAAATTAAATTTAAAAAGAAGACTTCTGACATTTTCAAAGGCTGCTGCTAATAATACTGGTTCTTTATAAAAACGCACTTAGGAGGGGTGTACATTCTCAAACCTGTAGTCCCAACTAATCAAGAGGCTGAGGCAGGAGGATCGCTTGAGTCTAGGAGTTCAGAGTTAAAATGAGCTATAATTGTACCATTGCAAAAAAGAATTTAACTTCAAATGGTGTGGGCATTTCATTTCAATCACTGAGATGGATAAAATACAGGCATCAGTACTGATTATTTTCTGTCTTTCTGTTTATTAAAATATTTAAACATCTATGGTACTTTTTCCTTAAAATCCAAGAAAATTTATTCATTTCCCAAAACAATTCTGCCTTTTTGTTTTATTTAACCTTGCATAGTGGCATTTATGACGTCCTCAGTTTTTCTCTATGTTCTTAGTGCCTCACATCTGGAGCTTATTTCCTTCATACTCTGCACCAGTAGCCAGGTTTTAACCAATCATTACCATTTCTCAAATCTTTAAATCCTGGTTTAATAAGCCAGGATTTAAAATCCAAAATCATTAATATGATGCAAATATCCTAAATAGTCTTGATCTTTTATTTTCTGTCTTACATTCTTTGTTCTCACCTCCAAATTTTCCATCCTCACCTCCCATCCTCCATACTCCAACCCCTACTTTCCACACATATTGTCACTTCAAATATATTCAATTAGTTGATGTCTCAGAGATCCAATGGATTATTCACAAGGATGTAGACATTAAAATACAATAGAATTTTATCAACCCCATCCCACATGTTATTGACACAGAAGAACACAGGAAATTTCACCTGTGATACAATTACTCTGGACTTGCCATGATATTAACTGAGATGACTGGCTGTGGATATTGATACTCCACATAATGAATCTGCTCCCCGAACACAAGTTATTAAATAGAACCTCCAAAGACAGTCAAGTTGTCCTTTCATACGTAACCTGGCAAAATTGAATACGCGGTGATATAATGAGGTATTTTAAATGAAATGTAAAGGACATTAACAAATCTGATATTATTGTCAGAGGCCTTTTGGCCTTCAGAGATAAAACATTGATTTCCTAAAATATTCCTATGTTCTGACTTAGTTCAAATATCTGTTTGCACAAGCATCCAACCTACAACATCATCATGTCCAAATAGTTTCATTGCATCCCAGGTGTTCATATGTGGCCATGTATGGCTTTCAATGATTAAATACCCAGAAGTATCTGTAAATCACTAAGTTCTCAATTCATCATGATTCATTTGAAACATTTTCTCCGTAATTGCTTCATTAACCAAGCTTCCAGAGTTGTGATATTTTTTTGTTCATTTGTTTCCTAGAAGTACTTTCTGACTCATTGCAAATACATTTGTGTGAAAATGATACATCAAACTCGGAATTGAGGGCAATTCTTTTCAATAGGACGTTGGTTTCTTTCATCTGTTGTGAAATATTTGAAAAAGTATTGTCATCAGAATAAAATCTGTATCTGTAGACCTACAGTATTATGTATTAATGATTAAGAGTGGAAATTCTGGAATACATGACCTCAAACACTGGCTCTGATATGTATTACCTTTATGGCTTATGGATTATTACATAACTTTTGAGACCCCAAGTTTCTTTATCTACAAGAAGAAATTTAATATGAGCAATATATGCTTATAGTTAATATGAAACAAGATAATACATATAAGCAGTTAGCCCATTCTTCTCATTTACATAATTTACACCTGTATATTTTACAAATATGCTATTCCTTTTGTTATATTTATTACTGCTGCTGTTACTATTATTCCTACTGGCATATTATTTAAAAATGCTTTTAACAAAATATTTGCTGCTTATTTATTTGTTCTATATCAGTAGTTATATATAATATACACATACACACTACATGCATATATATGATCCACTATATATTCATTTATATACATATATTTGGTTATATGCTGTCAGCCTAGTGTCATTAAAAGGAAATAGAAATATGAGAAAAAAGATCAACATAAATAGTCTTGGGAGATGTATTAATAAATTAGCTCAAGAAAGATTTGTTTATTTTGGCAACATACAGTCATTAATTCAAGTGAGAGAAACTTATGAACCCGAAGATAAAAAAAATCCATAAGGAATGATTGTTAATCTTAAGAAGCTTACATTGGATTTCTTTGATTCACTAATTATTGTTGGTGCCTTAGAATATAAATGAGCAATGTTTTGAAATCATTGATGAGAAAGGCTGATTTTATTTTTTATTGAGACAATGTTTTTCTAGTGATGTGAAGAGCACACAATTTAACTTGGGGAAAAGAAATAAACATTACATTTTACTTTATAACCAAATTTCTGTAATAATATTAAGCATTGAATGCATTGTTAAGGAGTGAAGTGAAAATTTACTCAGATCTACATACTGTTACTAAATTTTTTAAGTTTATAAGTTTATAAAAATGTAATATGTTTTACTATATTATTTTCTCACTTTATCTTTGGCCCAAGGTAAATGATGTATAATGATGCATTATTATTTAGAATAAAAAAAAGAAAAATCCTAGAAATTGGCACACAGGGAATAATTTGTCCTTTGACATAAGTAATTCTGAGGTGTTGCTCCTCCTGGTTACAATCACTTCTTTTTTTAATATCATGTCCCAGGCAACATTTTTTTTGTTGCAATTGTTTCTGACTTAAAAAAATCATATGACTTCAGTCTTATATATTTATGATAGGAAAATGTCTTCTTAACTTCTTAACTCTATCATTTATCTTAACATTTACCATAGAAGTAAAATATGTGTGCCAATAAGGGTCTGTGTGTGTGTGTGTGTTTGCACATGTTTTCACATATATATTATATACAGATTGATATAGATATGCTCACATATTTTCATAATCATAAAATAGATCTATCTACATATATATAAATTTGAAAATTATATCAAAAATTTCTATGATAAAAAATTATTTCACCCTATATTTTTATACACTATTCTAAATTTATTGCCCATCAAAGTCATTAAATATAAGTGCCTAATTATTATCTATAAAACCACATTGGTTAGTTAGAACATAATTTATAACTGTACATTTGATCTCCCAAAATTACTCGAGGCATTGAGGAACTAAACATGACCTTCAGATGGACAGATGGTTTATACGGTGATGACACTGGTCCTCTTGACCAAAAAAAAGGCATAAAGAGACTGTATGCACATTAATGCTTATTGTATTTTATTTATCAAGGGTTTGATATTTGTTGCTTAGAGAATGTAAAATTATATATAATATAAAACTTAAATATATAATTGTCAACAAGATAAAAATGCCTAACACCTAATGTCTGAAACTTGGATACTATACTTTATGCTTTCTTAAGGGTTAGACCACCAAGAGAGAAAAAATAAAAGAAAGTTTGATACAAGGAAATATTTTAAAGTTCTGTATTCTGAGCATAGATGAAGTGTCAACATACAGGCATAACAAAAGGAACATGTGGGAAAAGTAAAAGAGAAAATAAAACATCACTGCTACAGTGAATGTTAGATATAGGGGTAGACATAGAGGACATTTATATTTACAATAAGAAATTAGAGAGCCTAGAAACTTCTGAGATCAAGATCTTGGAAAGTTCCACAATAACCAGAACTTTAGGAGACTTAAGAATGTTTGTAACTGTAAAGGTAACAGTAACTGTGCCAAGCCAAGGCTAACTCATGTCTGTATACAAAAGAGGCAAGCGATTATACACATCTGCATCTTCATCAAATGAAGCATTGAAAGATTAAAGTTGTATACTGGTTGAAAATCACAGTAAAATAGAGTTGCTCCTCAGTATTCACAGGAGATTGGTTCCAGGACCTCCTGTGGATACCGAAATCCGTGGATACTTAAGTCCCTTTTATACAATTATGTAGTATTTGATTATAACCCACTAACACCCTCTCATATACTTTAAATCATCTCTGAATTACTTATAATACATAATAAAATGTAAGTGATATGAAAATAGTTGTTATACTGTATTGTCTAGATAAGAATAAAATGGAAAAAGTACATATTCAGTGCAGAGGTAGCTATGCATTTTTTTCCAAGTGTTTTTGATCCATGGTTGGTTGACTCCATGGTTGTAAAACCCATGGATATGCAGGATTGACTATATTATGGATCGTTTCATATATAAGGCAGCACTGTTTTAGTGAAAAGCTAAACGAAACTATATCTACTTTAGAAGACATGATAATAGCTGAGAATATTGGAAAAAAGTTTTTGACACACATCATGATACAGAAAATCACTCCTCCCCTACCAAAAAAAAAAAAAACCTACAAGCCAACCATAGGAAGTATTTAATAAGAATGGAATTTAGCTGGATACATGGTAGGTATATAATTGTCAGTTACGTTTTTTATACTAGCAATAAAAATGGGAATGAAATTTAGAGAACTCTGTTACAATAGCCAAAATATTACATTTCTATGAATGAATCTAGTAAATATATGAAAACTTTGCAATATCTTCACACTGAAAACTGTGCAAAGCATTTCTTAAATTACATCTAAATAAAATGGAGAGTTATTCCAAGTTAATGGATTGTTCTACTCTTACTAGTAAAATGCCTATTTTCCTCAAGCTTCCCTAAAGCTTCTTAGCAATCCCCATAAACATTTCAGCATGATGTTCCTTTTATGGAAATTGAGAGTGTGATCCTAACATGTAGATTGAAAGTCCAATGTCCTAGAATCACTAAAGCAATTTTGAAGCAGAGCAAAGCAGAACAGATATTACCACATACCAAGACTTACTATAAATACATAGTAACCCAAACAATGTGACATTGTTTCAAGGACAGACAAATGGTCCAATGGTACAGAATACAGTGTCTAGTTAGAGACAAACACATTAATCTATAATTGATTTTTTAAAGTCCCCACTACAAATTCTCTGGGGAAAGGATGGTTTTTACAATCCATGGGGGAAAATGGTTATATTAATTCACTTCTCTTTCCAAACAAACACAAACTAATGTTAGATGGCAGATACACCTAAATATTGTACACATATTTATCAAATTTCTAGAAGAAAACACATAAAAGTCTTCATTAACTCAATCTGTGAATACATTTCTCAAATAACATGCAGTAAGTAGTATCTATAATAAACGTTGATAAATGGTGCTTCATTAAGAAAAAATATATAGTTTTCAACAAACCTGATAATTAAGGGAAGTGATACAAAAACAACAGTCTGGGAGAAGATATTTTGTCTCTCTCTCTCTCTCCTCTCTCTCTCCCTCTCTCTCTCTCTCTATACACACACACACACGTATACTTATAGAAAAATAGGTTGACTTGAATGTGTGCTTCACAAAAAGATATCAAAAATTTGCATAAACTTGTGGAAATGTTTTATTATCATTATTGATCACAGATATGCAAATTAATATTTCAATGAACTATCACTACCTATCAGAATACCTAAATAAATGGTTGAAAATACCAAGAGTTTCTGAGGATGTGGAATAACAGTAACTATATTGGTAGTGATTACAAAAAATGTAAAAGCATTTAAAAGAAAATGTTTTGATAAAACCTATTTGAATAAAAATAATAGTATCCTCTCATATGCCTGGAATTAGCAACGCCATTCCTATATTCTATATGCCCAACAGAAATACACCAAAACCAATATGAAAAAGTGAACATGGAAATTTATTCATTGCAGCCCCAAACTTGGCAAGAGCCAAATGTCCAATAACAGTAGAATGAGTTAATCACGATAGTGTTTACAATTGGGTATGATCCTGACTGGAGCATGTTATGAGGAAGTTGGCTTGGGTAGTAGTTACACAATCTTTATGCGTATTACATGTACTGCACACTTAATACATGTAGACTTTTCATATGGGATGCCTTCAAAGAAGGAAATAAGAATATTTGGCTATTTTTGTCTATGCTAAATCAACAATAAATATTATAAAATAATACTTTTGACAAGGAAAAAAATCTTCATTCTGTAGTTCACAAAGTAAGTCATATATAATTGTATTTTATAAACCACATATTAATGTGCCACTGTGAAGTACATGTATTCCCAGTTTCTTTGTTTCACTATTGTAATATACCAAAAGCATACTATATTATAGACAAGTGTGCAATTTACTTAAAAAGTAAATTAGAATCATCTTCTATTGTTATCCTATTTTTTAATATCTTAGAACATTGCCTTAGTCCATTCTCACATTGCTATACAGAAATACTTGAAACTGGGTAATTTATAAAGAAAAGAGGTTTAATTGGCTCACAGTTCTGCAGGCTGTACAGAAAGCATTGCTAGGGTGATGCCCCAAGAAACACAATGATGGCAGTAGGTGAAGAGGTCAGTGACACATGGCCAGAGCAGGAGAAGAGGGGAAGGTGCTACGCAGTTGAAACAAGCAGATCTCAGGAGAACTCTATCACAAGACAGCACTAGGGGGGTGGTGCTAAATCATTAGTAATAACCCCCATTAGCAAACTGCCTCCCACCAAGCCCCTCTTCCACACTGGGGATTACAATTCAACATGAGATTTGGGTGGGAATACGAATTCAAACCATATTAAGTATGGTATTCTAAAAACGACTGTAGCAAAGCATTCGATTTCAGTTTTATAAGGACTCTATAATCGCATGAGTTTACTGTTATGTAAAAATGAATGACCTTTCATAGCATTTTACTATAAATAGCTTTCATTTCTGAAAATTGTAAGATTTGAAAATAAAGAACCCACAACAGTGGAAGGAATTTGATTCTAATTTTTGAAGATTGTTAGAAAACAAAAATCATGTATACAGTGCCAACTGTGTGTAACACAATGTTACTTTTGTCCTAGAAATGTAATATATTACTTAATCTAACAATAATTAGAGTATGTATTGTTATCTTTTTTACAGAATTCAGAACTAATGCCTACATTTAAAACAAATGCTTATATCTTCTACTGTGCATAGGGGCACAAAAAAGAGTGAATTTTCCTGGAATAACAGCCACAAGTTCAAAACCCATTACAACATTAACAGTGTGCTTCTTAAAACTGCTCCTGCCAGAAATCCTTCCAAAAATGGCATATTTGGGTAGAATTAAACAAAAATCATTCTTGGCTCCTTTTATTAAAAATGTGTTTTCTTCCTCTAAGTCTGTAGGATTTGGAGCAAGCCAAAATATCCTTGGATAAAACTTTTAAAATTCCTATTAATAATGTCAGAATGTTTGTGAATTTAAATTGGAATATAGATAACATTTTACTGGCATTTTGGTGAAGAATGAAGATTATTCCCAGCTGCTTTAACATCTGATAGAGTAGGAAACATTATTTTCTGTAATGGTTTTCAGGTTGGAGGCAAGGGAGCCCAAAGCAAAGCAGCCAAAGTTACCTGTGTTTGTGACAGTCATTCTGGATTGTCTCCTCATCACTATCTCCTAGACATCTTCCTTGCTATGAAAACTCCACATGGGCTCACCATTCTCCAATTTGCTTTCAGCAGTGCTCTGCCTTCCTAGGAAACACGGAATGGCTCTTAACCTGTCTCTGACAAAAATGTAGTCTCATTTGCCTGATGGTGATTGTTTTCGGCAAGGTCATCTGACAAAATTATGCCAATTCAATTATACAGAGAAGTTGTCTCAATGTGAATGTATTCTATGATGGATTTTCTTGTTCCTGATGGAGATGAAAGGTGATTTTTTTTTCTGCTTCTTAATTTTGGCCTCTACATGTGACACAAGTTGCCATACTGGAACTACTAGAAGGTAACATTCCAAAGAGAGTAGAATGGAAAACTACATTCTTATTCGGCCACTGAGTTAGCCGTATCAGTATAACCTTACTGCCAGACATGTTTTTATTTTATCTGTTACTTTCACATGCAAACATTATAACTTTTATTTTTCATTTCTTATATTTCAAAATTATTCCTACAAATTATAGAGTAGATTCTAAACATTTGAAAGTAGAATATAAATACCGTTGGAATGCCATTAACACTTTGCTAACTTGGAGGAGAGCCAAAGGAATCAATTCAGGAGAAAACTGTGTATGGGTTCTGTAAAGGGAATAAAACTATTGTACCTGTCTTCAATGAGAAATAAGTTGAATAATTTCAAAACAGTAGAGTCATTGGGATCAATCTATGAGCACCCAGTAAGTTTTGAGCATACAGAAATATTCTTAAACTATTAAATAGTAAAAAATAGCTATATTTGAAGCAACTTGAGTTTGTTATTAGCAGACATGGAAGTGTGAAATGTTTAAATTTCATCCCTTATAAGGCTATGGTTGACTCTGTTATATTTGAGGATACCACGTAAGACTAAAGGTAAGTTCGGTACTCAGACTGTACATGACTCTTTGACTACAAAAAGTTGAATTGAAGTGAGCTGTTCTCTAGTAATGCCATCATGTGGAAGGCAGTGTGAAGACTCATGACACAGAAAATGAAATTGTAAAAAGAGAAGCCAAATGGCATTGGAAGACATTTCACAGGGTATTTAAAAGGGACATGTAACTCTATTATTCCATATCACATGTAAATGAAAGGAGTACTTCTCCTGTGCACTTCCTTTCTTGTTGGTCTTAGTCCTCAGTACCTTGTATTGGTTCTCAGAACCTGAAAATCAATGATCAGTTGCTATTGACTTTTACATCTTTGTTGCTTGAACTCAGTTAGTTGATGGCCTAGAACCTACAGGTGTTTGTGTTTGCAGTCTTGGCCATGGCCTCTTCTGATTGATAATGTCAATGAACTCACCACCGATATTTCAGTTTTGTTTGCTCTTTGACACTTCTTTAGTGTTTTGACTTTGAGAGTTACCTCATGCTGACTCTGACCATAAACCCAGGACATAATTCTGGTCCAGCTATCATCAGCCTTTTTCTGTATTGTATACAATATGTAAGCCAGTAATTCATATGATATTGACTTGTTCATTTTTCAAATGCATACTTTTCTATAGCACTGTTTTCAAAGTAGACCAAGCACTGTAGGGATCTGCATGTTTTGAAAAGAATACTACATCTTTTAAGAGTTAAAGGGGAGAATAAGAGATTCAAAGGGAGTTATTTGCTAAAAGAAATACTTTCTAAGGCTTGATTGTATGGCTTTATCCCGTGTTACTGTCATAATTTCTTTTCCTTTCTACTGATAAATTTTATTGGTTTTAATCCCAATTTGCAGCATGCATGGGTTACTTTAAAAACTATTTGATTGATAGAAATTTTTCTAAAAAAGGTCTGGGCTCCATATTTAAAATATTTTTATCAAAAGTTCACATATTCTTTCAAATATATTCCATTTTTTTGCTACAAATCAGAAGTTTAAAGATATCTATAATGTATATTATTCATATTTTATATTATTCATTCATCATAACACTGACATTATTTTCGAATTGCTAGAATTATTGAAGAAAAGTAAAATATAGCAGCAGGAATGATATATAATATAAAATAATTAATATAATAAGATATAATAAAGGTTTTGCTTTTTAGGTAGTTCCTAAGTGTCAAATAATTATACAAGAAATCGTTTTCATTATTATAAACAGCGGAAGTAATTGTAAAACTATATCCAAGCTTGTGACACATTTTTATTTATAATGACAACTGAGATAAACATATCAAATTGTAAGCTAACTCCAAAGAAAGTAAATAATTTTATTATCTACTTCCCAAGTAGAATAACAATACACATAGTTTGCTTTCTAGAAGGAAAAATGTTTCTGCAGTTGTAGTTATAATTTCCTAGCATTGTTCTTTCAGTCTTTTCCTTAAATATATTTTCTTATTGCTTTTACTGACAATTTCCAAAATTTATATGAACAATTTAAATCTCCATGGTTTCCGTCTTTTTCTCCTTCTTCTCCTCTTTCTCTCTGTCTCCTCATTTTCTTTGCCCTCCTCCTCCCCCATCCTCCTCCTATATTGCAAAACACTTGTGTAAGTTTCAATAGCCTACCACTTCCAAAGAAAATGTACTCCTCAAAGAAGGTTCAGTTGGATATCAAGAGAGGAACAATCAATGAACCAAATCTGGCAAATAGATAGTTTTCAAGTACAAAAATGGATTGTAAGAATGATACATATTTTTGGACTAACTTGAAATAAATCAAATTATGTAATGTAGTACATAAAATTCATATTAATGACACAGTCTTAACCATTTGGTTTAAACCTGCTTTCTTTTTTTTTTTTTTTTTTTTTGAGACGGAGTCTCGCTCTGTCGCCCAGGCTGGAGTGCAGTGGCCAGATCTCAGCTCACTGCGAGCTCCGCCTCCCGGGTTCATGCCATTCTCCTGCCTCAGCCTCCTGAGTAGCTGGGACTACAGGCGCCCGCCACCTCGCCCGGCTAGTTTTTTTGTAGTTTTAGTAGAGACGGGGTTTCACCGTGTTAGCCAGGATGGTCTCGATCTTCTGACCTCGTGATCCGCCCGCCTCGGCCTCCCAAAGTGCTGGGATTACAGGCTTGAGCCACCGCGCCCGGCCCACTAAACCTGCTTTCATTGGATATAGAAAATATGATTGCAACAATGTATCTGAAATGATGTCATTTTATAATTTTGAGTTCACAATGAATTCTCATTTTTGTTATGTGCACCCTTAAGAAGATGTATTTGTATTGTAAAAAGAATCATATTTTTATATACATTTAATGCTAACTGGTCTATAATTTTTGGAGATAAAAGTGATTGTCAGAGTTGCAGAAAAATCAGAAGATTGCTCAAGAATGTATTTGCATGAACTATAAGGAAACATTTAGTTATTTATATATGAGTGATTTCCAAATGGTGAATGTTGGGAAACAGAATCCACAGTGTGTTTCAGCATAGAAAGGAGCAGAGCTTGAAAGGCACCTTATAGAAAAGTACTCTGGTAACATGCACGTTTCTACGTACCAGCTTACGGGAACATTTCTTAATACATGGCCTTTATAAGCTTAAACTCCTAGGTTTTTTAGCTACCGAAGTAGATTTTTGGAGTTTTGTTTTGTTTAGAAATTGAGGGAAAAAGAAACTCATGTATATTTATAGTAGAAGCACCTTTACCTTTTGTAAGCAAAGGTACATTGGTGATGAGAGTTAATGAGTAAAAGAGCAACATACAAAGGAGAAAAAGATGACAGTAGAGGGCAACTGCACACCTCAGGGTACAAATAAGAGAAGGACAAATAGCAATGCAGTAGAGAAATTACATTTCACTCATGGCAGTTTATGGTTGACCTAATGACAAGGTCGAGTATTATGCACTGAGTGTAAAATTAATGTCAAGTCGAAATGGGCTTTTCATCTGGATGGCACTTGCTAATGTAAAACATTTTAAAAAGAAGCCATCAGCAACACTTGGGAAAAGATAATTCTGAAAGGAGAAGTAATTCATGTCATTTATTTTAAGAGAAAAAAATAAACCCTTGAGAGCAAAGCTTTCATTTCCATGTTTAATTTTGAAGGAAGAGAGTCAGTTGCAGACAAAAGTCAGATAGATATCAATAATTATTTCTGTTCACCTGGAACCAGGATAGTAATTTAATTTGTATTAGGGCAAAATTAAACTTTTTTTTCATTTTGCTGATGAAAGACCTTTGTGTGATGTTCAGACTTAACCAAAATAGCATTTAGTGTCCTGAAAAGAACATGGTAAAACAATATAACTTATTTTAATAACAACACTTGATGTATTAGACGAGTGACAGACAGGTCTACAGCCAGGACTGCTTTTCATTCTCCTGGGGACTAATCGGGGCCATATGACTTTTTTATTGACAGAATTTGAGAGAAAATAATAAATGGCACCTCTGTATTTAAAAACACAGGAACTGATCATGCTTTCCTTACCTTCTCTTTGCTACTAAATGCAGAGGATCCAGATGTACTAAGACATGGAAAGAGTTATCATCTCTGAAATTACCACATTTAGGTCAACTTGCTGCCCCTAAATCAACCTCATTAGAATGAAATGAGAACAACGAGGTTCTCATTTCTATGGGAATAAACCACTGAAGTTTAAGAATTTTATTTTTATTTTTCATACCTAAGTAATACAGTTATGTGTGCGTGCATGTATGTAAAAATAGTCCTTAAATAGTTAATTTTCAAGAAGAAACTTAAAATACATAAAATATAATAAAGATTCCATAGTGATTTGCCAAATAAGTGGATATCTTCCAGAATCTTCTAGATAGAATTCCTATGTATGGATGGAATCAGTCTGCTTGAATGTAACTAATCATGATCAGTACCTTACAAAATGAGGTCAAGCTGACATTTTCACTTCCTGACTTTTTTCAATTTTGCAATATTTCCTTTCAATCTTTTATTCAATTTGTACTTCAGTGTTCTGAGACACACTATGTATTTATTTTACTTAGTGGAATTTGTGGTTTAATTTGAGACATGTAGTTTCACATCTGTTTTAAGCTATCAAATACATGGTGAAAGTCTCAAGAATGGGCAGTCTTACTAAAAAAAAAAAAAAAAAAAAAAAAGACTAGCCACCATATAGTTCAGCTTCAAGAATGCCAGACTCAAATCCCAATTCAAAGAAATAATCAAGTCAATTTCCATATCAACATATTTTGCAGCCAACACTGAGCTAGGTCACAAAGACTGATATATGCAAAGCAACGTCAATTATCAGGTGAGAAGTCATCTTTTGTAAAGATCAGGCAGAAAGGAGAGCAATGCCAGATTACAAAACTAAAATCCAGTATCATGGCAACACAGTAAGAATGTAACAGACATACACACTCAAAATTTTCATATGCAGTGAAACAACATATTATTTATTAACTGAGTCTCTAACCACATTCATTGTAGTTTTCTTCTTTATTCAGCTTTGATTTGCAGGTTATCATACTTTTTTTTCTGGCTAACCTACTGTCTTTCAAGGCTGTGCTTATGAATGCTCAACAATATTATTGACATTGTGTTACTCAGAGTCTTTACAAAAACAAATGAGGATTAATCAAAAAGTAGCTATTTTATAGGCTTTATCTGCCAGCTATTATTCTCCAAAGTAGATGAAAATACTATTTTTTTTTTTGCCAGCTTCACAAAGAGAAGTTCTAAAATTTGAATTTGAAAATCCTTTAGAGGAATGTGTTGAGATAACTATTAGAAGTTATATTAGGAAAAGACCATGCTTAGAGCATTTAAAATAATTTTTACTTGGAACAGTGCATAGAATTGAAGTATGTAGCATATCATCTAAGTGACTTACAGAAGACGTCCCATTAAATTGCTCAATATTGTTATAGAAATCTTATTGTATTACTGGCTTTTGTAAAGTGGGATAAAATTTGTTTTCATATGAGTAAAAAATAAATTATATAATGTTATCAAAGTTTCCAAAAATAAAAGGTACGTGAATGGAATCTACAACACTGGTTTTAAATGAGAAGCAGGAGTGTGATTGCTTTGTGGAGTGCATATGAAGAACCAGAAAATATTGTTGTGTTTTCATTTTTGTTTTCAAATTAATATTACCAAATCATATTATTTTTTCTTCTGGGGATCCTTAATTAACTTTTCAGGTAAAAAAAGAAGAATAGTTTACTAATCGCTCCAGGGGATTTTATGTGTTCTTCTGCCTTTTCTAAGAGTGTGACATGTTTTAAAATTTGAAGAACTTTCATTTGTATGGGTGATGTATAAGAAGTATAGCATGTAATGATGAGGAAATGTGCTATAGCCTCAATTGACCAAATAGAAGAATAAAGGTAGTACAGAGAAAAACTAATAGTGTTTTGCGTTTTTAATGATTTACGTAAGCAAATGCATTAAAATGGTTTTGATTAAGTTGGCTATATTAGTTCTCAAGGTGCTAATAAAGACATATCCAAGACTGGGTACTTTATAAACAAAGATGTTTAATTGACTCACAGTCCCACAGGGTTGGGGAGACTTCGAGAATCTTACAACCATGACTGAAGGGGAGGCAAACAAGTCCTTCACATGGCAGCAACAAAGAGAAGTGCCAAGCAAAAGGCGGAAAAGCACCTTGTGAAATCATCGGATCTCTTGAGAACCTACTTACTTACTGTCAAGAGAGCAGCATGACGGTAATTACCCTTATGATTAAATTACCTCCCACTGGGTCGCTACCAGCACACATGGGGATTATGGGAGCTAAGATTCAAGATAAGATTTGGGTGGAGACACAGCCAAACTGTATCATCCCACCCTTGGCCCCTCCAAAATCTCCTGTGGTCACATTTTAAAATATAATCATGCCCTCTCAACAGTCTCCTAAAATCTTAACTAATTCCAGCATTGACTCAAAAGTCCAAGTCCAAAGTCTTATCTAAGACAAGGCAAGACCTTTCCAATTATGAGCCTATAAAATTAAAAGCAAGTTAGTTACTTCCTAGATACAATGAGGGTACAGGCCTTGAGTAAATACAGCCATTCAAATGGGAGAAATTTGGCCATTCCAAATGGGAGAAAATGGCCAAAACCAAGGGGTCACAGACCCCATAAACGTATGAAATTCAGTAGGGCAATCATTAAACCTTAAAGTTTCAAAATGATCTTCCTCGACTCAATGTCTTACATCCAGGTCATGCTGATGCAAGAGGTGGGCTCCCACAGCCTTGCACAGCTCGGCCCCTGTGGCTTTGCAGGGTAATGCCCCACTCCTGGCTCTTTTCATGGGCTGATGTTGAGCACCTGTGGCTTTTCCAGGATCACAGTGCAAGCTGTCGGTGAATCTACCATTCTGGAGTCTGGAGGTTGGTGGCCTTCTTCTCACAGCTCCACTAGGCAATGCCCCAGTGGGGACTCTGTGTGGGGGCTCCAATCCCACATTTCTCCTCTTCACTATCCTAACAGAGTTTCTCCACGAGGGTTCCATCCCTGCAGTAGCCTTCTGCCTGGACATCCAGGCATTCCATACATTCTCTGAAATCTAGGCAGAATTCCCCAAACCTCAATAGTGGACTTCTGTTTACCCGCAGGTCCAACACCACATGGAAGTTACCAAGGCTTGGTGCTTGCACCGTCTGAAGCCATGGCCTGAGCTGTACATTTGCCCGTATTAGTGATGGCTGGAGCAGCTGGAATGGAGAGCACCAAGTTCCAAGGCAGCACACAGCAGCAGGGACCTGGACCCAGCCCAGGTATGGAATTTTTCCCTAGGCCTCCAGGGAAGGCCTCTTTTCCCTAAGCCTCCATGCCTGTGATGAGAGGGGCTGTCATGAATGTCTCTGATATGCACTGGAGACATTTTTCCCATCCTTTTGGTTATTAACATTCAGCTCTTCATTACTTATGCAAAATTCAGCTTGAATTTCTCCCCAGCAAATGGGTTTTTCTTTTCTATCTCATCATCAGGCTGCAAATTTTCTAAAGTTTTATGCTCTGTCACCTCTTGAATATATCACTGCTTAGAAATTTCTCCTGCCAGATAACCTAAATCTTTCTCTCAAGTTCAGATTTCCACAGATCTCTAAGGCAGGGACAAATTGCCACCAGGCTCTTCACTAAAGCATAACAAGAGTCACCTTTGCTCCAGTTCCCAAAAAGTTTCTCGTCTTCATCTGAGACCATCTCAGCCTGGACTTTATTGTCCATATCACCATCAGCATTTTGGTTTGGTCAAAGACATGCAATAAGTCTCTAGGAAGTTGAAAACTTTCCCACATCTTCCTGTCTTCTGAGACCTCCAAGTCTCTAGGAAATTCCAAATTTTCCCACATTTTCCTGTCTTCTGAGCTCTTCAAAGTGTTCCAACTCTGCCTGTTACCCGGTTCCAAAGTTGCTTTCTCACTTTCAGGTATCTTTACAGCAGTGCCCCACTACCCAGTACCAATTTACTGTTTTAGTTCATTCTCATGATGCTAATAAAGACATACCTAAGACTGGGTTATTTATAAAGGAGAGAAGTATAATTGACTCATAGTTCCACATGGTTGGGAAGGTTTCAGGAAACTTACAATCACGGTGGAAGGGAAAGAAAACATGTCCTTCTTCACATGATGGCAGCAAGGGAAAGTGCCAAGCAAAAGTAGCAAAAGCCTCTTATAAAACCATCAGATCTCTTGAAAACTCACTCACTATAATGAGAAGAACATAAAAGTAACTACCCCCATGATTCAGTTATCTTCCACTGGGTTCTTCTCATGACACATGGAGATTATAGAAACTAAAATTCAAGATGAGACTTGGATGGGGAAATAGCCAAACCATATCACTGGTTCTTTCTCTAATTTTTAATTTTAAGTTCATCTACTTTATTCCACTTATAATGAAGAGATTTGCTAGCTAAATCTTTCCAGCTTAGAAAATGAGAAAAAATAATTTTTAAAATTTACTTGGAATAAATGCTTATGAAGGGATTCAATTTTTTTCAAAATGAAAATATGGAAGACTTTAAAAATATATTATTTATTCTTTACAGCCCTGTTAGGCATGTTTGATGCTTTGAGAAGTATATAGGTGTGGGAGAGACAATGTACATGCACAAGAAAGAAGACAGATAAATTAGGATCTAGAACAGGCAGCAGCAGGTGAAATGCAGGATAGATACAGAAGATAACAGTATATGGAGTGAAGTGTATATAAAGAAGGAGCCACCTTCGCTACGTACAGTGTTGCTTACCAATGGGTACACATTCAGAGGAATGTGTCTTTAGGCAACTTTGCCTTTGTTCAAACATCACAGAGCATACTCACACAAAACTAGATGGGGTAGCCTACTCCACACACAGGCTATACGGTATAGCCTATTGGTCCTAGGCTACAGAGAGTACAGCATGTTAGCCTACTCAATTCTGCAGTACAGCATGTTACTCTAACAGTACAGCATGTTACTACTGTACTAAGAGTACAGCATATTGCTCTACTCAATACTGTAGGCAACTGTAACAAAATGATGTTTGTGTATATAAATGAATCTTAACATAGAAAAGGTACAGTAAAAATATGGAATAAAAGATAAAGAATGCTACAGCTGTATAGGGCACTTAGCATGAATGGAGCTTGCACAAATAGAAGTTGCTCTGAGTGAGTCAGTAAGTGAGTGGTGAATGAATATGCAATCCTAAGGTAGTAATGTACATTACCATAGACTTTATAAACATTGTACACTTGGGGCACACTAAATTTCTAAAAAATAATTTTCATTCAATAGTATGTTAAACTTAGCTTACTGAAACTTCTTTAGTTTATAAACAACTAAATTATTTTAACATTTTGATTCTTTTGTACAACACTTACCTTAAAACACAAACACATTGTGCAACTGTACAAAAATATTTTCTTTCTTTTATTCATATTCTATAAGCTTTTCCCTATTTTAGTTTCTTTAATTTTTATTGTTTACTTTTTAAACTTATTTTGTTGGGAAGTAAGACACAAACATACATGCTATTCTAAGCCTACACACACAAGGTAAGGATCATCAGTATCACTGTCTACCACTTCCACATCCTGTCCCCCTGGAAGGTCTTCAGGGACAATAACACACATGGAGTTGTCATCTACTAAGATAACAATGCATTCTTCCACAAATCTTCCTAAAGGACCTTTCTGCAGCTGTATTAAGTTTACTTTTTAAAAAAAATAAGTAGAAGCAGTACATTCTGAAATAATCATAAAATGTATAGTGTAATAAATACATAAACCAGTAATATGGTAACATTTATTAGATTATATTTGTATGTGTTATACTTTTATGTGACTGGCAACATAGTAGTTTTTTACACAATTGTCATCACAAAGAAGTGACTAATGTGTTATGTTACAGTCAGCATTATGATGGCTATGATGTCACTAGGGTATAGAATTTTTAGGCGCCACTATTATTTTGTGGGAAGATCATCAAATATGTGTTTATTGTTCACTGAAATCTCATTATGAGGCACATAAATCTTTTGTATCAGGAGAAAATAAAGAAGGAAATGTGGAGGCAGCTAGAGTCATAGGTTTAGGGTCTATAAGTTAAGAAAAATTTTTATACATATTCATTATCTCCATGACATGTAAGACTAGAAAAAAAATTTAAAAGGAGGGTAAAAGAATATAGGATTTAAGGCCAGGTGTGGCGGCTCACACCTGTAATCCCAGCATTCTGGGAGGTCGAGGTGTGTGGATCATCTGATGTCAGGAGTTTGAGACCAGCGTGGCCAACATGGTGCAACCCTGTCTCTACTAAAAATACAAAAATTAGGCGGGCATGGTGATGGGCACCTGTAATCTCAGTCACTTGAGAGGATGAGGCAGGAGAATTGCTGGAACCTGGGAGGCGGAGGTTGCAGTGAGCAGAGATCACACCATTGCACTCCATCCTGTGCGACAACAGTGAGACTTCATCTCAAACAAGCAAACAAAAAAAGAATATGGGATTTAAGGAGAAGAGAGAAGGTATAATAAAGTTCCAGTCTACAAATTACGGAAATTCTTTTATAAATATTTATTATCTCCATGACATGTAAAACTAAGAGAAAAAAGGAGGGTAAAAAATATGGGATTTTAGGAGAATAGAGAAGATATAATCGAGTTATTTTAGAAAGTAGAAAAAGAAATACAACAAAATATCCCTTTGTTGTTGTTAAGCACCCAGTTGAAGCTCCTTATTTATATTTTATTTATTGTACTGTATACACAGTAAAGAGCTCCACAAGCCAGAGAGGGAGGAGAAATGGAAATAACTAGAGCTATGAATATATTAAATGGGTATACCATGAAGGAAAAGCAGAAGCCAGTTAAGGGGATTTGTTTTTCATTATCCTACAATAGAATACATAAGAGCATTAGGTGGAAACTACAGCGGTTAGACTGCAAAATGAATAAGTGAAAAGAAAAGGTGTAAAGTTAACGTTTTTAATTGATCACAGAAGTTTTAGCAACTGAGAGCAAATAAATACATGGCATTTTGAAAGTTGTATTATGAAGTTCTTAATTACCTATATACAGAATTACAATATATTATTGATGTGTTATCTTTAAAATGCAATAAACAGCAAAAGTATTGTTAAAAATTATCTTTGAAAGGTTTTTATAATCCATGAATTTCAAATTCAGTAACAAGAACTAAGAACATTATATACCTGGTCTAAAATCACCCTCTGGAATGGTCAACAAATGTTTCATACAATCATGCTCATGGGGATTATTTAGCAAAGTTTTGTGGTTTTAGCCATGTTTTATCATAGTTTGAAAGGGATATGAATCAATCAGGCAAGATTAGCTTATGTGGCAATAACAAACAACCACTAACACTCATCGGCTTAAAGCTAATGGTTGTATGTTTTTGCTTTTGTTTCTTAACTTCTCACCCAAGCTACGTATTTAAAAACAGTCATTTAGAGTCTCTGAACTGTGTCACCATCCTCCTAATAAAGTAGCCACTATCAGAAATGTTCTCTCTGGAAGGAAACAAATAAACAAGCAATGTCACAAAGCATTCTCTGAATTTTAAATAGATTTAAATCACCTGGAAATTTAAATCACTTGTAAATGAGACAAATCATTTCCGGTCCCATTTCACTGGAAATAATCACAAAAAGAAACAACCTTACAAAGATGGGAAAGTGCAAACCTACAAAGTGACTAAAAAGAAAAAAGAGCTAGCATATTTGTGAAGAAATCTAATGTGTATTAGACTCCCTATAAAATAAAAGACATCGAAACTTCTTATTGTGTAAATGTCAAGGTTCTGAAGTAAACATTAATTCTTCCGTGAGTCTTACTGGTTGGAAAATTAATTTATTTTTCATTTTCTGATATCAACTAAACATCAAAGTTGAATTTGGAATTCAAAATTCTATTTATCAACTGGTTGAGAAAAAGAATGATTTTTTTTCAAAGTTCAAAATGAAGAAAGATTCCTTGTAGAGCTAACTGAATGCAAATGGCACCATAAATTTGATTCCAGCTCTCTTGAAAATAAATTCCACATTTATGTGCTTCTGTAATTAGTTCCAATCAGCACACTATAAATATGTAAGGGTTTTACCCATCTATCACTTGCATCTTCGGTTTAAAGCTCTTCAGTTGAAATGGCAAACACAAATTCTGAGCAGATAATACTTCAATGTGGATTTGTCTAAGACTTAAAAGCTACAGATAATTCTTCCTTTGTTCTTGAGTGTTAGTCTTATTTATCCTTCTATTGAATACAGTAATCATTTTGGTCTAAAATTAGAGAATACTGAAAGAGATGATATTAACTTAGAATTGAAAAGAAATGAATTTTAGTTATCTTGAGGGCCTGGGAGTTAGGGATAAATCCTCATTACTACTAACCTAAAAGATTTATTAAATGACATTGATACACAAATGGGAAGAGAAAGAGTGCATTTTATATATATGTAAGAGAAAGAGTGTTGGGGTTTCTAATAATACTTTGCCTTTCTTATGGTACTGTTCTCCTATTTAAGTCAGTGTCTTTCAATGCATTTGCAACTATAACATATTTAACAAGTTTCATATACAACCAGCAACAGCAAATAATATACTTTTGCATTGATCCCCTTAAAGGTTTAGAGATGAGTTGGGGCATGTCACTTCAGAGATGCTTGGCATCTTAAAATGTTCTCAGAATGGTGAGGCTTAAAAATATGCAGTTGGAAAATATTCCCTTACACATGCGATCCTGATATACCTACCTTCAATTCAGTTACTTTCATTGAAAGTAAATAAAAACTATTCCAACACCAGTTTTCTTCATATGTAAATCAGCAGGCCAAGAACAGAAATTTTAGTGGCTTCATATTTCTAGAAGTTGTTTGAATGTCATATTAAAGATTGTATGACTTAGTCCTTTCAAATCTGCGTCACCCAATGTGACTATATAAGTAAATAACCCCTACAATGCAACAAAAAAGAACAGCAAGTAATAATTTCAGTATAATCGGACTAGGCAAGGTTAGGTACAATCTAACATATCTACTTGCAATTTATGTAATTGTTTTTAGTTTAGGCAATGAGATTTTGATCTCAAAATCAGTTTGAATTTAGTGGGAATTTCCTTTTTTTTTTTTTCGGAGACGGAGTCTAGCTCTGTCACCCAGGCTGGAGTGCAGTGGCGCGATCTCGGCTCACTGCAGCCTCCGCCTCCCGGGTTCATGACCTTCTCCTACCTCAGCCTCATGAGTAGCTGGGACTACAGGCACCCATCATCACACCAGGCTAATTTTTTGTATTTTTAGTAGAGACGGGGTTCACTGTGTTAGCCAGGATGGTCTCGATTTCCTGACCTCGTGATCTGCCTGCCTCGGCCTCCCAAAGTGCTGGGATTACAGGCGTGAGCCACCGTGCCCAGCCTTTTGTGGGAATTTCTTCAGAACCACATCACTTTTATAGATAGTATAGATATTCAAATATTGTATTCTCAAGAGTGTTGTTGGTATCTTAAGCTATGCTTAAGCATTTTCTAAGGTAATAACTACCTATTCATTTATTTAACATAGATTTATTGAGTATCTCTTATGAGCAGGCACTGGTCATACATAAGAAGGTAAGAAAAGTTGATAGATTCTACCCTTTGACAGTTCACAGTCTAGGGACAGAACACAAATACTCACCCAAGTCAATTCAAAATTAGAAAATTCAAATAATTGTGATAAAAGTCCAAAATACTATTCATAACACATGAATTTTGACATAAATATTATATAACACATGAACCTCACTAATTTAGAAGCTAATGAAGGTTTTCTGCAAAAGCATATCCTTTAAACTGTAAAAATGAAGAATTGTTAGAAGTTAAACAGACAAAGTTTAATGTTTGGGAAAGAAGTAGAGCTCTTCAGAGAACATTTCTAGCAAGAGAACAATAGACATGAAAGCCAACAACACAGGAAAGAGCGTTGAATGTTTGAGAAACCCACACCTGTCCGGTGAAGTTGGAGAATAGACAGCTGGGGACCAAAAGTATGAGATAAAGTAAAAAGATTTTACAAGGAATAGAAAGTACTGGATTTTTAGGCCAAGTTAAATGTTTGTGTTTTTGGTCTATGAATAATAAGATGTAAAATACATTTTAAAAATTCAGTGATATTACTAGATTAACATTTTAAAAGGATAAGTTTGTTTGCAGTGTAAAAACCAATCAGATTTGTGGGACAGAGTAAGCTATGTAATGTATAAAGTACAGCTTTTCCATCACTATGCAATAATCATAACACTATTATAGAGGGATTTTTTAATATAAAAATAAAAGTAATACCCACATAGAATAAGTATTTAAAAAAAAAAACAAAAAACAAAAAACAAAAAAAAAAAACCCTTTTTATTTTTTTCATTGTGGAAGTTTTCTATCTGAATACATGCATGTGCCCAATATCTGAAAAGAGAGCAATAAATTAAAATTGTTACGTGATTCAAAAATAAGCGAGAGAACTGGAGGATGACGGGAAAATAAGATTCTTCAGAGTTCTTCCTGCTGCCGAAATGTCAATATGAACAGCTATCTACGTTCAAAAGTACCTTCACGAGAGCTAAGGAAACCAGGTGAGAGATCACGATGCCTGACCGCACCACAATAATAAGAAAAGACGCATTGAAAAGGCATTGAAGAGGGTAGGAAAGACTGTTTTACACTACCCGTATCAACCCTCCCCGCAGCCCCGAGCAGCACACCATGGAAAGAGATACTCTTTGCTTCAGGGAAAGAGAGGAGGGTGACCACAGGACTTTTCCCTGGACCTCAGAATGTGATCCCCACAGTAAAACTCAGAAGCAGGCAGGCTCCCATGGCCTTCAAAACCAGGTTAGATTCTTGAGGATAAACCTCCAGACCCACCTTGGTAGGAGTGGGGAACTTGCAGTACAAAGCTTAAGGCCTGTGAGACAAATTCAATCGCTAGTCCACACCATGGCCTGGCTTCAGTGGTCCCAGGACCCAGACAGCCTTCAGTGGCAGACAGGCTTTAGCAGTTCTGTGCTTCTACTCTGCCCCAGAACCTCAATGGTCACAGAAGACTGACTTCAGCTTTGTCTCAATGCCATACTGGCTGCAGCAGACCCAAACATTGGGCATATCCAGTGCTTTGTCAACCACAGTGGTCTCCAGGTTACGAAACATGCCAGACAGCCTGCCTAGAATCTCTGAATGGGTTGACTGTTGAAAGAATTTTCAGAAAAAGCTAGTCTCTGATGACTGGAATGAATACCCACTTTTTCAAATGTGCTGACAATGCATGGCCTTAAGGAATAAGAAAAGAAGGGAAATATGACATCATTAAAGGGACAAAACAAAGTGCTAGTGATCAACCATAAACAAAGGAAGATGTATAAAGTACTTGACAAAGAATTCAAAATAACTGCTTTAAGGGGCCTCAGAGAACTTTAAAAACAAACACGGGAACAATTGAAAGAAATATAAGGGAGCAGAATGTAACAGAGATGGAAATGATTAAAACAAAACTGACACAAATTATTGAGCTGAAAAATATAATGAACAAAATGAAAATTATAATGCAGAGCATCAGTTGCAAAATTAATAGAATAAAGAATCTGTGAAATTGAAGGCAGGTTATTTGAAAATATACAGAAAAAAATAAAAAGGAATGAATAAAGCTTATGAGACTTACAGGACAGCATCATAAAGGCAAATTACTGAGTTATAGAGGATAAAGTAGGAAAAAAAAGGTCAAGGAGTAGAAAGTTTATTTAAATAAATAATAGCAGAAAACTTTCCAAATATGGTGAAAGATATAACTATCTAAGTACAGAAATGTCAAACATCTCCAGATTCAATTCAAATAAGATGACCTCAAGACATATTATAATCAAACTGTCCAAAATCAAAGACAAAGAGAAGATCCTAAAAGCAACAAGAGAAAAGAAGCAAGAAACAAAAGACAGTTTCAATAAGACTAGTAGAAGGTTTCTCAGCACAGCCCTTACAGGCCAGGAGAGACTGAGATCAGTACCTGAAGAGAAAAAAAAAAAAAAAAAACCCAGAAAAAAACACTTTCAATAAAGAATACTGTTCTCAACAAAGTTATCCTTTAGAAATGAATTAAAGAATTTTCCAGATAAATAAAGGCTGAGGCAGTAAGCTTCATGAGACCCATCTTACACTTTAGGTTCTATCAATGATAGACTGTATAAAAAAAATTTGGCATATATACACCATGGAATACTATGCGGCCATAAAAAAGGATGAGTTCATGTCCTTTGCAGGGACATGGATGAAACTGAAAACTATCATTCTCAGCAAAGTAACACAAGAAGAAAGATATAATCGCTGCATGTTCTCTCATAAGTGGGAGGTGAACAATGAGAAAACATGGACACAGGGAGGGGAACATCACATACCAGGGGTGGGGGACTGGGGGAGGGACAGCATTAGGAGAAATACCTAATGTAAATGACGAGTTGATGAGTACAGCAAACCAACATGGCACATGTATACCTATGTAACAGACTTGACCGTTGTGCACATGAGACCCATCTTATGAGAAATGATAAAGGAAGTCCTTCAAGCTCAAAGAAAAAAAGATACTAATAAGTAACATAAAAACATCTGAAAGTATAAAACTCACTGAAAAAAGCAAGTACATAGTTAAATTCAGAATACTCTATTACTGTAATGGTGATGTATAATTCACTTATATCTGTAATATAAAGGTTAAAAGACAAAACTATTAAAAATATTGCTATAATTTGTTAAGCAATATGAAATATAAAAAGATGTAAATTACATAAAAATGTAAAATATTATGGAAGGGGAGTAAAAGTATAGAGATATTTTATGTGATCAAACTTGTTATTATTGGCTTAAATAAGCTGTTTAATGCATAATTTTTAAAGCTTCCTGGTAACTACAGCAAAGACTTACAGTAGATACACACACAAAAAAAATGAAATTCAAAAAATAAAAATACACCACTGGAGAAACCTACTTAACAATAAAGGAAGATAATAGCAAAAGAAGAAGAAAGGGGAAAAGGATATACAAAACAAGTAGGAAAAAAAATAGCAAATTATCAGTATAAAGTCAATATATGTCAACAATCACCTTTAAAATAAATGGATCAAATTCTCAAATAAAAACACATTGAGTTAAAGAATGGATGAAAAGTAAACACAACTCAACTGTATGCTATCTATGAGAGACTCACTTCAACTGTAAAGACACACATAGAGCGAAAATGAAGAAACGGAAAAACATATTCTGTTCAAATAAAATCAAAAGAGATTAGAATTCCTGTATTAGATAAAATATGTTTAAATCAAAAACTGTAAAAAGAGACAAGATCATTATATAACAATAAAAGGATCAATTCAAAAAATAATGACTAAAACGTGCAAATTAGTAAACACATCACACACACAAATAAAACCACAAATAATTGATATAACATATTGTATAGGGAAAGATATCTTCAAAATTGATGGGTGTTTTGTTTGTTTGTTTGTTTGTTTTTGTGGAAGCAGTAGTTTGGAACACTTTTATACCTACCATGGAATTGTAACTTTCACAAAACTCAGAAGACACATTTCTTACAAACCCAATAGTACATATTATGTTATATTTTATTATACTATTCTATAGTAGAGTATATCATATTACAGTATATGTTATGCTGCATTATATGTTAAATAACATTGTTATAAAAGTTTTATTTTCCACTCTATACTAATAGGAATATTTTTGTACTAAAGTAGTCAAATTTAATTGTGTGAACAATTGTAAAATTTAAGTCTAATTGGTACAAGTCAATAGAGGCCTATCCTATTACTCATATATTGTTAACAAGAAAACAAACATGTAAAAAAATACAATTCTTGTCTAATTTGTCAATGGTCACATGACTTCAGTAAACATCCAAAACATGCCATTTTAAGTTATTGCCTGTTAATAACTTGAGATAATTTTATTAAATATTAATAAAATGTAATGTATGACAAACATGTCATCAGGAACTACAAAAGGACTCTCATTATAAAGAAATGTTAAATATAAGTAAATAATGACATTCAAAAACCAAATTTTCATTCTCTGATAACCATAAAAGCAAAAATAATGAAGTCTCAGGGACCATCCTAAGATTTCTGTTCACATATTCTGGAAGGCCAGGAATGACCTCCAGATGAGGTCATAATTGTCCAATTTATCATTTCTTATAAAATGATCTTTCTCACACTCGGCAGTCTCCATTAATACATTAAGTTATGGCAGGTATGTATTAATGATGGGTCCCCTTTTCTTGACATAGTGAATCTCAAAAATACTTTGTGTCTCCCTAAATTAGGGACTCCGAGAGAATGCTAAAATCAAGAATAGGAAATACTTAAAGATTTCATTAACCTCAAAGGTAATGTCTGATTTGTTATGAAGCTGTAATTCACAACAGTCACGTTAGAAACAAGTTCAAATCAGGTGAGTTAATAGAGTGTTTATCGAGTGCACCATCCAGCATGAACATTCAGAAAGTAAATAAACCCAAGCATAAGCTATTACAGGACTTGAAGTCATATTCCTCTACAGAACAGGCACTTACAATTTTAAATTAATAATCATTACTAGATATTCTGTATGATTATTTCTATCAATATCAAACTGAGCCATTCGGATAAGTGAATATTGTGCTTTAAAATTTTCTAAATCAATTTACATGCATTTAAAATATTCCTGTTCTTATTCTAAAAATATAGCACATATATTTAATATGTAAAATGTGCAACAAAAAAGGAAGATAGCATATACTGTTGTTTCATGATGGTGATTAAATATTTATACTGAGGTATGATGTCTCTCTTTTAACCATGAATGTTATCATAAGTACATAAATGGTTTTACCATTTTAACTAATCAAAATATCATCGTCATCTACCAAAACTGTTTTTTTTTTTCTTCCAAGATGGCTGACTGGAAGCATTTCAAGCATTCCTCCTCCACTTGGCAGAACCAAAATAGTATGTGGACAGTCACACTTTGAATACATTATTCAGGAAGGAACACAAGAGTTCAACAGAAAGTTGAAGGGAAGTCTTCAAATCTGGGAGGAAAAACGAAAATGGGCAGGCTGAGTGGCCAGGATCAGCCAGGATCTGGGTGCAAATCCTCAATATGGAAAAGGGTGAGTGTGTGTACTTCCGTGGTCCACTTTCCTACTGTGGAATTGTGCAGGTTGAGGAACAAGGGGAGTACCTGAACCTCCCAATCCCTGAATCTAGCTTGAGAAGCAGCCAGAAGACTGTGAGAAGGAATTGCTTCAGGAGTGTTTCATGCCCTTGTATAGACCTGGGATGCCATTCTTGAGCCCAGCTCTGAGCCAACTGTGCATGGTCCTTGAGAGCAGTAGCATTGGTCCTGGCTGGTAGGGATGCTTAGCAGGCAGTTATGAAAATGGGACTTTACTGCAGGATGGGTTACCACAGTAGTTCTGAGAATTAAGTGTGGAGTGGGATCTAGCCACTAGTGGAGCTGGGCACCCTGAGGATTGCCTTGTCCTGTCCTGACAAGCGTGGTGCTTGTACCTACCATTAGGAGGCCTGGGTTCAAGGTTGCCTGCTTCAGCTCTGCCAAACTTCTCCCCACTCTCTGAAACAGTGCGGGATCCATGCTCATGGGTGTTCCACAAATCAATCCACCACGTGGGACACCCAAGTACTTCCCTCAGGGAACATAGGTCAGATTTATACATCCTACCACTACCCCCACAGCTGTGTTTGTTTTTTTTTTACCTGTCAGTGCCACCTACTGGCCTAGAGGATAGTCCATGTATTTCATTACCATTATAACAACTGCTAGCACAAAAATACTCAGGAAATACAAAAGGATCTCATGACCACTGCTACTGCCATCACCCACAACACCCCAGGTTCCAAGGATGCCAAAAGCCCACTCACCTCCTTATTGCACCACTGCTACTACTGGCATCTGAGAAAGCCACTCAGAAGCCCAGGAACCAGCCTGCCGGGAACTGGCACCTCAGGTGCCAGCATACATGACCCCAGGTCACAATGATAAACATGCTGAGCCCACCACTACTATGAATGAAACCTGAGGAGCTTTTAGGCATTCCAGTCCTCAGCACAACTTCCCCACATCCTCCACCCGTGGCTGCACCCTAACTACTGAGCAACCCACAGATACCAAGGCTAGGTATAGCCAAGGAAATCTTACACAGTCTTCATCACTGCAAAGAACCAGAGTCAAATGCCGTACCAAGTAAATATCACGGTAATATGTTCAAGAAAAAAATCCCCTCCCATGAAAGTAATTTCAAATTAAAAAGAAGCAACTATTGCTCCAGAGCAAAAAACAAATATGACACCTTCAGAGAAACATAATAGTTCTCCGGAAGTAGGTGTTAACAAGAAAAGTCATTGAAATGTCATATAATAAATTCAAAATATTGATTTTAATGAAGTTCAATGAGATGCAAGATAAATTTAAAAACCAAAACAAAGTAATAAAAAAAATTCATGATATAAATGAGAACTTTACCAAGGAGATTGATATCTGAAAAAAGAAAAAAAGCAACAACTCTCTGTCTCACACACACACACACACGTACATATATACAAAAATTCTAGACCTCAAAACTTTAACAAATGAATTTTAAAAATTTTCAAGAGCCTCAACAATGATAAGATCAAGCAAAAAAAATTTACAACTTCAGAAAAGGTCTTTTGAAATATTGCAGACAAAAATAAAGAAAAAAGAAAAAGAATGTGCATAGGCTTCAACACATTTGAGACTACATCAGGCAATTGAACTTAAGAATCATATTCTCCAGGGGTAAATACAAATTAAAATATTTTGAAGACCTATTTAATAAAATAGTTAATGAAAATTTCCCATCTATCAAGAGATTTAATCATCCAGGTATAGTAGGACCCATAATCCCTAGGAAATTTATTGCAAAAAGAGCTTTACCACAAATTGTAATCAGTCTAAAGTCAAAGTGAAAGAAAGAATTCTAAAATTAACAAGAGAAAAGCATCTAGTTGCTTATGAAGAAAGCCCATCAGACTAACAAGCAGACATCTCAGCAGAAATCATACAGGACAGAAGAGAATGGGAAGGCATGTCAGAACTGCTGAAGTAAATAAAACTTCTAGCCCAGAACTCTATATCCAGCAAAATTAAGGTTTATAAATAAAGGAGAAATAAAATCTTTCCCAGCCACACAAATGCTGAGGGAATTCATCACCACCAGACTAGTCCTACAAGAAATAATCAAGAGTCCTACCTAGAAATGAGAGAATAACATTCACCACTGTAACAACATATGAATGTATAAAACTCACCGGTAAAGCAATCACACACAAAAAAGAGAAATAAATAAGGGGCCAGGTGCAATGACTCATGCCTGTAATCCCAGCACTTTGGGAGGCTGAGGTGGGCAGATCACTTGAGGTCAGGAGTTCAAGATCAGCCTGGCCAACATGGTGAAAGCCTACCTCTACTAAAAATATAAAAATTAGTCGGGTGTGGTGGCAGGCACTTGTAGTCCCAGTTATTTGGGAGACTGAGGCAGAAGAATCGCTTGAACCCAGGAGGTGGATGTTGCAGTGAGCCAAGATTGTGCCACCACACTCAGTATCAAAAAAAATCAAATAATAATATTACAGAGTTCCACTGAATCAAAGATAAGTAGACACAGAAAAAAATTAAAAAACAATTAAGAATATAACAGGAACAAAAGCTCACATACCAGTATTAACCATAAATGTAAATGGGTTAAATGTTCCACTTAAGAGATATAGATTGATGTAACTGATGTAAAAAGTAATGATCTAGCTATATACTGCTTACAATAAATACACCTTACCTGTAATGACACAGAAAGACTGAAAGTAAAGGTGTGGAAAAAGATATTCCACACAAACAAAACACAAAATTAAGAATAACTATGTTAATAGTAGATAAAAGAGATTTTAAATTGAAACCAGTTTTTAAAAAGGTCATTATATATGATAAAGCTATCAATTCATCAAGAGAATATAATAATTTGAAATATATATGTACCCATTCATATATGTACCAGATTCATAAAACAAATGTTACTAGACCCAAAGAAAGAGACAGACAGCAATAAAATAATAGTGAGGATTTCAACATCTCACTGAAAGCCTAGACAGATCATCAAGACATAAAATCAACAACAAAAATTAACCCACTGGATTTAAATTGCACATTAGAACAAATAGACCTAATATGCTTTTACAGAATATTCTACCCAACAACCACATAATACAGATAGTTCTCATCAGCACATGGAATATTCTCTTAGATAGGCTATATATTAGACCACAAAACATGTCTCAGCAAATTAAAAGCAAAACAGAAATCATATCAAGTATTTATTCAGATCACAGTGGAATACAAGTAGAAAACAATACCAAATAAATATTTGGAAATTATACAAATACATGGAAATTATAAAACACATTTACGAATGATCATTGGGCCAACAAATAAGATGGAAATTTAAAATTTATTGAAACAAATAAAAATGGAAATACAGCTTACCAAATCTGCTGAGATATAACAAAAGTAGTGCAAAGAGTGAAGTTTACAGCTTTAAATGCTTACATAAAAAGTAGAAAGGTTAAAAATAAACAACCAAGCATCATACCTCAATGAACTAGAAAAGCAAGAATAAAACAAACCCAAAATTTGCTCAAGAAAATAAATAAGAAACGTAAAAGATATTAAGATATAAACAAAAATTACAATATTAAGATATAAACAAAAAATTACAAAGGATTGAAGAAATAAACAGTTGATTCATCTGTTTATCTGAAGGCAATTGATAAACTCCTAGCTAGTCTAAACAAGAAAATAAGAATGAAGATCCAAATAAACAAAATCAAATACAACAAACGAGGTTACAACTGATACCACGTAAATACAAAGATCATCAGAGACTATTACCAACTGTATGCTCACAAACTAGAAAACCTAGAGGAAACAGAAAAAATCCCAAACATACCACTTTTTAAGATTTATCAAAAAGAAATAGAAAACCTGAACAGACCAATAATAATGAGTTGGTGAGACTGTAGCAGTTTTTAAAAAATCTTCCAACAAAGAAAAGCCCAGGACCAGATGAATTACAAGCTGAATTATTCTACCAACATACAAAGAAGAACTAATAGAAATCCTCCTGAAATTGTCACCAAAAACAAGATACAAAGAGAAAATTATCCCTAACTTATTCTACAAGGCCAATATCTCTTTTATACCAAAATCAGACAAGCACACAATGAAAGAAGAAAACTGCAGACCAATATTCCTGATTAACATAGATGCAAAACCCTCATCAAAATACTATCCAATCAAATCCAACAGTGTATCATAAAGATAATAAATGACAATCAAGTGGGTTTATACCAGAAATGCAAGGATAATTCAACATATGCAAATCAATAAATATGAACGTCATATAAACAAAAGTAAGTACACAACTGATATGAGCATCTCAATAGATGTAAAAAAAGCATTTGATAAAATCCTCTGTGTCTTCTTGCTAAACACCCTCAACAACTTAGGCATAGAAGAAACATCCTTCAAGTGATAAAGGCCAGAAGATGGCTGACTAGAAGCAGCTAGTGTGTGCCACTCCCAGAGAGAGGAGATAGTGTGGTGACTAAACACTATTTTTTCCACTGAATTGTCAAGAACACTTTGTGATTCATTAAAGAAGCAACGGGACCCACGGAGTACAGAGAAGTGAGATAGGACAGCCACCAACCTGGGATTGGCATGGAACCAAGTGAGGCTCCCTACCATAGGGAAATGGTGAGTGAGCAAGAGCCCCTGGCTCTTCTCACAGACACACTTCTGCCACAGACCTTTGCAAACCTGTGCATAGGAGATCTCCCCTGATACTCTTCCCTTCCTGGGACCTCCAGAGTGACAGAGAATGTTGCATGGAGTATGGGCAGAGCCTTCACTAAGACACACAGAGTCCCAGGGGCCTCGGACCCCTGAGCACCTTGACACCAGTGGCTGTAGCTCTACCAACATGGGAGGCCAGGCTCTTTCACACTCCCCAGGAAAGGGGCCTTATCCATGGTGCTGAGGAGTGAATGGTCTGCAGGCTTGGCCTCTGCTACGCCTCATTAGACAAAGACAATTGGCCTAGGACCTTAGCACAGCCACCCCAAGCTGCCTCAGCTCTTAGGCCAGTGGCAGTTCTGCATTTCCCTGGGACAGAACTCCCAGAGGAAAAACACAGGTCTGACATTTTTGCTGCTGCTGCTGCCCCCAACCCGACTGCCTTCAGGCTCGGTAGGGAGCAGAGAGATGAAGGACTATTGCAGGCCTCCAGCACAACACAGCTGCCTTCCAGAAAAGTGGCCAGGCTGTGTTGTATGTGAACCCCTGATCCTGTAACTCCTCAGTGGCCAGGATCTCTCAACCTGGCCCCCTAGTGTAGCTGCCGTGCCCCTGCCAGGGCACAGCACATCAGTTGGTGGGGGCTCTGCATTTGTCTGAGGAGTAAATATCAGAGACATTCCCCCTCCCTTCTGCCACTGCCAATGCAGCAGTAGTGCCCTTAGTGCCCTCTAAGTGGGGAAGAAACAAGCAGCCTGCGTGCTTTACTCATACATCCAGAATGCTACAGTCACCACAGGGAATTGAAATGAGTCTCTCTTCTCAGTGAGTCCCTAACCCCCTGCTCTTCACCAGGCAGGGACCCCTGGCTTGGGCCTGAAATGCAGCCACCATGCCCTGGGATCATTGTTCCCATTGGCAGATGCTCTTTGTTGCTCTAGGGTGGAGCTCCAAGAGACAAGGAAAAGGTCTTCTCCCATTATCACTACCAAAGTCCTAGTCCCTGCTTCCCCCAAGCTTGAGAGGGAAAAAAGCCTGAGCTTGCCCCATGGCTGTGGTGCACAGCCCAAGAGTGCCAAGCTAAGATCTGTAGCCAGCACTCAAGTAAGAGAGGAGCTCACACTCTCAGAGCCCTGAGAGGGAGCATGGCTACAAACAGGAGGAAATACAGAGGAGCTGCCTGGCTGAGCAAAAGCCTACCTAAAGGGCATTATGCTTAAGAATCATCTACTGGATCACAGCCCAAACTTCAACAACAAAAATACTTACATGATAGTACTATATGCCCCTGTGAAACCAAGAACAAGAATTCAGCCAAAAATAAAGATGCTGCACAAAGCCTTGACCCTCTGAAAACATGAAGAAATGGAGCCAACTGACTGTGTTCAAATTACACACCAAGGTAAAGGGAACATTGATCCACAGAGATGAGAAAGAACCAGTGCAAGAATTCTGGCAACTCTAAAAGCCAGAGTATCTTCTTACCTCCAAATACCACAGTAGCTCCCCAGCAATGGTTATTAGTCAGAAGGAAATAGCTGAAGTAAAAGACATAGAATCTGGAGTCTTGATAGCAATTCAGATTCTTCAGATTCAGAAGAATGTTGAAACAAATTCCAAGGATTCTACGGAATCCAGTTGTATTAGTCAGTTCTCACATTGCTGTAAAAAATACCTGAGACTGGGTAATTTATAAAGAAAAGAGGTTTAATTGGCTCATGATTCTGTAGGCTGTACAGGAAGCATGGCAGCAACTGCTCAGCTTCTTGAGAGGCTTTAGGAAATTTACAATCATGGCAGAAGGTGAAGGGGAAGCCGGCACTTCACATGGCCAGAGCAGCAGGAAGTGAGAGAGCAGGGGAGTTGCCAGACACTTTCAAATGACCATATCTCATGAGAATTCACTCTCTATCACAAGAACAGCACCAAGGGGGAATTCTGCTCCCATGATCCAATCGCCCACCAGACCCTGCCTCCAGTGGTGGGTATTAAAATTTGGCATGAGATCTGGGCAAGGGCACAGGCCAAACCGTATTATTTCCTCCCTTGGCCCCTCTCAAATCTCATGTCCTTCTCACAACAGTCCCCCAAAGTCTTAACTCATTCCAGCATTAACTCAAAATTTCCAAAGTCCAAAGTCTCATCTCAGACGAGACTAGTTCCTTCTGTGCTGAGCCTGTAAAATAAAAAATTTGTTACTTACTTCCAAGATATAATGGGGGGTAAGGTATTGGGTAAATATTCCCATTCTAAATGGGAAAAATCAGCCAAAAAAGGGCTAAAGGCCCCATGCAAATCTGAAACCCAGCAGGGAAGTCAGTAAACTCTAAAGCTCCAAGATAATCTCATTTGAATTCATGCTCCACATCCAGGATACATTGGTGTGAGGGGTGGGCTCCCAAGGCCTTGGGCAGCTCTGCCCCTGTGGCTTTGCAAGGGTCAGTTCCCACAGCTGCTCTCATGGGCTGCTGTTGAATACTTTCAGTTTTTCCAGGCACATGGTGCAAGCCCTCAGTGGCTCTACCATTACAGGGTCTGGAGAAAAGTGGCCCTTTTCTTACAGCTCCACTAGGCAGTGCCCCAGTGGGTACTCTGTGTGGAGGTTCCAACCTCACATTTCCCCTCCTACTGTCCTAGTGTAGGTTCTCCATGATGACTCCATCCCTGCAGCGGGCTTCTGCCTGGACATTCCAGATTTTCCATACATCCTCCAAAATATAGGCAAAGGATCCCAAGCCTCAACTCTTGCAGTCTGTGAACCCACAGGCTTACTACCACATGAAAACCACAAAGGCTTAGGGCTTGCACCCTCTAAAGCAGTGGCCTGAGCTGTATGTACCCTTTAGCCACAGTTGGAGCTGGAGTGGCTGGGATGCAGGCAGTAGTGTCCTGATGTGGCACAGGGCAGCGACACCATGGGCCTGGCCCATGAAACCATTCTTTACTCCTAGGCCTCTGGGCCTGTGATGGGAAGGTCTGACATGAAGGACTCTGAAATGCCTTCAAGGCAAAACAATTTGACATCATATTTGGGTGGGAACACAGACCCAATCCAAAGAACCAGTAAAATGTTTCAAGGGAAGAAAGATAAAATAGCCATTTTAATGAGGAGCCAATCTGAGCTGATCGAACTGAGAAACTCACTACAAATATTTCATAACAAAATGTAAAGTTTTGACAGCATAATAGAACAAGCTGAGGAAAGAATCTCTGAGTTTGAATGCTGGTTCTTCAAATTAACTCAGTCAGAAAAAAAATTAGAAAAAATAATTTTAAAATGAGCAAAATTCTTGAGAAATACGGTATTATGTAAATATAACAAATCTACAAATCATTGGCATTCTTGAAAGAGAGGGAGAGAGAGCAAGTAACCTGGAAATTCTATTTGAGGATACTGCCCACAAAATTCCACCCCCCAACCCTAGAGAGATTGACATGCAAATTCAGGAAGTTCAAAGGACCCCCACAAGATACTAAATGAAAAGACTATCCCCAAGACACACAATTATAAGATTCTTCAAGGTCAGAACAAAAGAAAAAATATGAAAGGCAGATAGAAGGGGCAGATTACCTACAAAGGGAACCTCATCAGGCCAACAGGAGATCTTTCAGCAGAAACCCTACAAGACAGAAGAGATTGGGGACCTATATTCAGGATCCTTAAGGAAAAGAAATTCCAACCAAGGATTTTATATCCAACCATACTAAGCTTTATGAGTGAAGGAGAAAATTCTTTTCAGACAAGCAAATTCTAAGCAAATTCATTACCAACAGGCCTGTATAACAAGAGGTCCTTAAGAGAGCATGCAACATAGAAATGAAAGGTCATTTCCAGCCATCACAAAAGCACGCTCAAGTATATAGACCATCAGTATTATAAAACAAATCCCCAATCAAGATGTAAAAACAGCTAATATCATGATGACAATCAAATCTGTACATATCAATATTAGACTTAAATATAAATAGGTTAAACAACCTACCTAAAATGTACAGAGTGGCAAGTTGCATAAAGAAGCAAGACCCAACTCTGGGCTATCTTCAAGAGATCCATCTCACATGGAAGGACACCCACCGGCTCAAAGTAAAAGGATGGAGAAAGATCTATCAAGCAATAGGAAATTTTTAAAAAGCAGGGCTTGCTATTTTTATTTTAGACAGAATCAACTTTAAACCAACAACAATCAAAAAAGACAAAGCAGAGCATTACATAATGATAAAAGATTCAGTTCAACAAGAAGACTTAACTATCCTAAATATATATGTACCCAACATTGGAGCACACAGATTCATAAAAAAAAATCTTAGAGATTGGCAAAGAGACTCTCATTACCACTCAATAATAGTAAGAAACTTCAACACTCCAACAAATGTTTTGGGCAGATCATCAGGGAAGAATACTAACAAAGATACTTGGGATCTAAACTAGTTACTAGACCGAATGGATCTAACAGACAACTACAGAGCAATCCATCTAACAAAAACAGAATGCACATTCTTTTCATTTGTAGATGGCACATACTCTAAAATGTATCTTATACTTGCCATAAAGCAATTTTCCACAAATAAAAAAAAAAAAAATCATACCAACACTATGGGACCACAGTGCAATAGAAACAGAAATCAGTACTAAGAAAATCTCTCAAAAGCATACAATTATATGGGAGTTAAACAATTTGCTCCTGAATTTGGGGTAAATAATAAAATTAAAGCAGAAATCAATAAATTCTTCAAAACTAATGAAAACAAAGACACGACATATAAGAATCTCTGGGACACAGCTAAAGCAGTGTTAAGGGAAAAGATAATAGTGCTAAACACATTAAAAAGTTAGAAAGAGCTCAAACTAACAAGCTAATATCACACCTAGCCAAACTTGAAAAGCAAAAGCAAACTAACTCCAAAGCTAGCAGAAAAATAAATTAACAACAATCAGAACTAAACTGAATGAAATAGAAACAAGAAAACTCCATAGACTTTGCCCAAAGGCTGCTAGATATAATAATAATAATAATAATAATAATAATAACTTCAATGTTTCAGGTTACAAAATCATGGACAAAAATTAGTCACATTTTTATACACCAATAATCATCCAGCTGAGAATAAAATCAAGAAGTCTCATTTACAATAGCTACCAAAAATTTAATACCTAAGAATGTAATTAATCAAACTGGTGTAAGATCTGTACAAGAAAACAAAAACACTGATGACAGAAACTGTAGATGACATAAACAAATGGAAAAACATCCATGCTCATGGATTGAAAACATTGATATTTTTCAATAAACATTTTGCTTCATGCAATCTATAGATGTAATGCAATTCCTATCACAATAACAATATTATTTTTCACAGAGAGAAAAAACAATCCTAAAGTTCCTATGAACCAAAAAGAGCTTGGAATAACCAAGGCAATTCTAGGCACAAAGAATAAATCTGGAGGCGTCACATTTCCTGACTTAACATTACTATAGTAACCACAAAATCATGTTACTGGCATGAAAATTGACTTATAGTTTAATGGAACAGAACACAGAACCCAGAAATAAAGACAGTATGTACAGCCAACTTATATATGCCAAAGTTGCAAGTACATACATTGGGGAAAGGACACCCTTTTCAATAAACAGTGCTGGGAAAATTGGAGAACTTTATGCAGAAGAATAAAACAGGACCCCAATATTTCACCATATGAAAAATCCAATGCAAGATCTATCAAAGAGTAAAATGTAAGACCTGAAACGATAAACATAGTAGAAGAAAACCTAGGGAAAACTCTGGTGGACATTGGTCCAGGCAACAAATTAATATCTCAGATCTCAATATCACAGTCCACAAAAACAAAAATCAACAAATAGGACTAAATAAAACTATACAGCTTCTGCACAGCAAAAGAAATATTCAATAGAGTTGACAGCCAACTTGTAGAATAGGATAAAATATTTACCACATGTGCATCCAACAAGGTTCTAATATCCAGAATATACAAGGATCTCAACAACCACCACCATCACCAAAAAAAAAAAAAAAAAAAAAAGTAACCTCATTTAAACATGGGCAAGGACCTGAATAGACACTTTTCAAAAGGAGACATACAAATGTCCATCATTAGGAAGACCATCATTAATAACAATTTCCTAAAAAAGATGTTGCCGAGAAAGTGTAGACAAGGGAATGCTTATACACTGTTGATTAGAATGTAAATTAATGTAACATCTATAGAAAGCATTATTGATGTTTCTCAAAGAGCTAAAAAATACAACTACCATTCAATTCAGCAATCCCACTGCTACTTATCTACCCAAAGGAAAAGAAATCATTATTTTTTAAAAAAAACTGCGCTTTTATGTTGATCACAGAATTATTCACAATAGTGAACATATGGAATCAACCTAAGTGTTCATCAAACGATGACTGGATAAATAAAATGTGGTACATACACACAATGGACTACTACTCAGTTTTAAAAATAATGAAATCATGTATTTTGTACACCATGAATGGAACTGGCAGCCATTATTTTAGTGAATCAGGCAAGACACAGAAAAACCAATATTGCTTCTTTTCAATTACAATTTGGAGCTAAATAATGGGTGCACAAGGATGTAGAGTGTGAAATGATAGACAATGGTGTCTTGGAAGGGTGAGGGTGTGGGAGGCAGGTGGAGGATGAAAAACTACTTAATGGGTACAATGTACACAGTTTGGGTGATAGATACCCTAAATGCTCTGACTTCACCACTATACAATCTATGCATTTAACAAAATTAAACTGTACCTCATAAATTTATATAAATTAGAAAAAGGAATCCACCAGAAAAAAAGTATATATCATTATCAAAATATGTTTTGCCTATAATATTTTATTGCACTAAAGGATTTCACCAGAACAACTATTGTAGAAGGATAGTATATTTGAAATCATTATTAGCCTTTTTCTGAAATATTCTTGTCATTTTGTCTTATATATTATACAGTTCTTTCACTGGAGGATCAGTAAGTTTATAGATGCTCTGCCTCTTGAAGCATTACTCCAAAACTAGCAGCAAAATTATTTTCTATTTATAAGCATTTTTAAAAGTTAATTTTATTCTTATTTCAATAGTTTTGGGGTATGGGTCGTTTGGGGTTACATGAGTAAGTTCTTTAGTCATGATTTTTGAGATTTTGGTGCATCTGTCACCAGAGCAGTGTACACTCTATCTAATATGTAGTCTTTTATCCCTCACCCTGCTCCTAACATCCCCTACTCAGAGTTCCCAAAGTTCAGTATATGATTTGTTTGCCTTTGCATTTTCCTAACTGAGCTCCCACTTATAAGTGAGAACATACAATATCTGATTTTCCATTCCTGAATTACTTCACATAGAATAGTGTCCTCCAGCTTCATTCAAGTTGCTGCAAGAGACATTATTTCATTCCATTTTATGACTGAGTAGTATTCCATGGTGTATATGTATGACATTTTTTTAATCCACTCATTAGTTGATGGACATTTAAGTTGATTTCATACCTCTGCAATTGCAAATTGTGCTATTATAAACATGCGTGTGCATGTGTCTTTTTCATATAATGCTTTATTTTCCTTTGGGTAGATCGCTGGATCGAATGGTAGTTCTACATATAGTTCTTTAAGGAATCCCCATACTGTTTTTCATAATGGTTGTATTAGTTAACATTTCATCAGCAGTGTTAAAGTGTTCCCTTTTCTCCACATCCATGCCAACATCTATTGTTTTTTGACTTTTATATCATGCCCATTCTTGCAGGAGTAGGGTGGTCTCTCATTGTGGTTTTAATTTGCATCTCCCTAACAGTGATGTGGAGCAGTTTTTCATGGGTTGGTTTGTTTTTTATATAACTGCTTTTGAGAATTGTCTATTCATGTCCTTTGCCTACTTTCTTATGGGATTATTTTTCTTCTTCTTGCTAATTAGTTTGAGTTCTTTATGGATTCTGGGTATTAGTCCTTTGTCAGATGCATAGGTTGTAAATATTTTCTCTCACTCTGTGCGTTGTCTGTTTACTCTTCTGATAATTCATTTTGCTGAGCAGAAGCTTTTTAGTTTAATTAGGTCCCATTTATTTCTTTTTGTTGTATTTTCTTTTGGGGTCTTAGACATAAATTATTTGCCTAAGCCAATGACTAAAAGAGTTTTACAATATTATCTTCAAGAATTTGTATGTTTTCAGATATTAGATTTAAGTCTTTGATTCAACTTGAGTTGATTTTTGTATAGGTGAGAGATGGAAATCCAGTTTCGTTCTGCTACATGTGGCTTGCCAGTTTTTCCAGCACCATTTATTGAATGAGATGTCCTTTCCCCAATTTGTTTTGTATGCTTTGTTGAACAGTTGGTTACATAATCATTTTAAAAATGTGAAAATCATCACCCTAAGGGCATATATTAACTGTGACTTTGAATATATTTCTAGAACAATAAAACCGAATGTTTATTCCAATTTACATGCACAATAGTTGAAGACACATCTTTACAAATTAAATTAAATTATACATGTTTTCAACTAAGCCTCTGAAAATTATGCTTCTTAAGGCTTGACTTTTATTAATAGTTTATGAGAAAGAGCATATCTGTGATTAGTAACAAAGAAGATTTATGTAATTTATTTTAATGCTAACTTTCGTCTATGTAGAAGTTTATAGTTTGTATGTCTGCTAAATTTGTAGCTTTAAAAACTAAAATATATCCAAACTAGTCTATAACTTGAAAAGATGTTATAGTTGGCAAATTCTAGTAATGATACAAAAATTCCAAGCTCTTTGACTAGAAACCAAAACAAATCTAGCTTTGTATATTCTCTCTGAGACACATAGACTATAAACCATATTGACAGGTAATATTAGTCTAAATTCTTCATATTTTGGTGGAGTGGGCTTCCACTGGAAGTTGGAAGTTATAGCATTTCACCCTATCTCTGCTAAGAATAGTTGAGCAAATCACTGAACAGACCAAATCGTGAAGTTCCTATACATGTCTGTACAATTCTTATGTAGACTAGGACTCTATAGCTCTTTACAAGGTAATATCTTATTATTTTAACATTAACATTCCCAGAAGTAAATATATATATGTGTGTGTGTGTGTGTGTGTGTATTATATATATATGTATATATATATTTTACTCACAGATACGTATTTACTATGTATGGGTTTATTGAATAATTTATACATAGTTAACTGTATTTGGGTTTACCTGCCCGAGACTATGACCATGTGTATCAAATAAGTGACATTTATAAAGCCTTTATACATTAAGTGAACAGAACTTCAAAGTTTGACTTAAACTCAAAATATTCTATGTGATACAAATGCAGACTTTATTATTTCAAATTTAATTGATTTAGGAATTCATGCGGAATTTTTTTTTTTTTTTTTTTTTTTTTTTTACTAGTATAAGTTTGTAAGTATAAAGAGGCCACCACTAGTTCAGAAAATGTAATATTCGGATTTACATATCAAAACAATTAGATCATTATTGGTATAACACTTCAAATCATTTATGTTTTGGGGTGACTTTTACACTCATTATTTACCTCATAATTTTCTTAGGCTTGAGAGGCTAAGGAAGATCTAAATCATTCCTTTGATTACCAATCAGAACAAAAGAGAAATCTAAAATAAAAGTTAAAAAGTTTTCACGCCTGTAATCCCAGCACTTTGGGAGGCTGAGGCGGGCAGATCACGAGATCAGGAGATCGAGACCATCCTGGCTAACCCGGTGAAACCCCGTCTCTATTAAATACACAAAAAATTAGCCGGGCGTGGTGGTGGGCACCTGTAGTCCCAGCTACTCAGGAGGCTGAGGCAGGAGAATGGCCTGAACCCGGGAGGCGGAGCTAGCAGTGAGCTGAGATGGCATCACTGCAGCCTGGGCAACAGAGCGAGGCTCCGCCTCAAAAAAAAAAAAAAATTAATGAGACAAGAGAGTACCAAATGGTAACAAAGTGATAATAAAGAGATAAAGAAGGAGAAGGAAAGGAGGAAGAGAAGGATAAGGAAAGAGGAGGAAGAGGAAAAGAAGAAACGTGTGTAAAGAGAGTAATACTGGCCAGCGATTTAGAGTTAATTTAAATATCCTCTGACACACAGGGACCATGAAACAGCAAGAGCTCTCTTATTGAAATACTCAGCAACAGTGATTATTTTTATATAGCATACAAGTTTCTTTTTACCTTAACTTTAATTCTATTTCCAGCTAACTAAATATTATCTAACTTCACAAGATGACACGTGAAAATAAACTTTCATCAGTGAAGCATTTTTGACAGGCATTCATTCATTCAACAAGATTTTCCAAGTACTGATTTTGTGCTGTGTTTTGGGTTATTTTCTCAACATGTGAAAAAGCGTGTTTAAATACTGTCTTCACAGAGCAGTTCTTAAATTATAAGTTGCATGTGAATCACTAAGAATCTTGTTAAATTGTCAATGTTTGAGGCATAGCAAAGTGAATTTATTATTTCGTTAGAAAACGAACTCCAGGAATTGGAACCTTTAACCATGATCTGTAAACCAAAAAGTGTCTGAGACAGATCTCAATCAATGTAGAAATTTTTTTTTTTTTTTTTATCAAGGTTAAAGACATGCCTGAAAAAAAAGGATCACAAATCCACAAGAACAATCTGTGGTCCATACCTTTTTCCAAAGATGATTTTGAGGACTTAAATATTTAAAGGGAAAAAAGTGGACTAGACGGGAAAAAGGAAGGGTACAGTCACATTACTGAATCCACATGTTGCAAGAGAAAAGTAGCAGTAAAGAAAGAGTCAATTAGTTCAACTAACACTCAGTAACTCAGAATGTTACATGAGAAATGTGAACATAGAGTAGCTACCTGTGGTGATATTTAACCTTTTATCTGTAACTATCCGCTTAGGAACAAAAGGAAAAGAAGTTTCATACATGATTCAGATTTTAGCTTAATTTATACTTTTGGCCATAATTGGGTTCCTCAGATTTTATTTTTCATTTCACATTCATCTCCCACCCCTCCTTAAAAAATTTTTTTCCTTTAGAGAAAGCATATTAGATGAAAATGAGTCTCTGGTTTCAGATTTTGTCCAATCTCTCATGGCTAAGATGGTTTGTTCCTAGATGGATAGTTCCCATATTGTGAGGAAAGTTCATTGTTAGCAAGTTGTGAAGTCTCCCATTCCATTAAAGAAAATTGGGGAAGGAAGAGAGAAAGAAAACAGAAGAACGAAAAAGAGAATTAACATATAGAAAGGTAAAACAATCCTGGAAAACGGATATAGGTCATATTACTCTGAAGTTCATACATCAGTAGGAAGTAATAAATGTATATTTATATATAATATATAATATACATTTTATATATAATATATATTATATAATATATAATAAAATATTATATATATATGGATTGTCCTTTTCTTCCAATGTTTAAGTTTTCTAGCTTCAGGTTACAGAGCTTTAAGAAAAGCACTATTTTAACTTTTTGTGATTTCAAATCATTGAAAATGGAGACAAAAAGATAAAAGGGAAAAAAGTAAAAAACATGACTTTAGAGACTGTAGCCAGGAAAATGTTAGGATTTAGTTCAAATTTTAGAAAATAATAAAAAGTGAAAATTATTGGACAAACTTAGAATCTAGTAAGAAGTATCCTATAGATTATTTTGAAAAAATAATTTATGTCTCTAACTACCCAATTTTATTAAAGGCAAAAATCATAGCAGGACCAATTTGTTTGTAAAATACATTTTAGTTTTATTGTACTTGGCATGGTTATTTGCCTAAAATTGAACAAGGATAATCATTTGCCATATAAGTGTTTTAAAAAAAAAAAAAATCGGTCTTGCTGGAACCTTTCTAAAAGTCTTGATCCCAGCCAAAGATTTTTTCCGTGCCTGTAGATACTGGTATGAATTGAATGAATTTCTCCTTTTTTGAGGTACCAAGTAAGCTTGGGGTTCCTGGGTCTGTCAGAAAGTAACATTCTTTACCTACCACAGGTCAGCACTGTCTTAAGGACAAAATGAGAGACCTGTTTTTCCAAGGGGCTTTTAAAACTCTGTAGGTCAGCCCTATTTTCTCAAGGTCGTCTGAAAATATGTCATCCTAGTCAAAGCCTTGATCAAATAACTGTTGTCTCTAATCATGTCTTGTTATAAAAGAAAACAGATTCTTAGTGAACTGATACAAATAGCTATATAACCTACAAATTAAGAATAATCAAAAAGCTTCCAAATTTTGGAAACACGTTGAAAAAAAAGAATTATGTTTTAAATTTTGCTCATAAGAGTTTATTTTATTCAGTTGTTAAAAGCTTAAATGGCATAAAAGAGGAAAAAGTTTTATTGACTCTGAAATATAAAAAGAACTGGCAATGTTTTAAACAAAGGTCGTAAAGGTTATTTTCAGTCGTCTATTAGTTCACTCCATGCAGTGAACTTCTTTTCTGCTCCATATTTGATCAGTAATCCTCATGAATATATCACATCTCCATGAAAGTCCTGGAAGATTTTCTCTTCATTCCAATGGCACAGTCTCTAAATTTATCAGAAACCTGTATTTTAGAGAACTCCTCAGAGCTCTGTAGCTGATTATAAATAACCCTTTCAAAAGGTTAAGCTATAACAATTGCAGATGAAATAAGTCTTAGAACAACCATGATAAAAAAAAAAAATGACAGGAAAATTTGGTTATTTCTGTGGCTTGCAACTGTTTTAACATAATCATAATTACTAATATTATATACTAAGACATATCAGAGTCACAGAAATCTCTCATAATTTTGGAACTCATAATACATGTATATAAATATAATCAAAACATGTTAGACATTATTTCATAGTTGACAGTGCTTTCTATGGTTTTATTATATCAATATAAGCAAATATATCTGTTTTGGATTTCAGAGAAAGCTAATATCAAAAAAAAAATGAAATCAAAAAGAATAAATTTAGCATTTGATTTTGGAAAGTTTGTGAAATAGCAAAGGTTTATATTTAAGATATAATCAAATGGGATAACAGATTATTATAAAACAAGTCATTAATTTAGCCTACATAACTTTTTTTTTTTTTTTTTAAGTAAAAGCCTTTACTCTTTATTAGAGGAGAGTTACTTTCCCAAATAATAATCCCTAATAAAGACAGCATGATGCCAGTTAAAAATCTCTCAGATCTTATAAACAAATCTATTAAACTGTTAATATCTTTACCATAAGATATGTTTGCAATTCTTTTTATAAACTTTTTTTTCCCCTAAAATGAGGATTAAAGGTCTAAGAAAACCTGGGGCCCCAATGCTGGTCTTGCATCACTGTGCCTTTGATGTTAATGTTTAATTTATAGAGCGACTGAACTTATTGTTTCTCTCAAAATTGACTCCTACAATCTCACATACCTACCTTTTCTACATAGTTCCTGGGCCTAGAGGGGTTGAGTAGTCTTAATTTTCATCCCTGTGTCTCAAGAACACAGTTCATTTTTATAGCCATCTCCTGAGTCTGACAATGAGGTTTTAAGTATGGTCAATGTTTAAGATTTAGTAGGAGTTAGGTTCCTTTTTACACCCAAGAGTCAAAGCCCTGTAACATACCAGAGCAAGGATTTTAAAAACCTTACAGAAAGTAACATGCATGTAATAACATTAATTAATTTTTTTAAATCTCAGTTTTTTCTAAGCAAATGCAGATTTTTAAAAAACATAGTAACATTGACATAAGAAACTTTTCAATAAAATTAAAATGTGTTTCTTAGACTAATTACAAAAACGCAAAAAACTGATCTTGTACAGTGTGATTGCATTTCTTTATGGGGAGTTCATTTAGATAACCTGCAATTCCAAACTAATGAAAAGGATACTAAAATTTATTAGACATAGTAAGAGTGTATCCTTGGTCATCAGTGAAAGTTTTACATTTCATAGAGCCATTTAGACATACTAGGAGAAGCCAAGAATATAAAATTATTATATAAGGAAAATACATTTATTTTAGATCTTCAAAATAAATTATTTTTAGTATCAGACCACAATGACAGAACCTGAGAAAAGAGTTGCATAAGGTGATAAAAAGCTTGAAGGAGAGAGTTATTGTATCAGGCCTCTTCAAATAGAAAAGAAAGCTGAAAATTAGATGCAACAGAAGTTGAATTTGAATTTTAGGGTGAGAAATTAAAATTTATTGTAATTTTATTAAAAGTAAATCAACACTGTAAAAATTTTATCACTCTAACCAATTCTTTAGTGTTGGTTAAACTGTATTAAGTTTCACTCTTAATACAGGCTGGAGTGCAGTAGCACAGTTGTGGCTCACTGCAGTGTCAAACTCCCTGGCTCAATTGATACTCCCACCTCATCCTCTGGAGTAGCTGGTGTGACAAACTCATGCCTTCAGACTCCGCTAATTTTCATATTTTTTAGTAGAGACAGGGTTTTGCCATGTTACCCAGGCTAGTCTTAAACTCCTGGGCTCAAGCATTCTGTTCCCATCAGCCTCCCAAAATGTTGGGATTACAGGAGTGAGCCTTCCTGATAACCTCTATCATTACCGTAAGCAATTGTCAGCAACATAACCTTAAATTTGCATAAGAAAGGAAATTCTTAGGTGAAAATCAGCAAAATTTACATTGCAAAGAACAGAGAGAGAGAATTAGTCAGGGTGTGTTGCAGGAAGATTAAAATGGATGCCAAGCCAAACACGAAATTATAGAAATCTACCATAGGATTTTACAAGGAGACCAATTTTATTTAGATAGGTAGTTTTAAATTTATTCTGTATCTTTTAACTGGGCCGCTGAGTTCTTCCAATGCAGCCCATATTGCAGAGGTTCCCACCTGCCAGGCTGTGGACCAGCACTAGCTTGTGGCCTGTTAGGAATTGGGTCACACAGCAGGAGGTAAGTGGCAGGTGGGCAAGTGTTGACACCTGAGCTTCACCTCCTGTCAGCTCAATGGCAGCATTAGATTCTCATAGGAGCACGAAGAGAGAGAGAGAAAGAGAGAGAGATGTATAGATATCTTAGATACCAGCTTTTAATTAAGCTGACTTTTAAATATAAAGCTTTAAAAATCCTTTCAAATCTCTTACTATTATATTTTAGCAGAGATAATCAGCTGATATTCAAAAGGAGCATAACTATCAAACAAGAAAGGACTTGATTTAGGAAGCAAACCTAGGTTACAACAGTAAAAGGGGCAGAATCTTAGCCACTGAACTATAGCTGATGGTAGCTGCCATTGCTCTTCTTAGAAGAAAAACTAGAGGCAGCTTTTTTAGTAAAAGGTACCCTTGTTTTGTGGCTGAAGCCCCTCTAGTAGGAAAACATTTTTTAATCCTTTTTTCTGGCTGTTTTTGTTTGTTTGTTTGTTTTCATTTTTGTTTTGTTTTTCAGTTTTGCAGCTGTAGGGGATTTCAGCCAATTCAGAGGACTTGGTCTGCATAAGTGGGAATTCTCATTCAGATTTGACCAAACCAGGTGGAGTTGGTGAAATCCAATGGGAACAGGAGTGAAAGGCCAAAACAAGAACAAGAAAAACAAGCAATACGATTACTGAGCACTCTAATGGTAAGGAGAAATCAAGGCCAGCTGGTTGTCCATCTTAAGTTTTAGTCATAACAAACCTGCACATTGTTCACATGTACCCTAGAACTTAGAGTATAATAATAATTAAAAAAAAATTTTTTTTTAAAAAAAGGAAAGTGACAGACTGGGAATGGTGGTGCATGCCTGTAATCCCAGCTACTCAGGAGGCTGAGGCAGGAGAATCACTAGAACCCAGGTGGCAGAGGTTGAGGTGAGCCGAGATTGCACCATTGCATTCCAGCCCAGGCAAAAAGAGCAAAACTTGGTCTCAAAATAAATAAATAAATAAGTAAATAAATAAATACAATAAAATAAAAAGAAAAAGAAAAGAAAATGACTTAAGACATTTATTTCAAGGCAAAACCCCAATTCAGCTACCTACCTAGGAATGCGGCCAAGGCTGAAAGCTGATCTCTACCATCTTAGAAGCAGGAAAAAGCTCAAACTTGCCTTACCTGTTGTGAGTGAGTAAAACCTCAGAAAAGGAGTCATACAGCTAAATCAGCCTTAGATCTCAACCAAATTAGGGGAGATCAAGATTCTCTGGAGGGTAAACAAAACCTTCAGTACCTCCGCAAATTGTTCTATTGGTTTGAGCAATAAAATCTTGGTACCAGCCTGGGTACCAAGGTTTGAGGTTTGGTACCCAGGCTGGTACCAAGCACCAACAGAAGATTTATCAAAAGTTAGGGCCACCTCCACTCAGAGTCCACTTTGTCACCAATTTGTAAACCAAAAAATATCTGAAGCAGGAATCAATCACTTTAGAGGTTTATTGTGCCAAGGTTAAGGACTTGCTTGAAAAGAAAAATCACAAATCCACAGGAACAATCTGTGGTCCATACTTTTTCCAAAGATGATTTTGAAACCTTCAGTATTTAAAGGGAAAATGCGGGCTGGAGGGGAAAGAGAGACAGTATTGTGACATTGCTGAATCCACATCTTGTAATAGAAAAGGAACAGGTAGGGGAATAGTCCGTTAAGTTTTCAACTAACTCAGTAAATCGGCACTTTATATAACATAAGGTGAACAGAGTAGCTATCTATGGAGATACATAACCTTTATCTGTAGCTCTCTGCTTAGGAACAAAATGAAAGCAGGTTCTTGCATGACTCATCTTTCCGCTTCATTTTTTCTTTTTGGGATAGTGAACTGGGGTCCTGAGATTTTACTTTTTTTTCACAGATCCCAGGGAATTATAGTTGCCCTAAATAAAAACAAAGGTTTAGAGTAAGAGAATATGTTAATTAACTACATAATAATATATAATAAGATTAACTGTTTTGTGCAAGCAAAATACATTATAGTATATGTGGACAACTGGAAAAATGTAATTAAGACTGTGATGAGCATTGAGTGGCACTATGAGACCTGAAAGATGTATACTACTTAAGCAGATGCAAATGTTAGGAGATGGGAGAGAGATCCAGAAAGAGGAAACAAACAAGGGTCGAGATCCCAATAACTAAACTACAGTTTACCACAGTTGTGTGCTAGGGAAGTATTTGTAAGATTGAATGCATAATGAAATGTCTGAGAAAAGAGCAATAAAGCCTCTTTACCCTGAGCCCCTCATGTACTCCCAGCCCTGCCTAGAAAACCTCCAGTCACCCAAGATCTGTCAACTAAGAGATAAATGTCTGGCAGAGCAAAGGTCCTCCAGGTGGCATCTCATCTGGCAATTACATGCCTGTGTTTTACCAGTGTATAAATATTTTCAATATAATCACTGTATATGAGTAGAAAACTGGAAGGTTAATTGGGAAGTAATAATGAAGAACTTTGTGAACAATATTTCGGATTTTTGCCTGCATCCTAAGAGTAATTCTAAACCAAAGATGAAGTTTAAACAAATGAATTCCATGATTAGAAATATACCAGTATCAAAGCAGTGGTGATCAAGAGAGTGAAAAGACAGAGGTAGAATTATTCTTACCTTTCCTTCAGAGCAGAACAGAGGGAATGTAAGGAGGGCTATTACACCATGAATGTTGGATATTAATTCTCAGAAAATAAGAATCAAATTTAGAGTTCTCATCTGGTCCAAAAATATTGAAATACTGTCTAGACTTGCTGATTGGCATCTGAATGTCTGTTTCTCATTAAAGTGTAATGCTCTAGCTAAACAGTAGAGAGGAGAGTAGTTGAGTCTTCAAATGAGATTTTCTATTCAGAGTCAGTATAATTTGGTTCTCTTCTCACTGAAGTCTATTATCACTTCGTCAAATTATACTACTGTGTAACATAAAATCTAGTTATAGAGACTTGAAATCTAGATTTGGCAGCATTTAACACATTTTTATCTTTCTCTAAAAATATCTTTTACCACTATAACTCAAGCTTTTCACCCTATCACATCTAGGCAGGCAATTGAATACACAATTACTGCATAGTTCAGGTAATAAACTTTGCACTATTTTTCACGGAGGCAATATGTATTATGATCATTCTCTCAATTATTTTCCTTTTGAAATGTTGTTCTCACTTCTGATTATAATATTAAAGTTTTTAGTCTTGCCATAAAAATCTGTAATGTGATTGTTTGCTTATGTACTCTGCCCAATGAATAATGAAGTCTCCAAAATATTAAAATGTTCTTATAATTAGTAGTGTCTGCTGTATCCATTTAATGTTGGGTATGCTCCATTTTTTTAAATGCTTCTGGTAATTTACTCAAACAAACTACATACTGTAAATGAAGTCAGTCATTATATGTTGTATACTATAAACTAATGTATATCATTTAAAAGATGTGTTTAACTTCAGTGATTTAAGTTTTGTGTTATTCACTGAAAATCAGAAGTGGTATCTAAAATTACTACTGAATTGATCAACTTAATTTGATAATACAGTTCATCAATGTGACAGCATTAAAGCAGTTACTTTCTCCTTTTTTTTTTTTTTTTTTTTGGTTTTATATTATCCTTTTAAATATCTTCATTGTTGACCTGATTTCCAGAAAATTAATTCTTCACAGATTTTATTTGTTCTCTCAGCATAGCAGAAACAAAAACATCCTGCCATAAATTGTGCTTGCAGTTAGAGCTTAATGATAAATACATTCCTGTTCTCTGCTACTTCGAATGATGAAGTGCTATTAGCACTGAATTCTCGCTTTACTACTCTAGACCCAGTGAATAACATTAATTGTTTTATAACCCTACACCAACTCATTTTCTCTGATTCATAAAACAGTTATGCACCATTAAGAAGTATTTCTCAGTAGGGTCCATTTTTCCCCTTAAAAAGAGTTTGAATTCATTCATCTCCCATTCTTATTCTGAAAATGCAGCATGAACTTTGAATTATACACTAAATTTTACGCAATTTTCAGTCTCTAAATTAGCTGAGAAAGGGAAAATATCTTAAACTGCGTTAGAATGCAGATTTAGCACAATAGAGTTGCAAGGAAAATATGCCAATTATTTTGAACAAATATGTGTGCTATTTGAAGTCTTAATGTATTTGCAAGAATGGTATTTGCTTTTTAAACTTCAGAGAACAAAAGCATTGCAAGTGGACACCAAAACATCAAATACTATTCAGTGTGGTATTCAGAAATATGAGGGAATCATATACATCCTATATGTATATATTAATTAGAAGAATGGAAATAGCTGAATTTAATTCTTGGCAAAAGCTCTGAATTCTCTAAATTATGTAACCCAGTAATCCAGAAAGGTAAACAAAGTAGGAAGTGAAATTAAATCAGCAATTAAAATTTTTAAATAAACTTCTATTCTCTAGAGAATTTCCTAAAAAATATTATGTCACTATAGAAATACAGATAATTAAAGTTGAGTATGTTTCAGTTTAGAATATACTCCTCTAAGTCAATGAAGTAGTTTTTAATTTGTATGAACAATTCAGACCAAGAGGCAAAAGTTTTGATTTGTCTCATAAGTTTACCTTTGTTTTCCTCTGCAGAGCAGAAAAAGTAAACCAATGATAATTTTTATTATAAAAATAAATCCTTATATCCCTGCTTTTAGCACATACTAAAACTTAAAAACCTAATGGAAAATAAGCCATCGAGAGAAATGAACCGGTATAAAACTATTCAAATTTCCAATGAGCAGGAATGGGACAAACTCTCAAACAGCGCCATGTTTATTTACAGGGCCAAGCTACTGAAGTATAGTGTGGGCATCTTGGTTTTTGGTTTTGTTTTTGTTTTCACTCAGATGACACCATTAGGAAAATCATAGCCTCTTTTTTGTTCCTGCATTATATAAATACAAAATATTGGGGCCAATTTCAATAATGGTGGTCCAAAATGAGTCGCTATATCACAGTTGTTGTAAAGAATGTGCTAGATATGAGAGAAATTGGTTTTTCCCTGACCTCTGAAACGGGGTACATTGCTTGCTTGCTTTCTTTCTGTTTCTGTTTTGTTGTTGTTGTTGTTGTTGTTTTTGCATAGCATCTTTTTTTTTTATTGTTTAGCATATTTTGTGAGGTTTTGAGAGGCAGCACTGAAAGCATCAATGTTAGAAATACAAGTCAGTTGAGCTCTTGAATGAGAAATGATAATCACTACATATGAATGAATTTGTCTAAAAGGAGTGCAATTCATACTTTGGAGATACCCCCTTTATTTAGCTACAATTAGCAATTTGCTCATCATTCTGTGTTTTCTTCTTATAATATGTGTTTGGTATATTTTGACTTAATAGTTGATTTTAAAATATAATTTTCTTTGAAAATAACTTTTTCAGTAACCACATCAATTTCCAATGAAAAGGAAACTGCATTTGCTACAATTGAAATGTTATGTGTACCCTAAATTTATTTCTTAAATAATTTTACTACAGTACGAACACTTAACATGAGATCTACCCTTCAATAAAATTTTAAGTGTCCAATACAATGTTGTTGACTGTAGGCCTAATGTTGTGCACCAGAGCTCCAGAACTGATTCATCTTACTGAATAAAAACTGTGTGTCCATTGATAGGTAACTGTCCATATCCCCCTCCTACCATAGTTGCCTTGACAACTACCATTCCAGTTTTTGATTCTATGAATTTATTTTAGGTACCTCATATAAAAGGAATTATGCAGTATTTGTCTTTCTGTGACTGGGTTATTTCACCAAACATAATGTTATCCAGGCCCACTCGTATTATCTCATATTAAAGAACTTTGTTTTTTAAGGGTGAATATTGTATTGCATGTATATACCACATTTTCTTTGTGCATTCATTAATTAATGGACATTTAGGTTGCTTCTACATCTTGGCTGATGTGAATAGTGCTGCAATAAACATTGGGAGTGTAGATACCTCTTTAAGATTTTGATTTCAATTATTTTGGTTATATATCCAGAAGTATGCTTACTGGCCCAAATGATAGTTTTCTTTTTATTTATTTATATTTTGAGGAACTTCCATACTGTTTTCCAAATACTATGAATTAACTGAACTGTATTGCATTTCCACCAAGAGTTTGCAAGGTTCCTAATTTCTCTGCATCCTTACCAACACTTGTCTTTTTTTTTTTTTTTTTAATTGCTTACCTGTCAGAATGGCTATTATTAACAAAGGGCACATTGCTTTTTTTGGTGGTGACTGCTAAGAGTGCTCGAAGCAATGAGACCATGGTAAAGGATTGAAATAGACAGTCTTTAATTTTAGCCATATATTTAGCAGCCACATAAAAGCTATATGCTTGTAGAATTATCTGAATTTATGAAAAGTGAAGAGTATTTTTAAATAGATTCTAAAGATTTTTGTCTATACCATTTGATAAGAAATTTTTTTTATTTGGATTAAGCATATGCAGTGACAAAAATTGAAATCACTAAGATATCATCAGTCTTGATCTTCCATCAGGAATCTAAAGAGCAAGTTTATAAGGCAAAATAGCTGTAATAGTTGTAGATACCTAAATAGCTGAAAAAAAGGCAGATAAACACTCTGTTTTAAAATAGATGTAAGCTCCTTATTGAGTGATTGTTATAGATTCACAGAAACACGTTAGCACATACACACACACACACACACTATATATATATAGATGTCTTCTGCAAAGTAGCTCATCTCTTCATTTAATTCTAAGTAAAGGAAAAAAAACTAGATAATTATGAATTCAACAATGATTAAAACCAGTGAGAGGTGCGCATGTCTATGAAAACATAGAAGTGAAGTTCCTTGAAGTATGTGCATGTTTTTGCCTAGTAAAGTAATGAAGAAATGGCATAGAAAAAATGAGCACAATTGCAAAGCATTATGTGTATTCTTCATGAATAACTCCACAGTGAAGATGTTGTTTGAATAAGAAAGAGTTTTCATCAAATTTTGCGGTATTATATTTGGCTTTAAATTATATTTCTGAATTGAAGGCAGGTAATTTAGTTGGTATTAGTTTCATGAACTAATAGTTGTATAAATTACGGTATGAGAAAATCAGAAAGTTGGCTTGGCTAGAAATGGCTTATGATGATTACAATGAAATCAAATTATATTAATAAATAATACAAAGCAATTCAAAGATTTTAACGGTGAATCTCAAATACTTTATAATAGGCTGAAAATTTCATCCCTTAGGAGGCATTTTTTTCCATTTCCTGAAATACATGAGTTTATAATGCAATGCAAATTTCAACTCTCTTAAAATAACTTAATTATAAATAATAATAAATTATCTATAAATGTCAAACTTACATATATGCAGTTCTATATTTTCATTTCCTTGTGTATTTAATTAAGTAAAATATTTTCTTCTTGTCAGAATTATAAAAATACAATAATAATAATGGCTACCATAATTGAGTGCTCATGATATACTAAACACTGTGCTAAATGCTTTGCAGGCATACCATCTTTAGAGTTCACAGAAAATGTATTTGTTAAAGTATTAGCATTTCTTATAGAGAAGAAAACTAATAGCATAGACAGGAAGATTATGCTTATAAGTTATATAAAACGAAAACATAAATTGTACTAAAATTGGTCTGATTGTAAATTCATGCCTCAAATGCCCATGAAATCCTCATTCTCATAAGTGTTTTAATGTTGAAATCCTTAAAAGTTTAAAGCACTCTTTGGCCTTTTCTGCAGGCAATATTGTCTACTGGTTCCACCTCTGGCCTACCAGAGCAAGGACTTATTTAATGGGGCAGAGATAAAGTTTGGTAATATAAAAATGGAAGAGCACAGAAGAAAATAAAACTTTGTTTCTCTTTCCTTGAATGCTAGAATATTTTAAATATTTTTATACTATGTTAAAACACAAACAGAAAGCTAATATAGTTTGGTGTTGAACTATGGCAGTTACTCCATTTTTTCCTATACAGAAGAAGTAATTATAACCTTGTAAGAAATGAGTGAAATGATCATCATTTTCTGCCATTTGCTCCATCTGGAACCATTTGTAGTTTCACTGAAGTGTAATGATTCTGTAAGCAGAGTTTCAGTAATATATTGCAACTTTTGGCCTTTACAACTTGCCTCAAGTTCCAGATACTGTGGCTCACCAGTAAAGGTGGTTCACTTCCTACTCTGACCTCAAGTTTAGAAGTGCCACAAACATGAGATGGGTGTGGATGATTCCAATATAACCAAAGAAACTACAAGGAAAAACACAGAGTTCTAGAAATGAGTCAGGGAACTCCACGTTCTTAAGAAATGGCAGCCTATGAAAGGAGAATGCCAAAACCAATTTATACGAAGTAAGCTGTCCACATTGTACTGGGCAGTTAGTGAGTAACTCAGTCAGCAGAGTGTAAAAGCTACAGTGCCTCATCTATACAGGTCACAATATCAAAGAAGGCTGTAAAGATGGGAAACCTAAAATAGTGTGTGGGTAGATGCTGGCCTACTCTTTGCTCTAAGTCATGCACTGGGAAATTACAAAAAGCTCAGTGTGACAAACATGGTGGTATTGGGAAGTTCTGTGACAGTCAAGGTTACCTGAAAATATGGTGGCAGGGTAAGTGAGGAATGGTTAACTCTTTGTCCTCTAAAGTCTTCTACCTGAGTTCAAGATAGAATCCAACCCCAACAGGTTATGTGCCAAGGTAGTTGACAGATGTCCTGCAATGTGAGCTAACATGGGGGAAGTAAAGAGACATTCAGTGTGTGCAGGAATTTCATTCATTAGTTAATTCATTATATAAAAGCTTACATTGCATTTAGTAGTTGGTAGCACTGTTCTAGACCATGCAGTTCTAGTGAGAAACAAAATAACAAAAATCCCAGTCTCCTCATAAGTCATTTTACATCTTACATCCTACAGCCTTATTGTAGGAGGTTGCCTATAATAAGTAAACTATATAAATTATACAGATTATACATTATATGATGACAAGTACTGATAAAAACATATGGCAGGGAAAGTTTGAATTATGGAGGGGATGGATAGAATGTCTATACCTGGAAAGTAAAGTTGAGTAAAGATTTGAAAGAATCTAGGGAGTAAAGTGATGAGGAAGAATATTCCAAGTACATATATATTATCCGTTCTTTACATTGGAATGGGGGAAGTGCCTGGTACTTCAGCCTAGTGGTGAAGAAGAAAAGACAGTGGGACCTGAGATTATCACAGGGACTTGGGAAGTAAGCTTATAAACTGTGGCTGTAATTCAGAGTATAACAGGAAGCCATGAGTATTTTAAGCAGAGAGTGATTTATATTTTAATAGGATCATTTGGACTTCTGTGTTAAAAATAGCCTATAAGTGGCAAAGACAGAAACTAGGTGATGGATTAGGGAGCTGTGACAATTATTCAGGTAAGAAATAATGTTTGCATAAACTGAGTTCCTAAGGTATTAAGAAGTGGCTTGTTTCTGGATTTATTTTGAAAACTGACTTAGCCATATTAGCTACAGTGGTAGCTGAGAAAAAGTTAGGAATTAAAGATGACACTAAATATTTTGGTTTGAACCAGTCTAAAAACAGGATTTTTTTATTTGATAAGATGGGAGATACTGCAAGAAAAGCAAGAGATACAGGACAGAATATCAGCAGCTAAATTTTGTAATTGATAATTTTTAGGTGTTTATAAGGTATTTAAGTAGAGGTGAAGAGTAGGCAGTTAAATATGAACGTGCCAAATTGGAAAGACTTGAAATTGATGGTATAAATTTATTTAATTAGAACCATAGATGATTCCAATATAGCTGCTAGGGAGGAAAAGGAAGAAAGAAAATGAGAGGGAGAAGAGAGCGAAAAGAAAATGAGAGGGAGAAGAGAAACAGAGAGGGGAGAAAGAGGAAGAGAGAGGGAAAGCGGAACTGAGTGGGTAAGGGAGCAAGGGAGAGGGAAGGGGAGGAGGTAAGAAGAAAGAAAGAGAAGAGAAAGAGGGAAGGAAAGGAAAAGGAAGTAAAGAGAAGGAAGACAATGAAAGAAGAAAGCAAAAGAGACCAATAACTAGATCAAGCTCACTACGATATATTGAGCTAGAGATGTGAGGACCTTCACAGGAGACTGAGAAAAGCTGTCAGTGAGAGCAAAGGAAAACCAAGAAAATGGGGTACACTGTCAACCTAGCAAAGAAAATACTTCAGGGAGGGGGAGTTATCACTTTTGCTTATAGGTCCAGTAAGGTAAGGTTAAAAACTGGCCATTAGATTTAGCAAAATTGAGGTAATTTTAGGTCAGATAATTATCTCTCAAACTGACCATGTAATTATCTCTCAAACTGACCATGTAATTTTAGATCAGATAATTATCTCTCAAACTGACCATGTTACAAGGGAAATCTTAAGAAGCTTCCCTGCAAATGCACATGAAGTTTTCCAACAATAACCCAAATATTAAAATATGTTATAGAAATGTAAATTTAAAAAATATAACTGAAGATCACATGATATACTACTATATAATCCTTGGTTTACAAGAAAATCATATATAACGTAGAACACCCTGCCTTATCAGTTAAGCCAAATCTGTATTTAGAGAAATTTTATATATATGAACACTGCTTTTAAGAAAAATGCTTAAGAAAATGTATCATTAAGAAAACACAACATTAACAAAAATACATCATTAAAAGATTGCTAAGGTACTAAATACACAATTGTAAACTTAAGTTTTAATCTGTATATTAAATTTAATTAAATTTCATTTTAATTCAACTTATTAAGTTGAATTAAAGTAAAAAATAAATGTATTATGATGAAATTATTGCAAAAATAATTTTTTCAAAGGGTGGCAAAGAGAAAGTGAAATAAATGTATAAAGTAATAAAATTGGTTGCAGAGCTTTTAAAGACCATAATAGATTCTACAAACTTTAAATGGCAAAATATAAATATTCTAACTGAAATTGCGACATTTTCTAGAATTTATAATAAGCAAACTTGGTTGTAAAAACTACTTTGAACGCTACAATAAACATCTGATAGCATGCAATGGAAACCAGTCACCCAGCTCCCACCCTGTACACCCTGACAAAAGCCTCAGAACCAAGCAATTTATAGGCAAATTCCAACAAATTATTTAGAAGCAGATAATTTCTACCTCTCACAAATATATCTAGGAAGTAGAAAGTGTGAAAAATTTTGTTCAACTCAATTTATAAATTCAATCTGCTTTTATGATAAAATACTTCAAAGCATTACAGGAGAAAAATTATGAGCAAGATACCCTTAAGAACAGAGTTCGATAATTTTGGTATCATTAGCCAGTTTGTTATATAGTGTAGTAAGCATTACTGATTTTGCTTCAGTAGGTTTCATCCCTTGCGTGTGAGCTAATGGCATTGAAAATTTCTGTAAATAATTAATGAAGAAAATGATTGTCATAGAAAATCTTGATAAATATTATGAAGAAAATGCTAATATATTGAAAAAGATAATTTTTCAAAGTTCAAAAATTAAAAATGTAAATAAACTCTTAGGAAATAAGAAACAGGTAAGAGATTCTTATTTTGACATAGAATATAAACACACCCTGAGAAGGAATAAGGCAGAAGAAGGCGGGCATCAAAGTCAACGAAAAAACTTAAAAACATCTTCTTATTAAACATTAAAAGGACAAGAATGCCTGCTTTTACCACTAATGTTTAAAATTGTTTTTAAGTAACTGAAAAGTTCAGTACATAAACTAAATAGGAAGCCTAAAGACTGTGAGGGAAAATTTTTTTACAGTAATTTGTAGATTGCATGTGTAATGGTTAATTTTGTGTGTCAATTTGGCAGGCTATGGTGCTCGGTTGTTTGGCCAAACACTAGTCTAGATATTGCTATAAAAGTATTTTGTATGAGTGATTAACATCTAAAATCAGTTCACTTTAAGTAAAGCACATTATCGTGGATGATGAGGGTGGACCTCATTCAATTAGTTGAAGGCCTTAACAGAAAAAACAAATTTCTCAGGAAAGAATAAATTCTGTCTCAAGACTTTAGCATAAAATTCCTTCCTGAAGTTCCAGCCTGCCCTATGGATTTCAGACTTTCCAGCATCCAATTATCTGAACTAATTCCTATATATAATACATATACACAGACAGATACATGTATACATATATAATATACAAATATTCACATATATGCATATATATACATACATGAAATATGAAGATATTTATAACACTATGTATTAATCATCTATGTAATATAGTCTATCAAATTGTAATATGTTAATATAAAATATATATTTACATATAGCCATTTATCTATTTATAGAATCTATCTCTCCTATTGCCTCTGTTTCTCTGGAGAGGCCTGACTGATACATCATGATCACCAACATGATAAATCAAAAATAATTTATACATACATTTCAAGGAACTGTAAAGTGCTTTCAGCAATTTCGTGTGGTCAACATGGAAAAATCAATAGCTTTTCTATATATCAGGAATTACCAACTAGAAAATACAATAAAAATTAATATGCCTTTACACTAGCAACAAAAATATTCATAGGGAGATTTTTGAATTAATGTAGCCCCAGATTTTCCCTTGAGGAAGACAATTTTTCAATTTATATATGTCCTTAGATCTTCATAGGAAAATATGTGAATTAATGTATGTCAGTTCCCATGTTAATACATACAAAGCTCATCAAATGGCAACAAGTTTATATTGGAAGCTGATTCTGAAAGTAAGTAACAATAAAAATGCAGGGAGAGCCAAGACAATTTTGAAAGAGAAGAACACACAGGGAAGGCACTTCATGTAGATATAAGTAGATATAAGGATATAATTCAAAGTAGCAGTTATATAAACGGTACAAAATATGCATGCAGGAGGAAAACATATCAATAAAGCACAATAGAAATCTTGTTCATACCTGGAGGCTGACATTGTTGTAGAGATGGCTTTAGGGTAGAGATTACTGCAGGATGGATGTATTATTTACAAGCTAGTATTACAATTTTTTCTTTTTAATCTGGAAAAAATGTTGGTTGTTTTATATTGTGTCTTATGTGAAATGTATCTGATTCAAAAGATTAAGAACTAAATAAGTGTGACCTAAAATATCAAGTCCAAGGGAGAAAATTTTAAAAATCTATATATAAATATTTAATATATGTATATCACTATGACATATACATATATAAATAAAAAATATATATATACACACACACAAATCCAAATCTTTTCTATCCATCCAATCATAATCCTACCTTCCCCTTTTCCATAGTTTACATGGTTTATATTCACATATTTCTATCCCTATCCCAATACATATATTTTCAACATCTGGGCATCCATTTCCAGTGGATAGATAAGGCTGGTGACAGATAGGATCTTGGTGAGCCATCCTGGCCCATGACATGACTTTATTGCCCTTAGTTTTTCCCTAGGCTTATTCTGAGAAAATTAAAAGTATCTGTTCAGGACTCAGAACATCAATGAGACAGATAACTTGCCCTGCTTTCCCAGGGTCCCACTGTTACAGTGATTCCTTTCTATTAACTTCTAACCATGAGGAATCTGTCTATTCCTGATGCTCCCACTTCCGTTTTTTTTCACAGACAATTACATCAGAAGTAGATACTGAACTATTTCCTCAAAAGGTACAGAGAATGATTTGTGATGTATAATTATTATTCAAAAATATCATATATTCAATAGTCACCAAGTGATTAAAATATTTCTAATGTAGCAAATATTCCTAAACAAAACATTCAAAATATAACCCCAAATAATACCCCTAAATAGTCTGAAAATGCCCCTAAACAATCTGACACTAATGTTCCCCTTGATATTGCTAATATAATTATAAAAATAATTATGGAAACACACAGGCATACATGTTTTTATACCCACACAAATATTTATAAATTAAGAAGTCTCCATAATTAGCTACTTTGTGATCAGACAGCATCACTCCTGGCCTCCACAGTGACATGAAGAAGAGTCAAGATCATTTGAGATGCTTAACAAGGTATTTTTATTTTCTCCCCATTTTCAGACTCACAGACTCACCTCAACAAAATGGCAGAAACATTTGCACTACACTTGTCCCAATTAGTAATTCAATTTTACTCTGTGCTTTTCATGTTTCACCTCGTAATTAAATCTACATCAGCTATACATAACCCTTCATCTTTGGTCTCTGGAATTCACAATCCATGAGCAGCAAAATATATGAGCTTTATTTCTTCTATTGTGTTTATATAACCTTGTTGTTCCAAATGATACATCCCACCATCATTGGAAACTTTTCCTGCCGCTTCTCAAGTGGTGGTGGTGTGTTATTCCATATTTCTCACAACGTTGTTCCTGGTCAGTGATATACAGGACAGGGTACAGTCTCTTTCCTCTTGTTGTACTTTGTAGATCATTTTAATTCCCTCCTGCCTGAAATTTCCCAGATTTGATGTTACTGTATCAGCCTATGACATTCTCTACACATCTTGGTTCTTGTTTGGCCATCAACAGACCTTCTATGTCATTTCCCCTTATTCCTCAAGGATAGTGAAAAGGGACTCATTATAATACAACTGCCTTAATTTATGGTAGTTCTGATGTTCATGTGGTTGATCTTTTCAGTATCTTAACTTCTCTTATAACTTCCTCTCTCTAATGTTGCTGTCCTTCAATCTTCTTCACCTGCACACTTCTGTCATCATTCAATGGACTTCAACAGCACTGGCAGCCAGGGTGTAACTTCCAAGCATTTTTTGGCATTATCCTTTCTTGTCATCACTTCCTTTCTTTCCTAATCATCATCTATGGCAACCTGACTCCAGCGATTCTTCAGTTATCTCAATACCTATAATCCATGGATTCTACTGCTTTTAACTATCTTACCCTCTCTTTTCCTGCACTTTGTTCCTTAACGAATTGCATATTCTACTATTGCATCTTCCTATGTATATCCTCAACTTCCTTGTCCTCTCTTCCTCCACCATGCTGTTAGAATAATCACTAAACCTCTTTAAATCAAATTACTGCTTCCCCTACACATCGATAATTTCCTCCTGATATGTCTCAGAAGATTAACTTCTATGGACTGCTTCAAGTAAATTTCCTCCCTTAGTAGATTTCTATTGGAATCAACACATAATAAACCAGGAGGGGATTGGATGGTGGGGTAGAAGTGTTTCAAATTCTTTCTACTTACTCCCCATCAGGCCATGGGTTTAAAGGGGCTACCAATTCTTTAGCTAAGTTCCAGCACCTATGGGGTGACCTTCTGACATTTTTCAACTTTAGTCCTCTATATGCTCTTAATTCTTCTATTCTCCTCAATTAAAAGAGACCTCTAAACAATGGTCTCTGAACTATGATTCAGTTCTTAGATGTCTTCTCTACTCCTATCCTACCCTCTCTAGTGAGCCAGTCTATTTTCAAGACTTGAAATTCCAACTCCTTGATAATTGGTACTGACTTTTACCTCCAGTACAGACCTCTCCCGTGTGGTCCAGACTCTGTAAAATCACCACAACACCTCTGCTGGGATGACTGATGGCATCTCAAACTTAGTAAGTTTAATTTGGAACTTCTTATTTGGACATCTCAAACCTGCTTCATTTTATTTTATTTTATTCTATACTAATTTAATTTAATTTAATTTTATTTTATTTTATTTTATTTTATTATTTCATTTCATTTCATTTTGAGACAGAGTCTAGCTCTGTGGCCCAGGCTGGATGGAGTGCAGTGGCATGATCTCTGCTCACTTCAACATCCACCTCCCGGGTTCAAGCAATTATCCCGCCTTAGCCTCCTGAGTAGCTGGGACTACAGGCACATGCCACCACACCTGCCTAATTTTTTGTATTTTTAGTAGAGATGGAGTTTCGCTGTGTTGCCTAGGCTGGTTTCAAACTCCTGAGCTCAGGCAACCCTCCCACCTCGGCCTCCCAAAGTGCTGATATTATAGGCATGAGCCACTGTGCCCGGCCTGCTTCATCTTTCGCCTTTCTCATATCAGATAATGGCAGCTTCATGCTTCTAGTTTCTGAGGCCAACTTGACCCTTTGTTCTCTTGTTTCCTCCCACTACCCCCTTATTCATTACTTTCAGCCTCAATATTCTTTATGTTCATTCCACTTCTTGAAGTCCTTAAATATTAAAAGCACATTTGTACTACAAGGACTTGGAACTTGTTGCACCATCAACCTGGATAACTATTTTCTAGATATGTGCTGTCTCACATTCTCTCTTCAAATTGTTTTCTTAAATACCACTTATTCAATAGGCTTGCTTGCACTACCCTTTATAAAGTAAAAGCCTTCTCCACCATAGGCCTTCCCTACATCTGTGAACATCTCTGACTTTGCTCAATTTTTCCTATAACTTTTATCACTAATCATACCACACATGTTTGTTTCATTTCTTACTTTATTACTATATTCCCAGTATCTAGAATAGTGTCTGGAATACAGCATGTGCTCAATACATATTTTCTTAAAGAATTAATAAGCAATGAATGACACAATATAGTCATATATGTATATACATATATATACACACACTCCATATATAAACATAAACAAGTCTGAAGGGATATTAATATTCTCATTTTCATAATATCCCAAGACATAGTGGCTGCAGTGTAAAATGCTACATTATTAACATTCTTCAGGTATTTTCTAGAATTGTCATATTGAAGAATATAGCTTTCTTACAAATAAAAGCAACTGGGTGTTCTAGTAACTTTATATTTTACCTGAATTAGAAATGATTTCTTCTCCATATTAAGTCCCCCATGTCTTACTATATAACTGAATGGAAATAAGCTTTGTTATCAGAAACTAGACAATTGAATTCAATATGAATGGCTAAATGATGACTTAAAAAGAAGCAATGGACTGGGCGCAGTGGCTCATGACTGTAATCCCAGCAGTTTGTGAGGCCAAGGCGGGTGGATCACAAGGTCAGGAGAGCGAGACCATCCTGGCTGGCACGGTGAAACCCCGCTTCTACTAAAACTATGGAAAAAAAAAATTAGCCAGGCATGGTGGCATGCGCCTGTAGTCCCAGCTACTCGGGTGGCTGAGGCAGGAGAATAGCTTGAACCCGGAGGGCAGAGGTTGCAGTGAGCTGAGATGGCGCCACTGCGCTCCAGCCTGGGCAACAGAGCAAGACTCCTTCTCAAAAACAAAAGAAGCAATGATTACTAATGTATCAGACTCCATTATAATTCTAGATTTTCTTAAATTTTATATCACCACTTTTACTTAAATATTTGTTCAATTTATACTAATATGGTTGATATTCTATAACAGGTAAGCATGTATTAATATTATGATATATCCCATTATCATATTAATAAATGTACATGTGAGCAGTCCGTATTTGCATTATGATAAAAAAATTTTGAAAAGTCTATGCAATTTAAAACACAACAGTGTGTTTTTAATACATCTTATGATACAAACAATTAAGCAATCTTCTGGAGGAACTCAGTAGTGTTTTGTCTGCTCTCTTAATCAGAAATACTGTTCTGCCTTTGCTTCCTAATATGTATAGGCTAAATTAGTATGTTGGTCACAAATGTATGTTTGGGGATATTTTTAATCTATAGATTATTGTAAACAAAAGAGACATGAGTATAAAGTTATTGTAAATGTGTTTTGTTACTAGAGTGGAACCGCCAAAATGCCCTTTCTTTGATCAGTAAATCAGAAAAAATACTATTAATGTAATTAATAAAAACATATGAATGTATTACCTAAATGTATTAGTAATTCTTTAATTGTAAGAGTAAAGTATTACATGTGAGGATAAATTTTGCTCAGGCAGTCAAACCTCCCTCCAGATATACCCATTTTTTTCCTCTGTTTAAACCACTAAAAGTATTTTTGTCCCTTAGTTTCTGAGAAACAATTTGGTAATTTCAGCGGCTTGCACATACAACTTTTACTGTCAGCAAAGTTTCTTCTGGTTTTCCAAACACTCTGATTTGCCCCTGCTGTCAACATTCACTCACCATTGTGATTTGAAATGAACAGTCTTAGATAAACAGATTGTGTTATATCCAGAGTGAAATACTATTTTGCAATATATTTTAAAAAGCATGTATTTCCACATTCCGTTAATATGACATTCTAGAACAGGCAAAAATAAGGTATGGCAGTAGACATCGGAGCAGTGGTTTCATAAGATATTACGGAAAGAGCATGGGCTGGAAAGATATGAAAGGAAATTGTACGATTGGCCAGAATGTTCTATAACATGGTCAGATTGGTAGTTACTTACTGAACTGTTTACCTGATCATACTGTAGACAAATTATGACTCAGTAAGACAAGAAAATAAGCTTGCAAAACAATACAGGTCAATAAGGCAATAAGGGCTGGGCAAGGTGGCTCACTCCTGTAATCTCAGCACTTTTGGGGAAGCCAAAGCAGGCAAATTACTTGAGACTAGGAGTTCAAGATCAGTCTGTAATAGCAAGACTCCATCTCTACAATAAATAATAATAATAATAAAAAGATGGTGTGGTGGCCTATACCTGCAATCCTAGCTACTCGCAAGCATGAGGCTGGAGTATCCCTTTACTTCTGTAAAGGCTTTAGTTTTCATTTTATCACTTCAGTTTTAGCAGAGGCTGCAGTGAGCTGTGATCACACCACTGTGCTCCAGCCTGGGCTACAGAGGTATAAGGAAACAAACATGTCGTTTCCCTGCTTTACCCCTGGTGATCTCAAGGTTGAAGTGTTACTCTTCCTCTTTGCATAATGTGTGGTGTACAGTGAGTACTTGGAAGATACCTAGTAACTTTACTTGAAGGAGTGGTCTTCTTCTCTAAGAGGTATTATTACATGAAATTTTAAACATTTTGTCATGATTTCTGGAAGGTGAGGGTGATATAAATTTCAATTTTTCAAATGGTTGACCCTCAAAATATATTGTCTATAAGAAAAAAATGAAACAAAAATAAAAATAAAGACTAGTCTCATGATGATTTGAACCTACTTTATTACAATACAGTCTCTTAAGAGCTGTCTGTATGTGCAATGTTCTTCCTATGAAAAGTCCTTACTAGCTTAATAATAAATAAATAAAATCACATAAAAACATCATATAGCCAATTTTTCTTTTTAAGTCATAGTCATAGCAACACTTTGTGTTTTGTCTGATATTTATCTAATATGAAAAGAACATGATACATTTTTTCCTTTTCTTTCTAGACAAGTCTGTTTAAAAATGTATACTCTTACCAAAAGAGGCCATCTAGTATTCCAGTACAGTATAATAAAAATGAATAACATAATTTTCTTATACATAAAGTAAAAAGTGAATCTTGTTATTGCTGTAAGTTTCAGTAACTACCCTAAATCACCTGTAGAAATAAATCATCTATTTCATTCACATTTGAATAATTCAAAAGATGATATACATAGTTATTCTTTATAGAAATACATTCTTTAGAAGATTTTGCTGCTTTGGACTAAATCCAAGGATATTTGTAATAAGGTGAATTCATGCAGCCTGAGAATAGTATATTATATACGGAGATTTCATTGAAGTCATAATCTAAGTTTCAGTACAATTGAATGGTAAACATGCGATTAACTTATTAAGCAAATTAGTAAAAATCCCATATACATATTTTTTTTCTGTAAAAAAAGCAACTTGAGCCCTTTCCCCCATGTTTATTCAGTCATTTAATAGGTATAATTAAAATGAATCAGAAACTGGTACAAATCGATTACTTTTCTCTCTCAAGACTCCTAAGACAGAAGCAACTGTATATTTCTTCAGTAAACCTTTAAATAATGTCCTGACCTGATTTTTAAAATGTATACATGTAACATATGAAATACTTGTTCATATTCATACTTCTGCATTTTTCTTTACAGTAATAGACAAGTCGTTGTGAATGGTCAAATTGCTTACGCTCTGGCATTCTGTTCATTTACAGAACCCCAAAAAGTTCCAGTTACATGTTTGTTGTCAGCATTATATACAAAAGGAAAACAAACTACAGTCATACATCACTTAAAGATGAGGATATGTTCTAAAAAAATGCATAATTAGGCGATTTTGTCACGTGAACATCATTAAGTATACGTACACAAACCTGTATCTATAGCCTACTACACACCTAGACTATATGGCATAGCATGTTACTCCTAAGCTATAAACCTGTAAAACATGTTACTGTACTGAACACTGTAGATTATCTTAACACAATAATATTTGTATATCTAAACATAGAAAAGACACAGTAAAAATACAATATTAAAATCTATGTGACCACTGACATATGCAGTCTATTAACCAAAACATCATTATGTGACACGTAGCTGTATTGTATTGTATTGTGTTGTATTGTTATTGATAGTATTGTTATTGATAGCTAACAATTTATGCCAACTACAAATTAAATAATGTACTTCAATGCTTTAAACTTTGTTTGACACATAGCACTTACTGTGTTCTAGCTATTTTGAAATATTATTTCAAGCCCTAATTCAGCAAAAGATATTCTAAATAATTATGTTAATTTGGTTAATTTCTTGTTTAAATATGGGTGAATGTTAACGGTATTCAGTTGAATATGGCTTTTTTGTTTTTGATATAATGTAACTTTATAGATGATGTAATTTGTAGAATAGATACTCTCTAAACCCTGCTACTATTCCTCTTAGTCATCAAAATATCATGTTAATCACTTTGAATTTTGCAAAATTTCAGCCTAGCAATATAATTCAGGCTATAATTAATTACAATTGCTTCACAAGTACATCTACTTTTTAAAGTGAATGCAAATTTGCTAGAAAATGGAATACCAGAAAGAATTAATTTCCCTCCCTTTGCTTGGCTACTGCTTACTGGGGACATGACTGAAGCTAAGCACTGTGAAAAACAGTACCCAATAAATATTAAATCAATCAATCTATTGATGAATCAGAAATGACAAGGGACATTGGCCTGTATTCATCTTCCTGGAAATTGGATTACAAAACTGATTTTAGAGCCAAAGCACAGTGTGTCACAACAGCCCTAGCAACCAATATTCTGAGAAAAGACTGTGACACTGGCTCAACACAAATGTGTTAGCACCTATCAATGTAGGGTAAATCACATTATTAATTTTCCAAGTGCTACAAATATCTGGCATGATAAGGTTGATGACAATGTTCATGGTCATACTGAAGACATCTGAGTATCAGAGATAAAGAAAATGTCTACCCATTGTTCTGCTTCGGACAGCACCCAGCTTGTTTAACTGCAAAATATATCAGAAGATTATATTAGAGAGAAATAATACCAGCAGAGTTAAAGGAGTGTTACTTTTTTGATCAATGTTTGATACTACTCCTTCAATATTGCACTGTATATCTCTAAAGAAATATAATGTTTGGTTCAGATAATACATGATGTATAACTCATAACATTTTACATATTTTGAACTAGAAGAGAGTTGACTTTTCTCTCCATAACTTGTCTTCAGTTTAATCTAAAAGAAGAAAAAGGGGTTCTGGAAAGTTTGGTGTAATCTCAGCTAATTACCCAGATGTGGTAACATAAAATATATCTATAATATCATCTACCAAAAAGTAGAATATTAAAAAATGCTAAAGAGATAGTATTGTAGTAATATTTAAATAAGTCCGGTTTGCATGGTAGAGGCAACTTTGTATACATTCAGTTCTATTTGGAGGAGGAAAAAAAGTGTTGAGCCTGTGTGTTTGTATACATATAAACCAAAAGGGAAATAGACATGCATATTTTTACAGTTGTGTGACACAAGTACTGAAGTGCACAGTTTCCGACTCAAATACACAGGCATGCCTAAAAAATGTTTATTTTCTTGCATCTGTTTTCTACATACTTGTGTAGCTTTCAGCGGCAATTCTCCCTTTTCTTCTCCTCTGTAGGAACACATTTCTGATGTTGTTGTTGTTGTTTTTGAATTCCTCTCACACAATCTCTAAGAGTTTGATATGTTCATTGGTTTATTGCTTGAATTTTTAATCCTGTTTTTAGTATTTCTGGAACTGGCAAGTAGGCTCTGAAATCTTGGGTGTTGCATGGGCCTAAATGTTACATGAATTCATGTTATGATAAGTTGAATAAAAATTGTTTCTTTTCTATTGGCTTGAGAAAGAGCTAGAAGGGGCAAACTTAGCCTTTCATAACAGCACCAATCCCACCAGGAAAAGTAGAGCTGTCCTGTCCTAATAACCTCTTAAAAGTCTCACCCATTAATACTGTTACAGTGGCAATGAAATTTCAACATGAGTTCTGGATGGGGAAAAACATTAAATCATAGCGCTCTGTGATCTGGATGCCTCTCCATTCATCTCAAATGTGTCTGAATTGTTTCCTCTTTCTTTTTCCACCTAAGTACTTTAACACTCACTCCCTTGCAAAAGCGTAGATTAAGCTGCCAGGTGTACTTTCTCTGAATAACATACTTAAGATATATATATATATATTTCTGCTCTAAAATATTTGGAAATAATAAGTTAATCATAATAATCAATAATTGACCCTCACTTTTGGAATCCCTTTTTTTTTTTCCCATAGATAATGTTTCTGGTAAGAATTCTTGCACAGTTATTTTATTCTTCAAGAAGTCAAATAAACAAAATTCAGTTTTATCATAAATAGCTCTCATATGACTTTTAAAATATATGTTTGAAGTCAAATTTTTTTTTGATATTCAGGTAGAATTTGTAATGCACCGTATATATCCTTAAAGATATTATATGTCTAAAAATTATATTAAGCCACAATGTACAAATATCAAAGATTTCTTTTATGAATTAAATAATGATAATACATTATATATATTCATGTCATAATGTAATTAGCATTTATCATATTCAACTACCCAGCACAGCAAAAAAATATACTAATGTCCAAGTAAAAAAAGTATTAGCTCATAAACCAATCTTATCTATTATAAAACAATTAATAGGACAATACACATGCCAAGTGAACACTTCTGATCCTCAATTTCTTATACATTCAATAGCGTCTAAATGAAAAACAGCCAGAAAGCTTTGAAGCAGGATGAAAATCAGGACAAATGTAGAATGAAATGTAGTAGAAATTTGTAAAATTGATATATCTACTTTACGTAATAAAATCAAGGAAAATAAACATGCTTAGAAAAGGTATTAACTATTTAAATATTAAACAATTGTGCAGAAGCACTTGAACACTTGAGTGTATTAAATTTCTCTAAGTAGTAGGAGGAGATACCCTTTATTCCTTTGTTATGCAAAGTAGAATAAACAAGTTAAAAAGATGTACATCACTGATATACCATCAAGAGTTTAGTCATTGATTCTGTGGTCTCTCCAACTCAATCAAATGTAAGCAAATGCTTCCTTAAAAAAAGTTATATTTACAAGTAAGTCTTTTAATCAGAGTTGAAATAAAAAGAATTAATGTTCATCTTACCCAACATAGTCATTTCGCAGATGATTAGTCTAAGACTATCGCAGTAGAGTGCCTTAAAAAAAAAAAAAACAAAAAAAAGAAAATAGAAAGAAAAAAGATTGCCAAACAAACAATGAGAAGATTTAAATTTACCCTATGTCTTCTGATTCCAAGGTCAGTGTACTATATAAATTGTCAGAATGTTTATTATAATCATTGATTAAATGTTGAACACTATGGTAATTTTTGAGAAATAGCTGTGAAGGTGATGGCTTCTCACAGTTTTTATTGAATTTACCTTATAATAGAAGTAAGCATGATCTCGGGATACTCTACAGTAAATTACAGAATTAATTGGAAAATAAAAACAACATGTTTTCAATTTAACTAAGAGTGACATCTGTTCTGGTCTCAAAGGTAGGAATTTGGAGTGTTTTAGGGAAGACTGATTGGACAAGATGAAATAAAGTGGAACTTCCAGGTTTGGAGTTAGCCAGGCAAAGCAAAGAGAACATACGGTTTTCACTTGTGGAACATCCTGGGGGTAAGAGAGATGACACAAAGTTTCAGGAATTGAAAGGAATTCTGTTTGAAAACTCTTCTTTCCACACTTTTATTTTTAAGACAGCCTTTATAAACTCAAGGTTTGGATGGAATGTGAAGAGAGGAAGGGGGATAAGAGGCAAGAAAAGTAGCAGAAAATGTGTCACCTGACTGATGTAATAAACTTAGCAGCAGCCTCTGACTGGCAGATGCCCACATACTCTGATTCTTACGTGTGCATGTTGTGGGGGGCGGAGTGGGGACATTGTTCTTCCAAAGACTTTAACATTCAGACCTCTGGAATAGACGAATGTTCCTAGTTGGCTGCTCACACTTCTCTCTCAGAACTTGACTTCTGCTAGGTTCCGTCCCCTTGATTTGCCAATCTTCACCTATTTTGTGTGAGAGAGGTACCTAATCCTGAGCATACCACGTTAAAAGACATTTACCAAGATTTCTATGAGTTTTTCCAGAAGACATTCTCGCTTGGAGAAAGAAAACTTTCTTGTTTGCAGCAGGAGTAAAAAATGCATCAAAGAAATTCTCACTATTGACTTTTCCATCATAATAAATTTTATTTATACACTCATACATGTTCAAATTCAATAATAAGAAATGGTTTTAAAAATTAGTTTTTGGCATTTTGGCAGTTCCTCAAAATGTTAAACATAAAGTTGTCTGATAGATTAGAAATGCAATTTGTATTGCTATACCCAATAGGTATGAAAACATGTCTATCTGTAAAATCTATGTAAATGGATGTTCACAGAAGCATACTTGGTCATAGTCAAAAGGTGGAAACAACCGAAATGTCCACCAGTGATGAACAGATAAATTGTGGTATGTCCATAAATGGGAAATTATTCAGCAATAAAAAGGAAAGAAAGAATTGCTGATACATGCCACAACATGGATAAACCTTGAAAACATCATGCTAATTGAAAAAGTCAGATTCACAATTATATATATATTGGGTGATTCATGAATTCATATGAAACATCAAAAATGGATAAATTTATAGAGACAGAGATTATTATTTGTTTAACCTGGAAGGCAGTAGATAGGGACTCGTTGCAAATGGGATTGGTGTGTCTTTTTGGGTGATGCAAATTTTTCTAAAATTAGATTCTAGTACTATTTACACAACATTATAAACATAATAAAACCATTTTATCATATACTTTGAGGAGGAACGTTGTGGTAGGTACCTTATATTTTAGTAATTTTTTAAAAATATTATTTGACCACACTCCTTGTAAGACCCCCACAGATCATTTTGTACCTTGTTTTAGATCAGCAAGTGGGATTACTTTGCCCCTATTGTTTTCACCGTTGAAACTCCAACTATAAGATAAAATTACTTCTATTTACATATGTATTTCTTTATGTTACTACTTTATATATGTGTGTGTATATATGTGTGTGTGTGGGTATGTATATATCATTTTATCTTGGATCTATTGACAACTAGAGATGCTTTATAAGAAAACCCACAATGCAAAATGAATACAATAAGTTTTTGCTAGAAAATGACCTAATAAAAAATTAGAAAAGCAGTGGATCAGAAAAAAGAATAATTTTCAAGAATGCAAGCCATAGACTAAAGTTTTTATAAATATGTCAAAATGAAAGCGTGTTCTAAGCATCGTAGCTACCAAAACAAATATGACTATTTGAAAAATTCTTAAATTTCTGAAGACTGAAACAAATCCAGAATTCGAGATTTACAGGTTTGTTGTTTTTTTCCAAAAGAGCAAACCAATAAATTCAAAGGACCTGATAAGAGTATTCTGCAAGCTACAGACTAATGCGGACTCAATGTCATCAAAATAATAAACACAATTTTAAAACTCTAAATTGTTTTTGTTTTTTCATAATAGCCCTTAAGGCTGAATTAAGGTGTAACTCTGGGGTCTGTTACAAGAAATAAACCCGATAAAGGAATTAAAACATCCTAGTTTCAGTATTTTGTGCTCTGATGATGTGGTTTAGTCTATAGCTTGAGATTTAAACTGTTTGAAGTATAAATAGAAGCACCACATCCAGGTTCATTAAATTCATGTGCTATTTTATTTATCTTAATTGGGCTTTTTATTGTAGAGCTAAAAAAAAAAATACAAGTTGCGTGTTCAAAAAAAAGAAGTATTTTGTGCTTTCATGGACCCCTTGAATTGGTTATTAACAAACTACAGTAAGATAATACCTTCTTATACATGTAAGAAACCCTAAATATATACTTCAGTGTCCCAACAGAAGACCAATTACAGACTCACTTTGGGAAATTTTTGAAAGTTTAATAAAGAACCATTTATAAAGTCATGGGATTAGAGGGAAACCACGGGATTAATTCAATATTCAGGGAGCTAGAAAGTGTAGGGTTTTTACCAACCCCAATTCTGAGGAGACAAAGATGGGTATGAGAACTCAGACTGAGAAACTATGAAAAGGGTTGCTTTGCAAAAGCTGTCACCTTGGCCAAGGGAAACCACCACTTTAGACAACCCTAGAATGAGATTGTCAAGGGAGTAACAACCCTGACCTTATTCTTCCCTCTTGCATAGATGTTCTGATCTATTGATTGTAACTAATCAGAAGCTAGAAGACAAGAAACCCCATTGATATATCAGAGTTCCTACAGATCATCCTACAGGAACTCTGACATCCCAGAGTTCCTTCAGGGTCTCAGATCAGGACGCAAAATGATTGCCAATGGATCAGGTGGGGTGACACTAGCCTAAATATGCATCTATATGGATGGCTAACTAACTCACAATAGAAAGGTGACCCCTGTTATCAGCTTAAAACTTGGGCTCATTTTTATTAATCTATTTTTGTGACTTACTGGTTTGCATTCTTCATGGTATTGAGAAGTTATTTTGTATTGAGAAAATATTCAGTTTTTTGTACCAAAGGATAGTCCTTGAGTAATCATTGTTAGTATAGATATTTGCTAGTAGATTAGAAGTTTCAAAATCTAAGGTGATCATTGTCAACAACTGGGCAACATTGTTGCCAGAAAATGCAGTGGGCAGGCTCTAAGAGAAAAACATGATGGAATGAGATTCTTAAATGGCAACAGTAATTGTAAAGTCACTTCAGCATTGTACCACAAATAATCTCATACCTGCCTCCCTAATCTGCTGTTTTAAGGATGTTACCCTGGGTAAGATATGGGGAGTCAGATGCAGATCAGGAGAAGCTGAAGTTACACAATTTTGTTACTCAGGATTTCCTTGGGACAACACAATACTTTACCTAGAGCCGCTGAGGGAAGCACTGGGGTCAGTCACAAGGCAGAGGGAAAGAGTGGAACTCCAGGCAAGTGCCTTTACTGTAGTTTCCTAGGGAAGTAATGGGCCAGGGAGCTAAATAGGTTTATGACTGGCTAGTTAGCATAACTTCAGTGGGCTTTGAGGTCTAGTGGCTGCCCCACATTGTCTGGTACCTGGCCTTGGAGAAATTACAGGCCTGTTTGGATAGAACAGCCCAATAAGGGAGGAGATGGGGGAAGTGGACTTAATCTTCTGCTCAAGAAGGAAAATTGAACTGCCTTCTTGCCAGGACTTTAAAACTGAGTCAAACAGGATGCCTGAGGCTGAAACCTCATAAAAGGATACATGGGCATTCACTGCCTAACTTTGTAAAGGCTTTTTAAAAATTCTTTGGTTCAAGACTGTAGCAAAACTGTTCTTCAGTGGGTCCGGATTTTCCCTGTACTCCCATGCATGCATATATATATATATATACACACACACACACACATATATATACACACGTATATATACACACACACACAATTTTGCATACTGATCTGAGACCCTGAAGGTTGAGATATATATATATATGTGTATGTGTGTGTGTGTGTGTGTGTGTCTTCTGTTGGGACCCTGCATATATATATATATATGTGTGTGTGTGTGTGTGTGTGTGTCTTCTGTTGGGACCCTGAATGATATATTTAGGGTTTCTTACATGTATAACAAAGTATTTCCTTACTGTAGTTTGTTAATAACCAATTCAAGGGGTCCATGAAAGCACAAAATACTTTTTTCAGAACACAGAAATTTTTTTTTTAGCGCTCTCTCTATATATCTACCACTTAAATATAATTAAAAGTAATAAACATATTTAAAAGTAATAATAGCAACAATGAGGAGAAGAAGAAAATTTATAGGTTCTACAGTAAGACAATCATATTATCTTATAATGTTTTTCTACAATATAAACACTAGCAGATTTTATTATAATCAGTTTTTACGTTTCACAGAATGTATTATTTGATCACCAAAGTAGGTCGCTTTTATTGGCACACAAAATTATCTCTCCAATCTCTTGTTCCTCATATTATCCTACTTTTAGAATGGAGCCAATGATTTCAATAAGATATGATATTATTATTATTATTATTATTATTATTATTATTATTATTTTGAATCAGGGTCTCACTCTGTCACCCAGGCTGGAGTGCTGTGCTTTCTTATCTTCTTATATCAAAAACATTTGAGATGGGTATGATAATCTCCATTTTATAGATTAGAAATCTAGGACATTAAGTATTATGCTTCACAAAGTCATAATTAAGGAGAAGTGAAACTTGTATTAGATCCTTTGCCTTCAGTATGCATGCACATAACTTCTATTAATATTATGAGAGTATACTTCTTTATAATCCCTAATTACACATATATTTGCCTGTTTTTGAGCTTAATATGATTACAGAAAACAATGAGGATGCAGTTATTACATTAGTTATGACTAATTATGTAGGTTTTTAGAAGGCATTTTATGGATATGTTGAATCAAAAGAACATTGCAAGAAACAATGGTTACTTCTATTAGAAAATAATCTGCTTCCTGGCTGGGCACCGTGGCTGGCACCTGTAATCCCAGCAATTTGGGAGGCCAAGGCGGGTGGATCACCTGAGGTCGCGTTCAAGACCAGTCTGGCCAACATGGTGAAACCTCTTCTCTACTAAAAATACAAAAAATGAGCTGGACGTGGAGCTGTGTACCTGTAATCCCAGCTACTTGGGAGGCAGAGGCAGGAGAATCACTTGTACCTCAGAGGCGGAAGTTGCAGACAGCTGAGATTGCACCATTGCACTCCAGCCTGGGGAACAGAGTAACACTCCATCGAGAGAGAGAGAGAGAGAGAGAGAGAGAGAGAGAGAGAGAGAGAGAGAGAGAGAGAAATGATCTGCTTCCTAATTAGTTCATGAAGGCTTAAGCAAAACAGAGACCACTCTCAAGAACTTTGAAGCATTCTAACATTTTAGTTAAATAATAATATACCATTCATATTTTTATATCGCATGTGACTTTTTAAGGAAATAATGGCAATTAAAATACCAAAAGGAAAAAAATATATAAATACACACACACACATATATATGCTCTTCTCCAAAATGATAGTTTAGTGAAGTTAAACAATACGTAAGATTTATACAAAAGTAGTTCCCTCTCAGTCTCCATATTTTCCATTATTTCTATTTTTTTATTGATCTTTCCAGTCTATTGTAATAAATATTTTTATAATGGATATGGAATTTTTTAAGCATTATGTATTTGTATGTTCCTTGGGAAGATCAAACTCATTATTTTATTCTTTGTTCATGACTCCATGCAGTAAATCTTACCTTGTGGAACTAAAATTTTTTTAAAGCATCTATAAGTATGTAATTTACAACCCAGGGCTTGCACAAAAATTGCACAAATATAGTACAATAAGTCTGGCATCAGTTGGGCTTTGGAATACAATGGATGCTCCTGCAAATGCTACAGTAGATGCTAAGATAATTTTTAGGAAGTGAGTCATGACAAATCATACTTTCCTACCATCTCTTGTTTCTCTGGTACTATTATCTAATGTGATGTAGAGATGCATTCTGCTTCTGTCCTGCTTCTAACTGTTCCCTACTCTGATTAATGGCACATTTGGAAAAGCTACTGACACAGGAACGTGGGAGGAAATGCCACTACGTATAAACTATGTAATCCTTTTTGCACAAGTAAGAACATTTTACTATCCTCACCATGGGTTTTAAGAATATGAACACTGAAGACATTTTCGTAATATATGTGTTTCTGAAAAGCATCCATCTCCAGACATAGTGAAAAATTTTTCTTCACTGACTGGAGGAGATTAGTTTATGAGTGATGTGAATGATTTTTTGCACAAACCCAAGAAAGACTGTGATGAGGTGACTAGCAGCTGGTAAAAGAAAGTGAAGCAGCTAGGAGGGGAAATTAGTGATGCATGTGAGGATGATAACGTTCCTCATCTTTTGACAAATATATCAAAGCGTTGCTGTCTGCATTCTATATTAGTGTCTGTCTAATAGGATTTAAAATATTTAACAATTTCATAACTATTTTGCATTAATTTATAAGGCATTTCTGCATAATTTATCACAATTGATCCTTTTAACTATCCTGGGAACTCCTATATTTTTAAAAATAAAGTCAAGTCTCTGGGTGAATGCCCACAAAATATGTCCCATCATTCATACACTGGAATGAATGTTTCCTATCCTGCCCTATCCTCACTTTAAAACACTCAGTGGAATAAACTATAAGTAGATATGAATCATAGTAGCAAGTCTTGAATATCATAACCTTTCAAAAATATCTCTTCCATTTGTGACATATCGGAATTAATGAGCGTGAAAACAAAATGCCTGAGGCTCAAACCTCATAAGAGGATACATGGCCCTTCGCTGCCTGACTTTGTAAAGACTTTTTTATTCTTTGGTTCAGTACTATAGCAGAACTGTTCTTCAGTGGGTCAGTGAAGTTTGTGTGTGTGGAGGCGGTAGGTGAAGTTAAAAATTACACACTCTATTTGTTCAAGAACTCAGTCTGTGTTTTAACGTTTGTGTGGTATTCTCTAGCAGAGAAACTGGCTTCTTTTCAAAGGATAAAGGCACATTTGCTGAATGGTACTGTTGGAAGTAAATAATGATTTCTCTGAGTGCAGACATATGGTAAAAGAAAACTAATTCTGGGCTTTGATATTTTTAAGAAATTTTTGAAACATAATGCCAGATTTCTAATTGCTGTCTCTATTTAGATATTTACCATTAAATTTGTATTTCATTATTTATTTAATGCTTTTAAAAGAAATTTTCAGTTTTTCTTCTAAAGTTTGGGAGAATGTTCTATATTTTATTGTATTCCTAGAACATTCTCATGTTCCATATCTCTAATTACATGAGATACACCATGTAGTATATAGCGCATCTTTCACAATTTATAATATACACATTCAGAATTTATAATATATACTTATCTCTAGGCTTCTTTCGAGTCTTTTAAATTTCTTTTTTTTCTTATTATTACACTTTAAGTTCTAGGGTACATGTGCACTACGTGCAGGTTTGTTACATATGTATACATGTGCCACGTTGGTGTGTTGCACTCATTGACTCGTTATTTACATTAGGTATATCTCCTAATGCTGTCCCTCCCCACTCCCCCCACCCCACGACAGGACCCAGTGTGTGATGTTCCCCTTCCTGTGTCCAAGTGTTATCATTGCTCAATTCCCACCTATGAGTGAGAACATGTGGTGTTTGGTTGTTTTTTCTTTGTGATAGTTTGCTGAGAATGATGGTTTCCAGCTTAAACCATGTCCCTACAAAGGATGTAAACTCATCCTTTTTTATGGTTGCATAGTATTCCATGGTGTATATGTGCCACGTTTTCTTAATCCAGTCTATCATTGATGGACATTTGGGTTGGTTCCAAGTCTTTGCTATTGTGAATAGTGCCACAGTAAACATACATGTGCATGCGTCTTTATAGCAGCATGATTTATAATCCTTTGGGTATATACTCAGTAATGGGATGGCTGGGTCGAATGGTATTTCTAGTTCTAGATCCTTCAGGAATTGCCACACTGTCTTCCACAATGGTTGAACTAATTTACACGCCCACCAACAGTGTAAAAGTGTTCCTAATTCTCCACATCCTCTCCAGCACCTGTTGTTTCCTGACTTTTTAATGATCGCCATTCTAACTGGTGTGAGATGGTATCTCATTGTCGTTTTGATTTGCATTTCTCTGATGTCCAGTGATGATGAGCATTTTTTCATGTGTCTGTTGGCAGCATAAATGTCTTCTTTTGAGAAGTGTCTGTTCATATCCTTCGCCCACTTTTTGATGGGGTTGTTTGTTTTTTTCTTGTAAGTTTATTTGAGTTCCTTGTAGATTCTGGATATTAGCCCTTTGTCAGATGAGTAGATTGCAGAAATGTTCTCCCATTCTGTAGGTTGCCTGTTCACTCTGATGGTAGTTTCTTTTGTGTGCAGAAACTCTTTAGTTTAATTAGATCCCATTTGTCAATTTTGGCTTTTGTGGCCATTGTTTTTGGTGTTTTAGATATAAAGTCATTGCCCATGCCTATATCCTGAATGATATTGCCTAGATTTTCTTCTAGGGTTTTTATGTTTTCAGGTCTAATATTTAAGTCTTTAATCCATCTTGAATTAATTTTTGTATAAGGTGAAAGGAAGGGATCCACTTTCAGCTTTCTACATATAGCTAGCCAGTTTTCCCAGCACCATGTGTTAAATAGGGAATCCTTTCCACATTTCTTGTTTTTGTCAGGTTTGTCAAAGATCAAATGGTTGTAGATGTGTGGTATTATTTTTGAGGGCTCTGTTCTGTTCCATTGGTCTATATCTCTATTTTGATACCAGTACCATACTGTTTTGGTTACTGAAGCCTTGTAGTATAGTTTGAAGTCAGGTAGCATGATGCCTCCAGCTTTGTTCTTTTGGCTTAGGATTGACTTTGCAGTGAGGGCTCTTTTTTTGGTTCCATATGAACTTTAAAGTAGTTTTTTTCCAATTCTGTGAAGAAAGTTATTGGTAGCTGGAGAGGGATGGCATTTAATCTATAAATTACCTTGGGCAGTATGGCCATTTTCACAATATTGATTCTTCCTATCCATGAGCATGGAATGTTCTTCCATTTGTTTGTGTCCTCTTTTATTTCATCGAGCAGTGGTTTGTAGTTCTCCTTCAAGAGATCCTTCACATGCCTTGTAAGTTAGATTCCTAGGTATTTTATTCTCTTTGAAGCAATTGTGAATGGGAGTTCACTCATGATTTGGCTGTTTGTCTATCATTGGTGTATAAGAATACTTGTGATTTTTGCACATTGATTTTGTATCCTGAGACTTTGCTGAAGTTGCTTATCAGCTTAAGGAGATTTTGAGCTGACAGGATGGGGTGTTCTAAATATACAATCATGTCATCTGCAAACAGGGACAATTTGACTTCCTCTTTTCCTAATTGAATACCCTGTATTTCTTTCTCCTGCCTGATTGCCCTGGCCAGAATTTCCAGCACTATGTTGAATAGGAGTGGGGAGAGAGTGCATCCGTCTTGTGCCAGTATTCAAAGGGAATGCTTCCAGGTTTTGCCCATTCAGTATGATATTGGCTGTAGGTTTGTCATAAATAGCTCTTATTATTTTGAGATACGTCCCATCAATACCTAATTTATTGAGAGTTTTCATCATGAAGGGCTGTTGAATTTTGTCAAAGACCTTTTCTGCATCTATTGAGATAATCATGTGGTTTTTGTCTTTGATTCTGTTTATATGCTGAATAACGTTTATTGATTTGTGTATATTGAACCAGCCTTTCTTCCCAGGGATGAAGCCCACTTGATCATGGTGGATAATCTTTTTGATGTGCCGCTGAATTCGGTTTACCAGTATTTTATTGAGGATTTTTGCATCGATGTTCATCCGGGATATTGGTCTAAAATTGTTTTTTTTTTTGGTCGTGTCTCTGCCAAGCTTCAGTATCAGGATAATGCTGGCCTCATAAAATGAGTTAGGGAGGATTCCTTCTTTTTCTATTCAGTGCAATAGTTTCAGAAGAAATGGTACCAGATCCTCCTTTTACCTCTGGTAGAATTCGGCTGTGAATCCATCGGGTCCTGGACTTTGTTTGCTTGGTAGACTCTTAATTATTGCCTCAGTTTCAGAGCCTGTTATTGGTCTATTCATAGATTCAACTTCTTTCTCGTTTAGTCTTGGAAAGGTGTTAGGTCTCCAGGAATTCATCTATTTCTTCTAGATTTTCTAATTTATTTCTATAGATGTGTTTATAGTATTCTCTGATGGTAGTGTGTATTTCTGTGGGATCTGTGGCGATATCCCCTTTATCATTTTTTTATTGTGTCTATTTGATTCTTCTCTCCTTTCTTCTTTATTAGTCTTGCTAGCGTTCTATCAATTTTGTTGATCTTTTCAAAAAACCAGCTCTGGGATTCATTGAGTTTTTGAAGGGGTTTTGGGTCTCTATCTCCTTCAGTTCTGCTCTGATCTTGGTTATTTCTTGCCTGCTGCTAGCTTTTGAATGTGTTTGCTCTTGCTTCTCTAGTACTTTTAATTGTGATGTTAGGATGTTAATTTTAGATCTTTCCTGCTTTCCCTTGTGGGCATTTAGGGCTATACATTTCCCTGTACACACTGCTTTAAATGTGTCCCAGAAATTCTGGTATGTTGTGTCTTTTTTCTCATTGGTTTCAAAGAACATCTTTATTTCTGCCTTCATTTTGTTATGTGCCCAGTAGTCCTTCAGGAGCAGGTTGTTCAGTTTCAATGTAGTTGAGTGGTTTTGAGTGAGTTTCTTAATCCTGAGTTCTAGTTTGATTGCACTGTGGTCTGAGAGACAGTGTGTTATAATTTCTGTTCTTTTACATTTGTTGAGGAGCGCTTTACTTCCAACTATGTGGTCAATTTTGGAATAAGTGTGGTGTGGTGCTGAGAAGAATGTATATTCTGTTGATTTGGGGTGGAGAGTTCTGTAGATATCTATTAGGTCCACTTGGTGCAGAGCTGAGTTCAATTCCAGGATACACTTTTTAACTTTCTGTCTCGTTGATCTATCTAATTTTGACAGTGGAGTGTTAAAGTCTCCTATTATTATTGTATGGGAGTCTAAGTCTCTTTGTAGGTCTCTAAGGACTTGGTTTATGAATCTGGGTGCTCCTGTATTGGGTGCATATATATTTAGGATAGTTAGCTCTTCTTGTTGAATTGATACCTTTACCATTATGTAATGGCTTCCTTTGTCTCTTTTGATCTTTGTTGGTTTAAAGTCTGTTTTATCGCAGACTGGGATTGCAACCGCTTCCTTTTTTTGCTTTCCATTTGCTTGTAGATCTTCCTCCATCCCTTTATTTTGAGCCTAAGTGTGTGTCTACATGTGAGATGGATCTCCTGAATACAGCACACTGAGGTGTCTTGACTCTTTATCCAATTTGCCAGTCTGTGTATTTTAATTGGAGCATTTTGCCCATTTACATTTAAGGCTAATATTGTGATGTGTGAATTTGATCCTGTCATTATGATGTTAGGTGGTTATTTTGCTCGTTAGTTGATGCAGTTTCTTCCTAGCATCGATGGTCTTTACAATTTGGCATGTTTTTGCAGTGGCTGGTACCTGTTGTTCCTTTTCATGTTTAGTGCTTCCTTCAGGAGCTCTTGCAGGGAAGGCCTGGTGGGAAGCTCTTGTAGGGAAGGTTGGTGACAAAAACTTACATTTTGTAAGAGATTTGTAAGCATTTGCTTGTCTGTAAAGGATTTTATTTCTCCTTCACTTATGAAGCTTAGTTTGGCTGGCTATGAAATTCTGGGTTGAACATTCTTTTCTTTAAGAATGTTGAATATTGGCCCCCACTCTCTTCTGACTTGTAGAGTTTCTGCCGCGAGATCCTCTGTTAGTTTGATGGATTTCCCTTTGTGGGTAACAAGATCTTTGTCTCTGGCTGCCCTTAACTTTTTTTCCTTCATTTCAGCTGTGGTGTTTCTGACAATTATGTGTCTTGGAGTTGCTCTTCTCGAGGAGTATCTTTGTGGCATTCTCTGTATTTCCTGAATTTGAATGTTGGCCTGCCTTGCTAGGTTGGGAAGTTCTCCTGAATAATATCCTGCAGAGTGTTTTCCAACTTGGTTCCATTCTCCCCATCACTTTCAGGTACACCAATCAGACATAGATTGGGTCTTTTCACATAGTCCCATATTTCTTGGAGGCTTTGTTCCTTTCTTATAACTCTTTTTCTCTAAACTTCTCTTCTTACTTCATTTCATTCATTTGATGTTCAGTCACTGATACCCTTTCTTCCAGTTAATCCAATTGGCTACTGAAGCCTGTGCATTCATCGCTTAGTTGTCGTGCCATGGTTTTCTGCTCCATCAGGTCATTTAAGGTCTTCTCTACACTGTTTATTGTCATTAGCAATTCATCTAATCTTTTTTCAAGGTTTTTAGCTTCTTTGAAATGGGTTCAAGCTTCCTCCTTTAGCTTGTTGAAATTTGATCGCCTGAAGCCTTCTTCTCTCAACTTGTCAAAGTAATTCTCCATCCAGCTTTGTTCCATTGCTGGTGAGGAGCTGCATTCCTTTGGAGGGGGAGAGGCGCTCTGATTTTTAGAATTTTCAGCTTTTCTGCTGTGTTTTTTCCCCATCTTTGTGGTTTTATCTACCTTTGGTGTTTGATGATGGTGACGTACAGATGGGTTTTGGTGTGGATGTCCTTTCTGTTTGTTAGTTTTCCTTCTAACAGTCAGGACCCTCAGCTGCAGGTCTGCTGGAGTTTGCTGGAGGTCCACTCCAGACCCTGTTTGCCTGGGTATCAGCAGCAGAGGCTGCAGAACAGTGAATATTGCTGAACAGCAAATGTTGCTGCCTGAACGTTCCTCTGGAAGCTTCGTCTCAGAGGGGTACTGAGCAGTGTGGGTTGTCAGTCTGCCCCTACTGGGGGGTGCCTCCCAGTGAGACTACTCGGGTCAGGGACCCACTTGAGGAGGCAGTCTGTCCATTTTCAGATCTCAAACTGTGTGCTGGCATAACCACTACTCCTTTAAAAGTTGTCAGACAGGGACATTTAAGTCTGCAGAGGTTTCTGCTGCCTTTTGTTCAGCTATGCCCTTCCCCCAGAGGTGGAGTCTACACAGGCAGTCAGGCTTCCTTGAGCTGCAGTGGGCTCCACCCAGTTCATGCTTCCCGGCCACTTTGTTTACCTACTCAAGTCTCAGCAATGGCAGGCACACCTTCCCCAGCCTCACTGCTGCCTTGCAGTTGGATCTCAGACTGCAGCACTAGCAATGAGTAAGGCTCCATGGGCGTAGGACCCTCTGAGCCAGGCGCAGGATATAATCTCCTGGTGTGCCCTTTGCTAAGACCGTTGGCAGTATTAGGGCGGGAGTGACCCAATTTTCCAGGTGCCGTCTGTCAAGGCTTCCCTTGGCTAGGAAAGGGAATTCCCTGACCCCTTGCACTTTCCGGGTGAGGCGATGCCTCACCCTGCTTTGGTTCACACTTGGTGGGCTGCACCCACTGTCCTGCGCCCACTGTCCAACAAGCCCCAGTGAGATGATCCCAGTACCTCAATTGGAAATGCAGAAATCACCTATCTTCTGTGTCACTCACGCCGCGAGCTGTAGACTGTAGCTGTGCCTATTCAGCCATCTTCTTAAATTTCTTAAATGTCATCAATGAATTGTGTCAATCTCTTGACAAAAATGACATATTCAAATGAGTAAGTAACTAAGTGCACAGACACATACACACAGACTGATAGCCAAAGAGATAGATAAATTTATCTAGATTTTTGAAATCAACATTTTATAAAATTTATATTCTCCCTTAACTATTACCTCATGAATAGAATTTTCACTTCATTTATTTATTAAAGTTTAAGGATCTAACCTCATGCATTTGTTTTGTTTTAATAAACACTAAACTTTTTTGCGTAAAACAGTATCTAGTTTTATTTCTTTCTTTTAGATCAAAACCCACAGTATTTCTGAGTCAAGTGATAAAAAAAGTGACATATTTGATCCATCTAGTCTCCAAATACATTGGCATGTTTGGGCAAATATATCTGAATTCATTCTTCTCTATAAACATCAGACTGACTTTGAATTTAACTTAACCCCTTGGTAGTACTAAGCAGCATCATCTTAAAGGTTATTCCAATTTGATAATCAACATATGTATTTAAATTTTAATTTTATTCTTATTTCACAATTTGCTGGTGAAGTTGAACATTGCACAATATTTTAAAATAGTCCTGTAGGAAGTCTTACATAAATCGAAATGTTCAACAAATGTACTTTTTAAGTATTTATTTAATTTATAGCATTTTTAAGGTAAGTCATAAATTTAAAGTAAGTCATATTCAATTATGCTAAAGAGAAAAATTCAATGAATTCGCAATATTTATATTTGTTTTATAAGAGTCTATGCTAGACATAAAATATATTCATTTTACTCACACAATTTTTTAATACATATCGTTATTCCAAGCAAGAAACTAATTACTGTTACCTAGCATCTTCAATAATTTACAGTGATTTCCAACACTTTTCTAATGGAAAGTGTCAGTGATAGAGACACTCTTAATTTATCTGAGATGATACTTTTAAAATGAGACTGACTGCCAGTAATAAATCTTTGCATCTTATGTTTTACAAATAGTTTCAATACCAATATTTTATCTGTCCTACTCATTTTGTGAATGACCACAGGTTTTTAAAAATTATCTATAGACCCTTTTGTAATAATCTACTTGCTACATGACCTGGAAGCTTGAAAGAAACACTGCTGTGACCACTCAGTCTCCTTCGCAAGTTTTTAGGACCAGTCCCGTAGATTCTCAATGTTTGGTGAGAGACATGCTTAGATTGCGCTGTTCCTACAATGCAAAGCCAGATCACACTTTGACCAACTTCAGAAAAACTGGTAAGTACATTGAGAAACATATGTGTGGTCCTATTAGTTTTTATGTGTTTGGTACACAAAACATTCTCTGAAAATGTAGTAACTCTTTAGTCTTCAGTATTTATAAATTTTAAGCATGTATTTTATAGTATTGTCCTAGGTTGCCTCTTTAACTTAGATTTTTAATGGTTCTAGCAAGTAAAGAAGCAAAAATAATAAATCATAATATTTTAGAAATCATATTGGAATTCTATAGCATATCAGACATAATCATTTAAGTTCCCCTAAAGAAAATACATTAAATATTGTCATATGACAGTAACGTTAATAACAGTCATAGTGTGAAATTCATATTTTGAGGGGGTTTTTTGTTCAAAAATACCTATACCTATTATGTTATGCTTTTTAAAATGTGTTTTATGTTATGTATGTGTACGTTTTTAAAAACTTGTCATTAAGGTAAGTGGATCTCTAATCACACAGTGTGAGATCTTTGTAAATAGCTGCCTTTTAAAGACAATCAAGAAACTTGTGTGGTATCATAAGTGTTCATCAGTAATCAACTTTTGACACAGAGCACTGATTATTTGTTTTATAAAAGAAATAGACACATAATTAATAATTTTAATAAGATAATAATTAGCTGTGGAACTCTTGCTGATACAATGATAATCTGAATTATGTGTTCTCAAATTCTGATATTCCTAACTAAATAGGTTATAGGCCAGGTGTGGTAGCTCATGCCTGTAATCCCAACACTTTGGTTGGCCAAGGAGAAAGGATCACTTGAGCCTAGGAGTTCGATACCAGCCTGGGCAATATAGTGAGACCCCATCTCTACAATAAATAAAAAATTTAGCCAGGCATTGTGGTATGTTTCTGTAGTCCCAGCCACTCGGGAGGCTGAAGTGGGAAGACTGCTTGAGCCCGAGATGTCAAGGCTGTAGTGAGCCTTGATTGCTCCACTGTACTTTAGTCTGGGTAGAGAAAAACACTTTCAAAGCAAACAAAACAAACAAACAAAACAATAGAATTATAGAGGTTTTATATAATTTTATTTTTCATAGAATTGGAAATATTTGATCTTTGATCAATAATGAGGTATTTAAGTTGCCCATTGCAGCAGACTCTTATTTCTAGAGAACATCACTATATCTTTCTTCTTACATGTTCCACAAGGTGAACTTGTCTCTTTCCTATCAAGAGATAGAGTCTATTTCTTGACTTACTTTAATGTGAACCAATAAAGTATTTGAGAAGAGAAGCTGGACCAGTATCACTTTAAATGGCCTGGAGGCCGTATTTGCTAGGAGCCCTATGGTAAGTATAATTACCCTGAGACAAACAGACCATAGAAAAAAGCCCAAGTCTCATGCATCCCTTAGAAAATGAGGTGAAATACAGAGAAAGGAAGAAAAAAGGCCCTTAGACCAGATGTTTAAGTGAGGAAACCATGCGGAAATGAATCCTCCAGTGGCAGACACTCCATCTCCTGTCACATGAATCAGATATGCACCACCGGCTGGGCCCTTCCACAAAATCATAAGCAAATGAAAATTTACGTTTTAAACCACTAAATTTTGACTGGTTAGTTATGCAGCAATTGACTTGTAAGACAATTATGCTCACATGGAAGAAATATAAAAACAAAAATATAGTTGATCAAATTCTATTAATAATATAGGAATAATAGATCAAGAATTGAAACTAGACTGTGCAATGCACTTTTATTATTTCCTGACACTTTAATACTTCTTTTTCCCTTTCAGAATCTGCCGTTCCCCTCTTCTGATGCTGTCAATGCTATCATTGCCCTGCATTCATTTTTGTAGGTGAATGACCCAGCATAGCCAATAATATGCCACTCCTCATAGATATACTGATTACATTAACGATTACACAAACATAGATAGTAAGGATCCTTTTTATAGTTTTATTACTGCTTCTAGGAAGGAAGGAGTCTCTGTTTTTGAGCTGGATGTAACTGAGAACCCATTGATACTTGGATTGCTGATGTCTATAGTAAGGGCAACATGTGAAAAACCCCTGCCTGAGAACTAAGTGAAAAAAATATATAATATGGATCAAAGTGAACAAGAAAGATACAGACAACAGATGACATCTTTTGAACTCCTGGACCCAGTTATGCCTAAAGCAAGAGCTTTCCCTTTGATTTCAAAGTTATGCGAGCTGCAAAATATTTTTTTTTTTTTCTTGAACTGGTTTTAACTGCCTTTTTACTATTGAAAACTAAAGTCCTGACTAACCAAACGACATGGACCCTATGTGATCTGCAAATGTGAAGGAATAACAGAGATCTTGCCTATCATGAATGTACTGTGAAGTTCAATATAGGTTGAAGATTGTACCAATATTTATTTCAAAACAACTATTGGGCATCTAATATGTGCAAAAATTTTCACTAGACATATAGAGGTATGTGTATGTGTATATGTATATGTATGCATATGTATGTGTATATACATATACACATACACATATATATCCCTATATTGTATGTGTTCTCAATGATTGACCATCTGTTGAGAATTTTTATGTTATTATATACTATAAAAGCTATTGGTTCCAAAAGTATGAGAATTTTGAGAGAAAATTGTCATTACAAAGCATTTCCATGGGAACATATAATTAGTAGACACTAGGAAGCTAAACTTCCACTTAGTATGAGCTCTTTATGTTCTTAATTATCAATGTGGAACTCTACAACAAATTAGAAGAGTGCTCTTTTCCTTTCTTTCCATATACCCAAAGCAATTAGTATTTTTATTTTCACTAGCTGACCTCATGGGGCGTATGTCTAAAGGCTATAGGGTCTGCCTTTCACAAAGATTTTCTAAATTCCTTTATTTCAATTGCAGTAAAGTTTTCAATTTCATAACAGGTTATCTCCTTCCTACCACACATATCATATCCTTATACGGTCTACAGATTTTTCTGCAAAAAAAGAAATTTTTGAAAGAACTTCTATTTCTGATGAATAAATTAGAATTTTCTTTTGAAAATATATAATTTACAAATAAAGCAATATATATACATATTTACTAAAAAAGTAATGAAATATACATAATTGTAGACACATCCTTTATTTTTTTCTCTAGTAACTTATTCTAGTAATTTCATAAATGAATCTAGATTTCCATGAAAACAGACTGCTAACCATTTTTAAATAAAATTCTAATTATATTATAAACTCTAAACATTAATTAGCAGCCGTCAACAGTGACCTAAATCTTTTCTTTTCCCCAAGCAACTTTGCTTCTTATTCATATAATTCTATATTTTATTTATAAAGAGCAATCTGAAACAAATACATAAAAGTACTATTTCTGGGTAACTTAATAAAATTATTCTATTAAATGTTTATTGAAAGTTACAAAAATTAATAATGTTCATTGATTTCCATTAAAGGTTACGTGGAAAAAACTAGACGTACATATACAGGTAGGTGCTTCCCAATTAACTCTAGTTTAGCAGAATATAGAGTATATATATAATCTATGTCAATGTTAATTGAAATACATAATGACTTTCATATCCTTCTGCATCTGATGTTTTCAAGAATAATAGCAAATTAGAAATATTTACATAATAAGAATTTGTACACCATTATTTCTTTCAAATTCTTTTTTTTTTTTTTTTTTTTTAGAGTTTCACTTTTTTCGCCCAGGCTTGAGTGCAGTGGCGTGATCTCGACTCACGGCAACCTCTGCCTCCCGGATTCAAGCAATTCTTCTGCCTCAGCCTTCGTAGTAGCTAGGATTACAGGCGCCCGCCACCACACCCAGTATTTTTGGTAGACACGGGGTTTCACCATGTTGGCCAGGCTGTTCTCGAACTCCTGACCTCAGGTGATCTACCCACCTCGGCCTCCCAAAGTGGTGGGATTACAGATGTGAGCCACCACGCCAGGCCAAGATGGTGAAACCCTGTCTCTACTAAAAATACAAAAATTAACCAGGCTTGGTGACAGGCGCCTGTAAGTCTAGCTACTCTGGAGGCTGAGGCCGAGAATCGCTTGAACGCGGGAGGCGGAGGTTGCCGTGAGCGGAGATCACACCATTGCTCTCCAGGCTGGGCAACAAAACTGAAACTCTGCCTGAAAAAAAAAGAAAAAAGGAGAAAAAAAGAAAAGTAAACAAATGTTAGAAGCATACTGTTGAAAGTTATAGAATATTAAGAACATATGGCTCAACTATTTGTTAGGGTTAAAAATGCAGAAGTGTTGCAAAATTATAAAATATTCTTTTTTTTTTAAATTACTACCTTGATTATAGGTTTGATTTTACATTTACTGAATGTCCATGCTAAAGTATTAGGTTAACAGATTGTACATGTTATTGTGTTTCTGAACTAGTTATTTAATAAATCTTGTATTAATGATGCCAGAATTTATTCTATAAAGAGTGAACTGGCCCTCTGCAGCATTAAGTTACACAGGGTGAACAGACCCTCTGGCCCTCCGTTTATCTCCAAAAGAGATGCACCTTGATAAGGACTTTATTCTAGTTGAAGTTAAGTAATGAGATGGGAGAAAATTAATTTTATAGTTAAGCAACAGCTCTCAATGCATATTTAAGAAGAAATTATCATCCCTACATTATTTAAGAGGTTTACTCTGGCTTACATTGTTTTAGAAAAACTTCGAATGAATTAGGCCTATATGCTTACACTTATTGTATGTATCTTCAAATATATTTAATGCTAGTTGTATGTTTACTTTTGATCTTTCTTGCCTTTTCAATGTGGATCAATGTCAAAATTGTTTATCTACTTATACTTTATAAACTTTAAAGTATCTAGTACACGGATAAGTCTAACAGATAATTTTTACTACAAATTTGACTTGTTGACTTTTTTTTAGCAGTAGGAAGTAAAGAAAAAAGTTTCTTCCAGATTTCCTGATCTGTAGGCTAAACTATTATCTACTGCTGCCGTAATTACTGAAATTCTTTGAACTGAATTTGTTTTTCCCCTTTCTGTCCCTTATCTCCACCCCAAAGCCATTTTATTAAAATTACAAGTCTTAACAAAACTTCTTTTTGAGTAATTCCAACATACTTAATATAAGTTCCTTTGGGGTTTTGTTCAGTTAAAAATATCATATGAGATATATCAAATTAGGAGCTAATACCTAGAACATTTATATATAATTATTTTAAAAGTTATAAATAAGGCATATTTGTGCTTAGGACCAACCTAAATCTAAATTTTTGAAAGAAAGTTATATGAAATATTGTAGGCATTTATAAAAGATCACATAGAACAATTAAAATTGGTTTTTCAGATTTACTTAAAAGCTATTTAGCTTTCAGAGAAATGAGCTAGAGTTGAGCTGCATAAACAAACAATGCATCAAGGAATACAAACTGATGTGGGAAATAATTATTAATAGGATAGCTTGAACAATATCTCATTAAAATAACAACTTCGAAGTCAACTGAAGTTAAAAAGTAACTTCTCAGAAGTCTGATAAGTTAAAATTCACTTTAAGAAGATAACTATATAAAACTAAAAAAAATTAACTGAGAATGAATTACAGGAGCATTTTTTCCCTTAAGTTAGGGGTAGAAATGTATGACCATAATTTCTTTATAAAATCTGTTCTAGTGTCACTCTGAGGACTCCAGAAAATGATTAGTTGTGGTCTTTTCCTCTTAATTGAGATTTAGTTTGATTTTATTTGAATAAATTAGCCTATGCTGTGTGTTATTGTAAATGCTTCAGTGAACACACACATTTTCAAATTGCAACTGAATTCAACTGATGCATTGCCATGAAGGTACCTTGATGATGCAGTCTAACATTATACAGAAGCTCAATTTAGTTTCTCATTAAATAAAATTTCATGCAAGAAAAAAATTTACCTATCATGATAGTGGATTAATATCCTTTTGGAATATTTACTTTATTCATATTTCTAACTTGGCGTGTTGTATCCTGAAATGTATAAGGGACTTTTAATGGAAATTAAAGGAAAAAACTGTATTAGTTCATAAATAAATAACTTTAAAATTATAGTCACTGTAAATATGGGCACCACAGGTGATGTGAACAAAGAAAAGTCTGCCAGGAATTCAGTAAACTGGAGACAGTGAAATGGTGTTGGTACTAGCAGCTTTTAAAAATTGAAGATGTTTTGAATTTAAATTTAAAAACTAAACATTGGCTTATAATTTTGGATTGCATAGGCAAAGCAAAGAAGCTTCGATCTACCAGTAGATACCCAGGTAAGCATATTGAAAGACACTCTTGAAATATGTAGTGGGCCACAGGAGACTTACCAGCATGATGACATTACACCACTCTGTTGCTGATGTCCAGGTTGGATTACAGCAGCAGCAGTCCTCAAATGAGTTCATTCTAGGACCATTTATACTTTTTAAAATTGTTGAAGACCTAGGAGTGGCTTTGTTTATGTGAATTATATTTCTTTAGATTTACAAATTGGAAATTAAAATGGAGAGATAATTGAACTCATTATTTATTTACTAATTAAAAAATAACAAAAATTAACTACATGTTAATTGGTGTATTTTTATGAAATGTAACTATATTTTTCAAACAAAAGAAAATTTACTGAGGTGAGTGATATTGTTTTACATTTTTGAACTCTCTCAAATAAACAGCTTAATACAAGATCATTACATGCTCTTATTTCCTCTGCATTAAATGTGTTGCTGTATAATATTTTGAGTGAAGCGTACCAGGAAAATTTGGACTCTACACAGATACTTCATGGAAACAGAGAACACAGGTACCTCCAGAGATCCTCAGATCACATATTAAGAACCACTGAATTAGAGGAAAGATGGGCGCCAACTAAATATAAGACTATGATAACACTTGGGCTGTTAGGTAAAAAAGTGCAAACCATTTCGTCCAACTGCTTAATGAAGAAATATGTATTTTTTAAGTAGCCCAGGCTTAATTTCAAAGTAAAGACATTTTAAAGTCTCTTATGTGAACCCTGGGTTATAACTGAATATAAATTAAATAAGTTTCATGTCACTACAAGTAACAGAATTATTGTCATTAAAAGAAAATTCTGGAAAAGTAGTATTAAGAACATGCTTAATGTCGTTAGGTTTCTTCCTTTGTAATAAGCCAGAGACAACATAAGAAGAAATATTCACCTTACCCCTATTAGTGTCTTTACACCTCTCATGGAAGTGAATACTCAGTTGTAGCCTAGCATTTTCATAGTGACATAGTATATAAATATGTGTTTTATATTAAAAAGTGATTTATTACTTTACATCTTCCCTATCTCCAGTCTGCCTCATCTTTCTCCAACATCTGTCTCATCACTGTATTCATCAAATTATTCTCCCTAGTAGTATTGTTGATTATTTACTTAATTATGTCTCATTACCACCTAATTATTTGTGCCGTGTCAGCTAAAGGCTCTCCTTCTTAAGCAAAGATGAGCATAGTCTGCTGACTTAGCATTTCTCTCGTGAGATTCAGCCAATCCATCAGATTGTAATCAATCAGAGTGTAATACTAATTTCTCTTCAGTAAATGTTAGTCACTGTAAATATGGACACCAGAGGAATAGACTCTGTAGGAATATAGAATATATTGATTCTATTATAGATTATATAGGAGTATAGAATCTATAATTCTTCTAGATTTCACGACTGTCCATATTAACTACACCTGCTTATAAGTCAAGCTTTCTACTTACACTTTTTAGATTTCAGACTGGTGTAACAGTATGCACTTTACAGAAGACACAGAACACTTATACATGTCCAAAGTATCTGTATAAATAATCAAATAATAAGGAAAAAGAGTAATGGGAATAAGGCTTCATGAAAAGAAAAATAATCACTTTTCTCTCAAAGTACATAACTGTATGTGATTTCAATTTGAGTTGCTGTCTTGGGAAATCTATACTCTTTGTTCAAATGTGTCTTATTAGCTACATCTTTTATCAGTTTTCTCCTGTGCCCTTACAGAACTCTATATTGAACTATTTTGCTGCTTCATTGCTTTAACCATTGATTTTGGGCAGAGGGTCCCCAATGTATATTTGTATTTCTTCACCCTAAATCTAACTGGGAACATAACCGAGATTTTCACCTTTTCTCACCTCTTTCTAGATCTAAATGTTCTTTGTATTCCTATCAGTAGAATTTGGATCATATATTCTACTTGCTGTGCATCAAGTATGTCAACAGTGTTCAGACCATTATTTTTGTTACCACGCTAAAAAGTGCTCAACTCATTCAAACACCTGTCATTTTATCTCCTGTAAAGCAGAGGTGGCTTTGGCCATTCTACTGTTTAAAACTATTGATACAGCTGATAGACTAACATTCAGATCCATGAATGCTAAAACGTTTGAGAATCTTTATTCTTTTATGCCCCTCTGCTTTTCGTTTTTAAGAATTCCATAGCCAAATAGAAAGAATCGTGTTAAAGCAGTTTAGGGTTAAGGCAGCCAGCACAATAATTGTCACAACCTATGGCAGAGCAAGGAGAGATGGTGAGGATCGGCTGTTATGCAGATAACTTTGAAGTTAAAGGAAAGCAACCCTTGCAAGTTGGTAGTGGGGAAAGGAAAAGGGGAGACAGTTTAATTCCATACAAAGATGTATGTAGGGTAGCTGCTTCAGTCACTGTCAGAACAAAAATATAGCAAGAAATGTTCAGGGGCTTCAGCAGACAAACCAAATGAACTGACCAGGTGATTAAAAACAAATGAATAAAAAAGGATTCCAATATTGCATGCAAACCTGTGCACTGTGCCCTCAGTGTCTGATTCATTCAGCCTCGTGGGATATCGAAACACCCCTTTCAGTGCTTTAATTTGACATGATGCAAATTAAATGTACTTCACATTGACGGAGTACATAAAATGGTCAGGTAATGAAGGTGGGCAGACTGTCACCTGAATAGAAAGTATAAGTGGTTTTCAAAAAGTGGCCACGTGGGTTAATAATTCCTAATCAAATGCTACAGAATCAGAAAGCTCTGGAGATTGAAAGAATTTGCAACTGAGTTGATAGCAAAACCTGACCCCACATAAAACCATTGGATAGAACTGACGTAACTTGATGTTTGACCATTGTTTACCTAATCTTATATTGATATTTTTGTCTAACTGTAAAAACTAAGCATTTGACCAAACTAAGGTTTGGTCAAGGACTGCTACACAACATACTACATATATGTATGATACTACGTTACTGAAATCTGAAAAATTGCAAATTTGAAATATATGTCACCACAAGATGTTTGGATCAACCATAGTAGGTATATAGGCCTGTATAGCTGTGATTGTTATAGAAGAGGACTCCATGACCCTCTAGAATCAATTAAAGAGGGACACCTCTCCTTTAGCCTCACTACCCATGGCAATGAGTTGTTTTTATTGGAAAACTATAATCAGTCCCAAGTGAATGTTTCATAGGAAAGAGTATCTTCTCTAAAATTACATGTTTCCATTCTAGAATCCAAGAGGAAAACTAGTGGATATATGTGTATATCTGATATATATATATATATGCATTTTTTACAGTAAATGATCAAATTAAAAACCATTAAGTTCTATCTATTCTCCTTATGATCAAGAAAACATTCTGATGTTTCAGGTTTCACATCCAGGTATGACAGATTTTGCTGTTACTGATGTTTGTTTTGTCTTTAAAATTTCCCAGGGCAAAATACATTATACATATAATGAGTCAGAAATTATCGTTATTCATTTACAGGCCCTCCAGTTAGAGTGAAATACTGTCATTTTTAGGTCACTGTATAATGATGTTTCTGGCATACGTGGTTTGAATAAAGTAACTTTCAGTGCCAAGGTTAATGTATCAACTTCAGGTAGTTGCTTTGTTGAATTTTGTTAAATATTCTTGAGCTTCTCTAACCCTCTGAGACAGACCGAAATGAAAAGGAATTTAATTAGAGTGTGCTGGGAATGTAATGTGATATATTAAGTTTTTATTAAGAAAACTGCTGCTGAACCACAATGTTATTGGTTCTGAAATTATCCTCCTAGATAAACAGAATACACATATGTGCAGATAAGCAGGGTGAATGTAAAGGGAACTTATCAAAAATACTAATTCAATGAAAGTTTACATCAAAAAGTGATTTTAAAAGAGGAAAGCTTTCTCATGCCATGCGAAGTTCAAAATTAAACCTCCTGTTTCATTTTAAAATCACTGTACAAGAGTGGTTATGCTGTGCCAGTTTTAGTCATTGGAATTCGGTACTCCTGTGATTAATTTCAAAGGCACATTGGTTCAGGGTTATTATTAGGTTAGTCTGTTAATGCAAAATCTGTCAAGAAGGCCTTGAAGTGGAAATCAAGCAGATGCATACAAAGTTCTGGTTTAAAATACCTTTAACCCAAGGATTTTACTATTTTGGTTTCATTTGTTAAAGGGAGCTCAAAATTAAGTAATTAATTCAGTTGAGCTATGTTTTGTAGCAACATGTCATACTTTTTTTAAGAATAAAACTCTAATACTTCTTAGAAAAAGCTCCATTTCATAAGTCTATGAATGTTAAAGAGTTAACATGTATTCGATTATTTTATTTATTTTATTAACAACAAATTAATCAAAATGCATATAAATAACCGCATTCTATTTTAGGCTATTCTTGTGTTGCTATAATGAAATACCTGAGGCTGGGTAATTTATCAAGAAAACATTTTTAATTTATTCACGGTTCTATAGGCTTTACGAAAAGCATGATGCTGGCACCTGCCTCTGGTGAGACCTGTTGTGGAAGCTTACAATCGTGGCAGGAGGTGATAGGGAGTTGCATGCCACGTGGCAAGAGCAGGAGCAAGAGAGTCAGGAGGTGTCACATTAAAAAAATGTTTATACTTTAAGTTCTAGGATACATATGCAGAACATGGAGTTTTGTTACATATATATACATATGTGGTTTGCTGCACCCGTCAACCGGTCATCTACATTAGGTATTTCTCCTAATGCTATCCCTCCTGCAACCTGCTTCCCTCAACAGGCCCCAGCGTGTGATGTTCCCCTCCCTGTGTCCATGTGTTCTCATTGTTCACTTCCCACTTATGAATGAGAACATGTGGTGTTTGCTTTTCTGTTCTTGTGTTAGTTTATTGGGAATGATAGTTTCCAGCTTCATGCATGTCCCTGCAAAGGACATAAACTCATCCTTTTTTATGGCTTCATAGTATTCCATGGTGTATATGTGCCACATTTTCTTTATCCAGTCTATCATTGATGGGCATTTGGGTTGGTTCCAAGTGTTTGATTTGTGAACAATGCTGCAATAAATATACGTGTGCATGTGTCTTTATAGTAGAATGGGCGAAGGATATGAACAGGAAGTGCCACACTTTTTGAACAACCAGATCCTGTGTGCACTGAGCACGAGAACTCACTCATTATCATGAGGAAAGCACCAAGGCATTTAAGGGATCCACCCCCAGGAGCCAAACACCTCCCACCAGGTCCCACCTCCAACACTGGGGATTACATTTCAACTTGAGATCTGTAGGGGACAGACACCCAAAACATATCACATACAAAAAGATAGAGATAAAACTCATATACCACTAAGTTTTTTTCTTTTCCAGAAATTTAAACTCTGATTTTTTTTTTCTCTGTGTGTGTGTGTGTGTTATTTTCTTCCCTACCTCATCAGCTTCACTAACATTATCTGCATGAATTTCATTTAAAATAGTCATGGGTGGTTATCTCTTAAATAGCGACTCAATTTCAATAAAGCTGAAAGTCAGATAATTCAACACTACAATATTTTATGTGATTTTAGATTAATATAATTCATTATTGAAATTACTGGAGTAATTATTTAATTTTACTTTTAGCTTAGTTCTATGTAAATATAGGCAATGCCATAAGATAATCAACCATGATACTTTATTATCACTTTGACTGTATCAGTCATCCACTATTTTAAATCAATCACCTAACTAGAGAATTTTTATAGAGCTTTTTAAACTTTTATAATTGTTAATTTAATATAGAATAGTTTATCTTTTTGACTGGAACTCTGTTAAAAGTATTAAAACTTCATTTGATTTTCTTGTAATTACTAAGTTAATTTTCTTAAAATAACTGGTTCATCTTAAGTTTTCTTTAAAAATGTCAACTATATTTTCTCAAAAGTAAACGTATACTAAACCATATTTAGTATAAACCTGTACAAATTTTAAACCATTTCCCCTCAAGAACTGTGGCCTCTTTGATAAATTGGTGTGACTTTCAGTGCCTGTGTTTAAGAACACTTAGTACATCTATTAAACTACATTCTTAATTTTAAATGTAATGAAAAAAATGAAGATATCTACCATATATGAAATCGTTATTTTCCTTATGCTTGCATAAATAGTGTTTTTTCAGTTTTCTTTTTCTCAAAACTCCTATTACTGTTGATGTAGGTATACATTAAGTGACAAGCACATTATTTTAAGAATACATCAAAAATAATATATGTTATTATATTAATGCAGCACAATGTTTTTATCAATAATTCAAAATTTTAACTTTTCTAATGGTAAGACACCACAGTATCTTCCTTAAATTATCTCAAAATTTAATAATTCACAGTCAAAAATTAAAAACCAGGTAAGAATGCAAAGCACCATGAGCGAGAGCCAGAGAAAACAACAACAACAACAACAACAAAAAGAACAAAAGTAGGAGCAAAAACCACCAGGCAGAATCAGAAGATATTGGACTAATGAGGTAATGGACAGAAAATAATTATATTTTAAATGAGGGGAAGATATTCATTAAAAATTTGTTGGAGAGATTAGCATAATTAAAATTTGAAGTGGTATATTTATAAGTGGTGGTTTTGTCTTTATTATTATTTAAAACATATTTTGACTTTAGAGGATGTGCTTTGAACTTTAAAAGACAAAAAAAGGATGAAAAGTGATTCTTTATGAATTCTTTTTTTTTTTTCCTATGAAAGACTGTTATTTTCAAAGTTTTGTATTTTGGTAACACTCATTGACAGTGTCTGATTAGAAGTAATGCCAGCAGATTATCAAATCACTGCCCTTTCTTGCTTTCTTGGAGTCATTTTCAACAATTCATTTTAACATCTATATTATTTTATTGCTCTAAGTTTGATACATTACAGAGATGTTTTCATGTTAGTATTTGCTAGCCAAAAAATTGGTAACAAGAGAAGACATAATTCAATGTAGTTAATTTATTTATGAATACAAATGTTATTGTTGATAATCCACTTTTATCAAATATAGTAGAAATGTTTGTATTTCCCTGTGTTTGTATGTATTTGTCTTTGCACTTGTCATTCACCTAATTCAGATGAAAATATAAATTATAATAAGGTATACAAATAAGTAGTTTAAACAATATCTGAGGAATTTATTAAAATACTAATTTTATATTATTTAAAACGCATAATCGTAGATACTGTATTTATCCTACTTAAAGTCTGTAAAATGCTGCTATGTATATATATGCACATATATACATATCTGTAAATATTTTAAATGCATGATTGCAAAAGAGTAAAGACTGAGCAGAGAAAAAATAGTACATGAGATTATTGAGATGTAGACTAGTACTAAGACTGCATTTTATCTGAAGGGTACACATCCACAATGGGTGAGCCTGAGCTTAGTTTTGAAAAATACATGATGAGAGGTAATAAGAAATAAGTTAGAAGTTTAAGAAAAGACTCCAATTCAAAACTAGCACACCAAAAGTAAAGCAGTATAAAGGAGAAAAATAAATAAAACTGTTTTCTTATTTTCTTAGATTTGGTGGTAAGTGGGTGGGAGAAATAAGGTCCTTGATAAATTGTAATAACAAGTTGATTTTCTTCACAGAGTTTACAGTTGGATCTTCTCTATGTATTTGAAAAATAAGTGGAGAATTTAAAGTGATGCCCTCATGATAAAAACTTGGGAAATGACAGAGAAAAAAGGCAAATTCTGACTGGAGAACTGAAATTCTAGCAAGTTCAAATAAATTCTCTCAAAACTTTAATAATTCACAGTCAAAAATTAAAAAGCAGGTAAGAATGCAAAGCACCATGAGCAAAAGCCAGAGAAAAACAAAACAAAACAACAATGACAACAAAAAAGAACAAAAATAGGAGCAAAAATCTCCAGGCAAAATTAGAAGATATTGGACAAATGAGATAATGGACAGAAATTAATTATATTTTATATGCTTAAAGACATAATGTGCCTAAAAATAAAAAAGAATGTACACAGTTTTTGAAATATCAATCAATTTTCAAAAAAAACCAATTAGCATTTTCAGAACTCAGTAAGTTATGAGGATATGTAGACAGTATAAAAAGACTTAAAAATTCAGAATAATTCAGAGAAAGACAATGAACTACATACAAATACTTTTTAGACTTATAATTTTTCCTTATAAATAAAAAATGCATGTCAAAAGTCAATAAAATGCTGCCTTCCATGTGCTGAGTTAAAATAACTTTCAGTCTGGAAATATAAATGAGCAAAAAATATTTCAGGATTAGTAGCAATACAGACACATTTTCGAATTGTAGGAAGTAGAATGAAGGAAAACTGTACAACTCACATTAATGGAAATGTTAAAAGGTATTCTTAAATAAAAAATGAAAATAAAACCAAATGAAACTTCTGAGTTTATAAATATGTGGGAAATTCTAAATAAAGATTATGGAAAAGACAAAGTGAATTTTAGTTTTTGAGTAAAAGTAAGAAAACAGAAACAGTGTATAACTTAAGAGTGGAAAGGAAGGACACAGGAGAAAAGATTCTACTGATGATTGGGAAGAAGGATAATTTCTTTTTCACTGTAAATGCCATTTATTTTTTTCCAGCCAACTAGTCTTTCTATTACTTCCAGCTCAACGTCGACTAAAATAATAATAGCAGGTATCTTCCCCTTTCCTTAGTATCAACCTGTTTGTTGTTAACTAACTTGTCTTTTAAATTGTCGCATAATGAGAAAAATGAACATTTAAAAAATATTTTTACTTTAATTTTTCATGTGCTTAACCTTTTAAATTTGGGGGCATAATAAACCAAATATATGTTTCTTCCTTAAATTTTAAGATCAACAAATAATTTTATAAATAATTATTTGGTAAGCATATGAAAGTACACACAAAGTTTTTTCCCTTACTTTCCTAATACGATGTGCAAAAACCAACCAGTTAATAATTGCTATGCCTTCGTGCATGAGTGCATGCTTACATTTTCCATCCTACTGAGAATGGTTGAAATCACCTGTGTTATAAGCATAGAATCTGTATTGCTCATCATTAAGCAGTCCTGCTTAAATTCCAACATTAAAGGCATTGTCAGGAAAAAATGGCCAAAGTCATGTTTTTCCTAAAAATGAATAACTATTCAAAATAATATATCATCTAAATCCTGAACCCTAGGCAAGTCTCTTTTCTGTTTAGAGTAGTGGAAATATACAATGTAGGAAATAAATAATGAGACTTTAATTTCATGTTTTTTATTAGTCGCAATGTTAGCAGCTGCATTCCTTCTTTACTAAAAGATCCTAGAAATAAATGCAGGTGTTCCTGAAGACAAATGCAAATGATATCAACTTCTTCATTTTTTAATCCACTGAGTGTTTAATTATGGAATGCTGCCTTTAGATTTTATTTATGTTAATAGTAATGCCTTACAAAATAGATTCAGAGCAAGAGTTAAACTTCAGAACAGTTCATGAATTATTCTTATCATCAATCTTGTCACTGTTGACAAATGCTCCGTATGTTCACAAATTCCTATACTTTGCTTGATTTTTAATGTACATTCAATATCAACACTTGAATAAAATCACATGCAAAATTTAAAAAGAGGATAGTAGGCCACTATGCAATTTGGAATGTTAAATGTTATTTTGCCTTTATTATTATTTATTGCAAAATATTTATTTCTACATTTTGCTATATCTACTTACATATGTCTTATGTAATCTACTAAAGTGCAATCAATTCAAGGCCAAAGTTCATGTTGTAGACAGTTTTATATGTTTAACATTGTAGGGCAATATTTTAAGAGATGTTGCGAGGTGGTGCACAAAAAAACTTACAAATAAGAGATATACATAAAATATTTTGTATGACTGCCTCTGTCCTTCACTGTGTAATAAAGATTTCAAGTATGGATACCTTGCATACTTTGATACAAAGTGACTTTAGGGAATATTTAGTTCATCTCTGCCTCAGTTCTCTTATCTATAATAGGAATGTAAAGGGTACTGGCTATATTTGAATGTGTCCTCTGCAAAATTTATGTGTTGCCAATTTGATAGTATTAAGAGGTAAGACCTTCAAGAGGAGATTAGGCCATGAGAGTTTCTTCTTCATGACTGGGATTAGGTGTCGTTGTATTAGGTGTCCTTATAAAGGGGTTTCACAAGGGACTTTGTTCTCTCCTGCCTTTTTGTCATGTGAGGACATGAGAAAGTCCTCTCCAGATGCCTTGATCTTGGACTTCCCAGCCTCTAGAACTGTAGAGAATACATTTCTGTCCTTTGTAGGTTACTGAGATTTCGATGTTCTGGTAAAGCAGTACAGATGGATTAAGACAATACCTATTTCATTTTTATCGTGAGGATTACAGATTTTGTAAACAGCAAAATATAGTGCCATATGTAGAAATGCCATATAAATATCAGCTATTACCATATTAATTACTTAGGAAGATTTACAGCATAATTTTCATTAATCACTAACAGAAATGTGTTATTTCTTACCATTATGAATATGGGCAACAAGTCAATGTAGCCTTATCTTTGTTAGCAATAGAATTCAAAAGTAATTGTATATAATACTGCAAGTTTTGCAGATATCTCAAATCATTACTTCTACTCATCACTACTTCAAAAGTATAGTTGTTTTTAAATGTGTTGGTATATCTTAATTTATCATATGAATAAGGAAACATATACTACATATACTATTCCAATTTTGTGGGTTGGTTATTCTTACAAGTACATTTTAATATAATTTATTTTATTTTCAAACTTACATCTTATATTTTATATACTACAAAATTATTTTAAAAGGTGGTCTGTAGTCTTCACCACATTGTCACAGGGACTCATGTACAGAGAAAATGAAAAATGTCTGTGTTAGGGTGTGTGGTACTTGAAAACATGAATTTTAACAACTAATCCCAAACATTGGATGACTTTTTCAGAAGAAAATAGCATATGGATTTCTTCTATTTCATAGGGTATAAAGAAAAACATATACTATTTATAAAATGAAAGTTTCAAATATTTAATTAATGAGATTAAAACATTAATACAGGGTTAGCATTGTAAAGTGGGCTGAAAGATCTCAAGATACCAACTAAAAGCATATATTAGGTTTTTTTTTTTTTTTGAGAATGTATTCATTAAACATTTACTATCATGGTTTTCAGGTCAAAGGACAGGTGAACTTTGGAGAATATCCAGTCATTGTAGTCATCATGATATTTTAAATTCCGTACAAGTATAACAGAGATTTAACATAAAGGCAACAGATGATAATACATAAAAGGAAAACAACAATAATGCAATGGAATGGGAATAAGAATGAGATGTCAGTTTTCCTTTATGAAAAAAATAGAAATTTCATTGTACATACAATGTTTCTTCACCAACTTGAATAATTTTTTTTTTTTTTAGGCTATCATAGATCCTCAAGAAAGAAGACATCACTTGCTAAAGGAAAACTTGGTGATAAAAAATTCAGTTTCCATCCTATTCAATCTTGAGAATCTCACTGTCTACAAAACTGCTTGTCAGGAAGCAGGAGAGTTTCAGAATTAGATAATAGAGAAGTTCAGTGAAGTGTAATGTGCATTAAGAAGTAGAGAATTTCAGTGCTACCCTCGGGGAAAATGTCCTTTGGTTCCACTATGATACACTGTCATTGACCTGCATTAAACATAAAATGTAATATTGATTTTTAAATGCATTTTGAAATGTATTCTACACATACTACTTAGATGAGAAATCTTTTATATTTTAGGTAAAGATTGTGGTATTTGTACATGATAACTCCATTTGATTTTAAATTAATTCTTCAGCAAGCCACAATAATTTAATAATGTATCTAACTACATGAAACTAATTAAATCTAACATTTATAATTGTTACAGATTCATGCTTTTTATGTCAACTCCGGCTACTTGTCCCTAATTTGACTTTTTAACACTAGCACCCCCCCAAAAAAAATATTATTCAAGGAGACATGCCATGTGTGAAATTGCAAAGAAAGTCTGATAGAATAACACAAATGTTTTTGAGAAAAAAATCTTGTTTTACTACTTTTTTGGTTGTTTAGAATTTGATTGTTTATTACAACATTTTTTAACACCTGCTGTGTTATGGGGTGACATTCTACTGGAGTAATCAAAAAGGAAATATAATTTTTTGCCAACTAGTTCCTCAGATCTAATAAGGAAAGGGATAATAAATAAGCCATTAAACTATGTCACAATATGTCACACACAAAGGTACATTGTGTTTGAATACAAAGTATCTGGTTTTGAAAACTAAATATGTACAATAAACGTCATACTATTTAGCACCAAACAGACAAAGAAAAAAGATAGTTGTTTCACTATTATACGTTTCTTTTTTGTACTATTATGATGTAAGTGATCAAGTGAGAGGCTCAAAATTACAGTATTCTCAGGAAAGATCAGGAGAGCTTTCTATTAAGCTCATGCACTTGGACACAGGAAGGGGAACATCACACACTGGGGTCTATTGTGGAGAGCGGGGAGCAGGGAGGGATAGCATTAGGAGATACACCTAATGTAAATGACGAGTTAATGGGTGCAGCACACCAACATGGCACATGTATACATATGTAACAAACCTGCACATTGTGCACATATACCCTAGAACTTAAAATATAATAATAAAAAAAAGGAAATTATGTAGTTGATTTTTAAAGACAAAGTAGAATAGTCCAGAAAAAAGAAAATGACTGCAGCAATGACTGAGGAGATGAATTCTGCTGCTCAGTATAAAATCTACTGCTAAAATTGGAAGGACATAGAAGAAGGTGGTATAGGTTCTGCCTTCAAGTAACTCCAAAACTAGATATACCCTGTATATAACTATAGTAGAGAAAAAAGACTTATGGGGTAACTGAGTATGCATTGAACCTTTCTGACTGTTAAAAATATAACTAATGATTCTAAAACTATATTCTCAGCTGTAGAAATATTACAGATAATGAAGGTTTGGTTGGTGAAAGCATTAACAAGTAGCTAAAATGGTGTTCAAACAGCCAGATACTCCTTGACATACATATTTTTAAATATGTCAGGAAACTAAAGGAAGGGATGAAAGGCAGGAGAAAAGGAAAAATAATTATCGGTATGGGAAGGAAATATTTGAGAGATACTGGAGAGGTAGATCTCAAAAACATTCATCATCAGCTGTAGAAAACTAATAGATGAAGGAGGAGACTAGTCTTCCATCAACTGTCTGTGGTAAAAGGTTTCTGACCAATATCTCTGCAATACATACTAGAAATAAATTACTAGGAAACAATATCTAAAAACTCATAGATATGCAATACAATTTTTTATTACTAGATTCAACAGACATAAAATTACATTTTAGCACAAATATAACAAATGCATAAGGAAAAAGAAAAATCTTACATAAGGGAACACATTAATTATTGGAAGTGTGCATACCAGTAGTAGTTGAATTTTAACTAAATTGAATAATTTAATAATAAATTATTAGTTAATTTAATAATAAAATGAGCAGTTGATTATATTTCGTGGTCCTAAAATTTTATCTAATAAAAACACGGGATAAATTAGTAACTCGCCGAGACAGGCGGATCACGAGGTCAGGAGATCGAGACCATCCTGGCTAACGTGGTGAAACCCCGCCTCTACTAAAAACTACAAAAAACTAGCCGGGCGAGGTGGCGGGCGCCTGTAGTCCCAGCTACTCGGGAGGCTGAGGCAGGAGAATGGCGGGAACCCGGGAGGCGGAGCTTGCAGTGAGCTGAGATCCGGCCACTGCACTCCAGCCTGGGCGACAGAGTGAGACTCCGCCTCAAAAAAAAAAAAAAAAATAGTGACTCCATATTAGTAGATGCCTTTATACACAATTTCAACTAACAATAATGTACCAACTTTTACACATTTTATTATGACAATTGAGACTCTTCCTTTTTTTAACATGGCTGGATTCATGATGATGCTACACTAAGGGAATCATGCTGAAATTACAGGTATTGTTTTTTTCTAATTTTTAATTGTAGTAAACTCATAAAATTTATCATCTTAACATTTTTTAAGTATAAAGTTATGTTAAAGAAATTCATATTGTTTGCAATGATCACCACCATCTATCTGAAGAACACTTTTCATCTTGCAAAACTGAAATTCTGTACTCATTAAATAGTAACTCTCCTTTCCCTTCTACCCTAGCCACTGGCAACCACCATTCTAACTTCTGTGTCTTTGGTTTTGACTATTCAGGGTACCTCATATATGTGAAATCACTCTGTATTTTTTTTTTATTGGCTCATTTCATGTAGCATATCTTAAGTTCCATTAATGTTCAGAATTTTCTTCTTTTTGAAGGTTGAATAATATTCCACTTTATGTATATACAACATTTTATTTATTCACCTGTCAGCGCACACTTGGCTTGCTTCCATGTTTAAGCTGTTGTAAACTATTCTGCTATAAATATGGGTGTACAAATACTGCTTCAAGACCCTGCTTTCAATTCCTGCACTTATTTACCCCAAAACAGAATTGCTGATCATATGGTAATTCTATTCTCAATGTACTGAGGAGCCACCATACCGTTTTCCAGTGGCTGAATCATTTTACATTCTCAGCAACAGTGCACATGTGTTCTAATTTCTCCACATTCTCAACAACCCTTGTTATTTCCTGTTATTTTATTGTGGTTGTTTTGATAACAGTCGTTCTAATGGATGTGAGTTGGTGGGCCTGATTGTGGTTGTAATTTGCATTTCTCTAATGATTAATGATGTTGAGCATCTTTTCATGTGCTTATTGGTTATGTGTGTGTGTATATATATATATTTTTTGAGAAATGTCTATTCAAATCCTTTGCTCATTTTTGAATTGGGTTGTTTGTTTTTATGATTGTTGAGTTGTGGGAGTGTTGAATATATTCTGGTTACCAATACCTTATTAGAAATATGATTTGCATTCTGATATGGTTTGACTGTGTCCCCACCCAAAACCTCATCTTAAATTGTAGTGCCCAGAACCCCCATAATTCCCACATGTCTAAGCAGGAGCAGGTGGAGGTAATGGATTAGGGGGACAGTTTCCTCCATGCTGTTTTCATGATATTGAGTGTGTCTCATAAGATCTGATGGGTTTATAAGCCTCTGGCATCCCTGTTTGTACGGACTCTGCCCTGCTGCCCTGTGAAGAAGGTGTCTGCTTCTCCTTTGCCTTCCGCCATGATTCTGAGTTTGCTGAGGCTTCCCCAGCAATTTGGAACTGTGAGTCAATGAAACCTCTTTCCTTTATACATTACCCAGTCTGGGGTATTTCTTCATGGCAGTGTGAGAATGGACTAATGCATTTTCCCATGCTATAGGTTGCCTTTACATTATGTTGAAAGTGTTGTTTGATGCAAAGCAGTTTTTAAATTTTCATAAAGTTCAATTTACTTTTTTCTTTTGTTGTATAGCCTTCGGTATATGATATCCAGATTATCATTGCCAAATCTAATGCCATAAAGCTTTTGTCCTATATTTCCTTCTCAGGGTTGTACTTTATTTATGATGTTGGATTATTTGATTTTAAGTTTTTGTATATGGTGTTAGGTAAGGGTTCAACTTTATTACTTTACATGTGGATATAAAGTTTTGCTACCATCATTTGTTGAAAAGACTGTCCTTTTCTCATTTAATAGTTTTGGAACCACTGACAAAAATCATTTGACTCTATATACGAGGATTTTTTCTGGGCACTTTATTCTATTCCATGGATCTATATGTCTGTCTTTATAACAGAAAGACACTGCTTTGATTACTGTAGTTCTGAAGTAAGTTGTGAAATTAGGAAGCATTTGTTCTCCAACTTTGTTCTTTTTCAAGATTGTTTGGCTACTCATCGTCCCTTAACATTCCATACGAATTTTAGTATGGATATTTCTATCTCTGCAGAAAACATAACCGAGTTGTGATAGGGATTGCAATAAATCTGTGGATCATTTAGGGTGATATTAACATGTTAGTAATATTAGATCTTCCAATCTCATTAACATGGAATATCTTTCCATTTATTTATGACACCTTTCATTGCTTTCAGCAACATTGTGTAGTTTTTATTATACATATCTTTTACCTTCTTGGTTAAGTTAGTTTCTAAATGTTTTAATCTTTTTGATGGTATTGTAATTGGAGTTATTTTGTTAATTTATTTTTAGATTATTCACTATTAATGCTCAGAAATGCAGCTGAAATTGTTTTTATATCGACTTTGTATGTGGCTACTTGTTTGGATTTGTTTACTAGTTCTGATAGTTTCCCTTTTCGTAGAATATTTAGTTTTCTAAATGTGAAATTGTGTCATCTACAGGCAGAAATAAGAGGATTTATTCTTTCTCTATTTGAATGCCTTATATTTCCTTTTTGCAAAGATAGAAAATTATTTTACTCACAATAATTTCAAGAACTATGACATACAGGTATTGGATATATTTGAAGGAAACATAATGCTTATTAAATGAAAACAAAACAACATCTAAGCACGTGAGTAATTATAACCTGCTAGTAGATCGAAAGAAAATTTCATAGAAATGATAATTCTTTCAATATGTAAATGTCATGCTATTCTACTTAGAACCCAGATAGGGATTTCTTTTCTACTGAATATTCACAAGTTATCACTGTATAATTAATTGGGCATAACGTGATACTCTGCTTCACTTATAAAATGTAAAATGATTGAGTCAAGCTAATTAACATATATGTCATCTCAAGTACTTACCATTTGTTCCTTTTAAATGAAACATTTTAACGTTTGACCAACTTTCCCCATCTTCCCTCCCTCGACCTCTGGAAGTCATCATTCTGCACTCTGTTACAGACCACATTTTCTTTTATTTATTTATCAAGTATTTTTAATTTTTAAATATTTTATTTTAATTTTATGGGTACGTAGTAGATGTATATATTTATGGGTTACATGAGATATTTTGATACAGCCATACCATGCATAACAATCACATCAGGGGAATGGGGTATCCATCGTCTCAAGCATTTATCATTTATTTGTGATAAATTAATTCTGATTATAGTCTTTTAGAGTACCACCAGTGCGGTGCCTCACACCTGTAATCTCAGCACTTTGGGAGGCTGAAGAGGGTGGATCGCTTGAGGTAGGAGTTTGAGACCAGCCTTTCCAACATGGTGAAAGCCTGTCTTTACTAAAAATACGAATATTAGCCAGGCATGGTGGCTTGAGCCCAGTTACTAGGGAGGCTGAGACAGGAGGATTGCTTGTACCTGGGAGGCAAAGGTTTCAGTGAGCTGAGATCATGCCACTGCACTCCAGTGTGGGTGATAAAGTGAAACTCCATCCCAATAAATTTTTTTAAAAATAAAATAAAATATATAATACATTATGTTGACTATAGTCTCCCTGCTGTCCTATCGAATCCTAGATTTTATCCTATCTAATTATATTTTTATGCCCATTAACCATCCCCAATTCTTCAGCCCTGTTACCCTTCCCAGCCTCTGGTAGCCATCTTGATACTCTCTATCTGCATCACACTTTCTTTTTTTTCTTTCACTTTTTTTTATTTCCAATTTTTGTTTTAAGTTCAGGGGTACATGTTCAGGATGTGGAGGTTTGTTATATAGGTAAATGTGTGCCATGGTGGTTTGCTGCACAGATTGTCTCATCACCTAGGTATTAAATCCAGCATCCATTAGCTATTCTTCCTAATGCTCTCCCTCTTCCCACCCCACACCCTCCGACAGGCCCTAGTGTGTGTTGTTCTCCCCAATGTGTCCACATGTTCTAATCCTTCAGCTTTCACTTACAAGTGAGAACATGTGGTATGTGATTTTCTGTTCCTACATTAGTTTGAAAGTTTGCTGAGGATAATGGCATGCATATGTTCATTGCAGAACTATTCACAACAGCAAAGACAAGGAATCAACCATCACATTTTCTTCATCCTTTCCTCCATTGCTGGACACTCAGATTCATTCCACAACTTGGCTGTTATGATTAATTCCAAAATGACAGGAATGCAGATATCTCTTTGGCATATTGATTTGAAATCCTTTGAACATGCATATACTACTTTCATTGCCTCAATGTCTAGCTTCTTGAAACCCATTGCTTTATATGTTTTATGAAAGAAGGTGAATAATCTGATCCTTCTACTACATCTTGACAATAATTTAAAATCCTTTATGATATTTTCTCATACGGAAATACAGAACTTATCATACACAGTACAGTCTTGCGAAGGTAACTGGATGGGGATGGAAGAAAAACATTTTTTTTTAAATCTCAGTGAAAGATGTAAAAAAAAAAGACAATTATATTTTTAAAAATTAATTTTAACCCTTTGCCAAGCACATTTCATATATATTTGTCAAATACATATTATTCTGTAAATCTGTTAAAATTATATATAGATAATTATAATTTATTTTTAGTTTAATGTATTCTATATCCATATATTATCTGTATGAAGATATTTATTTGATATAATTAACATTTTAAAATTCTGTTGTATATCTTTCTTTTGATGAGAACTTTAGCAGATACTATGTATCAAGATAACCCTTAACTCCATTGTTAAAATAGTGTTAACTTATGGGGCATGTTATAAGTTGCTACAGAAATTATCCTTTGTTTTTTTTTGCCATGCAGAAACATGTTGCCTTCCTTCCTTTGATGAAATTTCAAAAAAAAAAAAAAAAAGGTAAGTCTTACTATCCAATTAGCATCTTTTAAAATTGAGACCAAATGGTTTTTAGTCTTGTAGACATCCTGTTTATTCCATAATTCAAATATTCATGACAATTTTCTCATGATAAAATTCTATTTTAGTCTGCATCATCAATTATTTACACTCAACTTTCATATTTTCATAAAAAAGAGAATAATATTGAATAATATATATGATATTATATATAAAACATTAGCCTTTTTATTATTAACAATTTTACTGTGGTTGTAAGCACAGTTTATTTTCAGCTGACATTTTTTCCATAGAAATACTTTCTCAATGAAGGAAACATTCTGTTGATTTATATTCTGGCATAGGCTCCTTTATGTGGATAGCTATTCTATTATGTTTCTGTAATTGTAGCTGTGTCATCAGATTCTATTTCAAAACAAATCTTTAACTCCAAATTATGTATGTTGACAATGTAAACCTTCATAGTTTGGTTCAGTACTAATGTTTGTCAGCAATCAAGCTGAAAACAGAAATCTTCTCTCTATATCACCATTATATTCAAATTGCACGTATGCTACAAGAATATCTATGTTAGAAATATTTGCACATTCATCACATTGTAATGAAATGTACATTACTGAGTGTATTTGTCATATAACTTAGCTAAACGGTGTGCTCTGACGTTATTGGAAAGCGATACTTATGTTAACTTCTTTGCACGTACTTACTCAACTTATATGAGCACACTCTTTGAGCCATGCTATGATTAATGTCTTAACAGTCATACATATGTGTTTGTTTTAGTCTTAGTCTTAGGATAATCACCAAATATTATGTTTGATATGTAAAATATTGTACATTTGCTTCTACTAGCTTTTAAATATGGTTACACTTTTTTCAAAGAAATTCGGAGTGTTTATGATGTATGTTGTCATGCTTTTTATCTTAATGCCACTTATATAAGATTGTCATGAAAGTTTCTCTTTGTTTTCACTCAAGTTGTGCACTCATATCATGAATTTGTAACAGTTTATAGAACACTACTCATTTCTGCAGTAGAATTGCTGTAGTGTGACTCCAACTGTTCAAATGTTGGTGAGGTAATCAATGATGTCAATATAACCAATGAAAGAAAATACGGGAGGATAACATGTATGTGGAGAGTCAGGGTGGACATTTTTGTTTTTATTTTGCCTGTGAACATAGAAAGTTTCATATACTTATGAGCATCTCTGTATAAATAAATTACAGTTGAGAGAAAAATTGGCCAGTTCCAGTTTTTAATTCAGAAAAGGAATCAGAAGACAATGTCTATATGGGGATATTTTGAATGAAAAGCACCTAGAGAACATATACACTGAAATGTCCAGTGGCATTTAGAATTATAATCCTGAAGTTCAGTGAATTCAGAGTTAAAGGGAAAATGTAAATATCCACAGAGAAATGCACAAGTATAGACATACTAGTTAATATAAAATTAAATAATATTATAAATGTTGCATAACTTATACACTTGCTATGATGAAAAGATGAATGTTATTAGGAGAATTTCTTTACTAAGAAGCACACAGAATAGTAGTCAGAAGAAAACATGAAAAGTTTATCTGGAAATTAAGAGGTACACAGAGTTATAAGTCTCAAATATTGCTAAAAGATTTATAAAAGCTCATACCATATGATTTAAAAATTTGTAGATTCCTGGTGTGTCAAGTGGCCCTGAGGCCACACTTAGGCTCAATAATTTGCTAGGAAGATGCATGGGTGTCAGAAAAGCTGTTGTACTCATGTTTGGAGCTTATTACTTTGAAAGGATACAGACTAACATCAACAATGGAAAAATGCTCATAGGACAAAACCTGGAAGAAAGCAGGGGCGAGCTGCCAGGTGTCCAGTCCCAGTGTAGTCCCCCAGGGATGCACATAATTCAAATGGCAGTGACAGGTGAGAACACATTCCAAGTATCTCTGATAAGGAAGATTACCATAGCCTTTCCATTGGAGTTTTTTGTTGGATGTCTGTCATGTTAGAACGCAGCTCCCAGGGCACTGCCCTCAGTTACCAAGACTACAGTTCTGCCTCCCCTCCTTGAAGCAATGGCAGGTATTCACCATTCATCACATGGTTAGGACATTTAAAAATGAGTGAGAGAGAGATTGGTTGTATTGGAGTAAGTGAATGAATTTCAGAGGCTAGAAAATGAGAGAATCCACGCTGAGGAGGCAAAGTCAAAAAGAAATAATAAGTTTGAAAGAAAGTGTGTTTTATCTTCCCTTTCTATTCTCCTTTTTTCCTTTTCCCCCGCTCCCATTTTCTTCTTGTTACATTTCTGAATAAAAGGTGGATCTGAGAAAGATGTATTTTGTATGGGGGGCCAGCAATGGGAGATTAGTTACATACAATAAGAGTAATCAAATAAGTCATAATCAATTAACTGTAGACAATAAGAGCTAAATTTCTATCAACTAAATGAATAACAAATATGGAAAGTGAGGGCATACACACACACACACGTGCACACACAGATACATAATGTATTTGTCAGGGTTCTTTAGAGGGACATAATTAATCGGATAGATGTATATTTAAAGGGGAGTTTATTAAAGAATACTGACTCATGCGATCACAAGGCGAGGTCTGTCTTGCAAGCTGAGGAGGCCGTCTGCAAGCTGAGGAGCAAAGAAGCCAGTTTGAGTCCCAAAGCTGAAGAACTTGGAGTCTGATGTTTGAGGTCAGGAAGCATCCAGTACAGAAGAAAGATGTAGGCCAGAAGACTAAACCAGTTCAGTCTCTTCACATTCTTCTGCCTGCTTTTATTCTGGCCATGCTGGCAACTGATTAGATGGTGCCCACCCAGATTGAGGGTGGGTCCGCCTTTCCCAGTCCACTGACTCAAATGTTAATTACCTTTGGCAACACCCTCACAGACACACCTGGAAGAAAGCAAGAACAATCAAAATCCAGTCAAACAAATCCAGTCAAGTTGATACTCACTATTAACCATCACACACACATATCATAGCCCTGTCCACTAAGAGGTCCCGAGAGAAGTTTCATACCAATAGCAGTGAGCAAAATAGGCACCAAGATCCTGGTTTTTAAATTCCATTTTTTATTAAAAGAAACCATCATCTCTTGGAGAAATGGTGGATTCCAGGACAGAGAATGGAAAATATAAGATGAGTTGCAAGCATCTTTTTGTGCCAGAAAGTAAGAAAATTGTTATTCATTTCCAAAGGACAGGGAGCCACCATTGAATCTGGACCCAGGGTTTGTTGCTCACTACTTGAAAGCTAAACATGAGAGGCAAGGGTTGGTGGGAAGAAAAGCAGGTTTAATTAGAAAGCCAGCAAACTGAGAAGATAGTGAATTAGTGCTCTAAAGTACTATCTTAAAATTTAAATTTTACCATAGAGTTTTAAAAGGAAAACTAGATATGGAAAACCTACAGGAGTGGTGCAGAGTGCGCGGTCTGTGAGGTTTGTTCCACATAACTAACTTCAGCCCAATGGTGGCAGACTAATTGCTCGTGACTCCCTCTAAGTGGGAGGACTCTGCGATCTAGGTCTATGCCTGATTTGTTCCAAGATTAGCCTCTGGAATTTCTGAAGCAAGAACATAATTAGATAAGCATTCAGTGACAGAGGGGAGTGCCCAGAGAGGGAAGGAAACAACAAGTGAGAGGAGAGGGAAAGAAAAAAAATAAAGTGGGTGACTAAAATGTACTTTTTTTATAACTGAGGTCCCTGGTAATATAAGTATGAGGGGCTTCCACTGGCCAAACCTGGAATAAGTGTATCATCAAATAATTGATATTGTTAATATATTTTAATCCATACAGCAATATAGAAATCCTTAAATACATACTGATATAAATAAAATAAAGGAAAATCTCATGAAAAACAGAAAATGTGCAAAGATTCAGTCTTTACAGAAAACACTTATAAATTAAAAAGAGAAAATGAGTAACTTTACATTGGAAATGACTAGCAGGCACCAGCTTAATCAAATAATCAATTTTAACAACAACAGTATTGGACAATAAAGTCATATGCCACTTGATAAAAATGGAATGAAAAGAGCATGGCATTGCTCATGATATTCCTGCCAAAAATGCATAAACTGAGTCTCATCATAAGGAAATATCAATTAAATCCAAACTGAGAGGCATTCACCAAAGTAACTGGTATATAATCTTTAAAATTGTCAAAGATGTGAAATCAAGGAAAGACTCAGGATTTTCTCCAGATTAAGGGAAATTAAAAAGACATGAAAATTAAATATAACATGACATAATGTGCTAGATGAGTTTACTCTAAATGATATTATTGGGACAACTTTCAAACTATGAATGAAGCATGAAAATTAGATGTTAGCAATGTATTGATTATAGTTTCCTGATTTTTATGGTTTTATCGTGACTCTGTAGGAGAACATTCTTGTTATATATATACACACCTATAGAAAGCTTAAAACGATACCTAATAAGGGAAAGAAAAATGAAATGGCAGTAACTTGAAAAATCATGAAGTTCTGAGAAAAGTGTTATTAAGATAGAGTTTATAAGCCTAACACATCGTCTGATAAAGAGAAAAAATGAAGATACAAAAATAATGAATATCTAATTGAAACAGCAAGATGCCTGATGGTATCAAATAGTATATATAACTGCATGAGAAAGAACAGAAGCCAAGATGTCCTCAGAGTCACAGGGAAAAGTGAAGAACAAAAGGTGAAGGTAAAGAAGTATCTTCCCTTATAGGCAGGATAAAAGCATCCACATCTAATGACCTGTATATCTGCAACGAATAGGAGACAATGACAGAACATAAAATACTTGGAATTCTAAATAAATGTTTATTGAAATGAATTGATTAACAGACTTCAGTCCACAGAGGAGTGGGGAAAACATGTATAATAAAGTCAACTGTAGTTGAAAAGGAATGAAATAAAAGTTGCACTAAAGGTTTATGTGTGTTTAGAAATCATTCATTTCTATCAAAATACTACTTTATGTGATTCTGACTACTCTCAGCTGCTTTAGTGGGGGATTGAACAATAATACTACCTTATGTTTGCATTGTGTTTCAAATTTACAATTATGTTATTTACTCTTATGGCAATTCTGTAAGTTTCCAGTATGTGGACTTGAAACTTGACAGATACATAGTTATTATGTGATTTTCTGAGGACTCAAGATTAGCAAATGGCTGACATGTCAACTGACTCCAAAATTCTGTGACCTGTGGTCCTCATGTTTGACACTTAATGTTAATATACTAATCTAAAAAGTGAAGGGATTGATATTGGTAAGAATGCATTTGAAATATTTGCTCGATCTGGTCTGCATTGAACTATTCACACAATACAAGGCAATCCAGATGAAGATTAACGGAAAATGAGAATCAATCAAGGGCTTGTAAGTACGGTAAAGGGAAAGAGCAGGTTTGGTGAAAAGAACGAGTTGTGAGAATCATGAAGACTAAGACAATTGTACAAAGAAAATATTTGTGAATTTTACCATTTGATAACCTGTATGATCTTCTAATTTCATGATCTTTATCCATTAAACAAAAGAGTTGATCATATGCTTTATATTTCAATTGTGAAGTTATTTACTTTAGTGAAGGAGAAAATGCCTCCACACAAATCTAAGTAGAGTAAAACAACAGCCAAAATCCTCAGAGATATTAACATGCATAGGAGTTACAGCCTGCTTTTCATCTCTCTGACTTGAAGGCTTAAACTCTTCAATGGTTTTACTGCCCAGGAGTGATGGGCTCCAGCAGGGTTAGCTTATCACTGCAAGCCACACTTGGTTACCAGACCTAACTCAAAGAAAATGTAAAATGACTCCAGGCCTTTTGATATTTCAATGCAGATTATGTAATATGTATGGAAGAATAGGAAATGCTCAACATCACACTGAATTGTAGACTTAAGTCCACAATTCATGAGTTACGTTTGATAACTCATGAATGTCTCTAGTACAATGTGAGCATAGAAATAATAAGAACTAACAATTTGGCTGGTGGAATAACAAATCAGGTTTAGACAGAATTCAGAATACATAATTTCTACAAACAATGACAATGTATTACTTTAAATATTATTTCATTTTAGTTTTACAAATATTTTCCATCCTGATATTGCTGCCTCAATGCTAGGTAAGAGTACAGGGTGAAAGCACATTGAAATCCTCTGTAAGGGTAATGATGAGAAGTCAAAGCTCAGTTTGGAGATGTGTTTCTTTTTGTCAACTAGGAAAGTGTTTCAGCCACACAGGGCTGCTGATCTACAGGTGGAATTGCTTTAGGTAGACACAAATCCGAGGAGATTCTTTTTGGAACTTAAGAACACAGCAGACACTATTTGATTGGATTTGAAGTAGCCTCAATTCATCCATGCCCAAATAGAAAATTGTACTTTCTTCTTACACAAGATTATTATAATGGATGCAAAAACGTGAAAAAAGTATTTAGATGATTTCAAATAAATTCTGCTTAAATAATAAGATGCAAAGTAAATTTTAATACTAAAAGTAGCGCATCATGAAGAATGGGGTATCCACTCCCTCAATCATTTATCCTTTGGTTTATGAACAATCCAATTACACCCTGTAAGTTATTTTAAAATTTGAAATTAAGTTATTATTGTCTACAGTCACCCTATTGTGCTATCAAATAGTAGGTCTTATTCATTTTGTTTTTGTGTGTGTGCCCATTAACTATCCCTACCTTCATCCAGTCCTCCACTACCCTTCCCAGTCTCTGGTAACCATCCTTCTACTCTCTTTGTCCACATGTTCAATTGTTTTGATTTTTAGACCCTGCAAATATAGTGAGAACATGCCATGATTGTCTTTATGTGCCTGGCTTATTTCACTTAACATAATGATCTCCAGTTCTATCCATGTTGTTGCAAATGACTGGATCTCATTCTTTTTCTAAAAATATTCACATTGTATGCCAGTTTCAAAACGTCTCATGTACTCCATAAATATGTACACCTACTATGTACCCACAAAAATTAACAAGAATCCATTAAAAATAATAAAAGCAGCACAACATTTGGGATCAACAATTAATTATGAATGATATGATTATGTTGTCCCTAAAATAATTTTATTCATATAATATGTAACAGTGGTAATATTTTTATTTTGGATAAAGTGTTAAGAAAAAACGAATGTCTGTCATTATCTGGTCATGCTTTTAGTGCAGCTAAGGGAGCAAAGTGAAATTAAAATATGTGTCATCTAGTGGCCAAATAACTTATTGCCCTTTAATTATATTTGGACAATGAGAGGGACATTGTCATTGGACAATGAGAAGCAAATATATGTTTAACATTCCTCTTTCCTTTTCCAAATGAGATGAAGGAATACAGATACTGCCAAAGAAAATTTTTACAAGGAGGGGTTAAACATGAAAGGGAGGCTTTATTCAAGACTATGGCAAATAGAGGTGAAGACAATTTCAAAAGGAGATTGAGACTGAACTCAACGCTGTTGAAATAAAAAGTGGAAAATTTTTAAGAACTGGCATAAGAGAGTGGAAAAGTACTGGAGGAACTTAAAGGGAGGTCAGTCAATGTGATTACCAAAATTTATGGCAAATTGGCATGTATAAAAATTAGGCTACCCTTCCAGGAGACTGGAAAAGAGGGGACAGCCCACAGTCCATGAGAAAGGCATCCTTGAGTTATAAAAATGTCAAGAGGCTAGGAGAAGATTTATGTCTCAAACGGAAAGTGGAAGAATTTATAATTGCACGTTTTCTAAAGTAAATGTTCTTTTTTTTTTCTTTTCTTTTCTTTTTTGTTTGTTTGTTTGTTTTCTTGAGACAGAGTCTCACTCTGTCACCCAGGCTGGAGTTCAGTGGCGAGATGTCAACTGACTGCAACCTCCTCCTCGGTTCAAGTGATTCTCCTGCCTCAGCCTCCCTAGTATCTGGGACTACAGGCACACACCACAACGCCCAGCTTATTTTTGAAATTTTTTTTTTTTTTTTTTTTTTTTTTGTTTAAGGAGACAGGTTTTCACCATGTTGGCCAGGCTGGTCTCGAACTCCTGACCTCAAGTGATTCGTCCACCTCGGCCTCCCAAAGTGCTGGGATTACAGATAAGAGCCAATGCACCTGGCCTGTTTTCTTTTTTAAAAAAAGAAAGAAAATCAGAGGACTATATTCAAAAAGAAACCTCTCTAAAGATTAGTCCAGCTGCTGGTAATATTAAGACATTCTTGGTCAACACACATACATACACACACACACTCAATTTTTCCTCCTCCACACTGTTTCATGCCAATATGGTGTGTTCGTCCTTTCTCACATTGCTATCAGGGAATACCCGAGACTGGGTAATTCATAAAGAGGTTTAATTGACTCACAGTTTCACATGGCTGGGGAGGCCTCAGGAAACTTACAATCATGGTGGAGGGCATCACTTCACAGGATGGCAGGAGAGAGAATGAATGCCAGCAGGGGAAATGTCAGATGCTCGTAGAACCATCAGATCTTGTGAGAACTCACTCACTATCACGAGAACAGCATAGGGGAACCTGCTCCCATGATTCAGTTACCTCCCACAGGATCCTACCCATGACATGTAGGGATTATGGGGATTACAATGTAAGATGAGATTTGGGTGGGAAACAGCCAAACCATATTATGTGGTAAATGGTTATGACGATGACTTTAGCTTTAAAAACGTATTTGCTAAGGCAAATTTTCAGTGAGGCTTAGTTTTGTAACTATATGCTTACTTTCTTATTTATTAAGAAATTTATTACAATTAATTGATCAGTCAAGTGAGAAAAATAATCATAAAATATGTAAATGGAAAAAATTTTGGAAGCCAAGATACATACTAGAAACCAAACTATGCATTCAGGAATAATTGAAACACAGTTGAGGTTTCTTTTTTTCCATTAATTCTGTGGTCTCAATTAGTACCCACCCACAATTTGTGACAACCGTATCATATAATACTAATATTTTGCCCATAATTTATCCTCCTGACTGTCTTCGGTTTATCACAAGAGTCAGTGAATCAAATAATGATTTGGAAATTCTGAATCTGAGAATTTAATTTACTTGTTGGATTGTAACCTTAATTGTTGATTCCACTTTTGTATTTTTGTAGCTTTTTGATGTGATATTGAGATGTTTGATACTGATAAATAAACTTAACCACAAAATTATCATAAATATGAATAATAAAATTGCAATGCAAATAATTACTTGATGACAAATCATTAATAATTTTAAAACAGTTAATTTAAAAGTGATTTATTAATTAATTTATTTTCTTTGATCATTATCTTTAGTCTTGGAGGAGATTATTTTAATTCCAAATAGTATAAAACCTGTCATATGGCTGCTCATACAAGCTGTAGTAAAGTTCTCTCTAATGCCATTGATTTTCAAAGCATTAGTGTTTTATTGATGCTGTTAGAAATATGTTACTATTCATAGCATGGAATAGCAAGGTTAAAGAATGCACACATTATCTAGTTCATTCTTTTAAAAAGGAAACCATAATTTCTTGGAGTAGAATAAGGGAAAAATCTCTACATGTAGGATGCCACTTTTAATTTGATCAGTTGTCAAAATTCTGCAAGATATTCATTTTTGCAGATATTTTAGTGTAAAGTCTATAGATTTGAATTAATTTCTTATCTGTTAAAATGGTTTTTAACCATTTGTAAATGGTTTATCAGTATTGTGCGAATTATTCCAAAAAGAGTACATTGGGAGGAGGGGGACTTACACAGGTTCATTTGAAATTTTCAGTCATTTCCAATATGACTTTTTTGTACAATTAGAATTTCATTACATTCTACACTACACTCTGGATACTTACTATATTGGGCCCTGGAACAAATACTTTGCCATCTTAGTGACTTGATTGAGTGTAGCGAAATATTGAAATGTATCTGAAATAAAATATTTCTACTTTTTCTTCTTACTCTCTTTATGTAACTATCCTAAGATTTTCAATTAGGTAAAATTTTAAAAATATGTTTTTCTCTTTTGAGAAAACTGTATTTCCTCACTCACACCGGCATTAAGGAAAGCATAAGATTCATTAATTTTTTTTTTTTCCCCCCACAATGGCAGGATCTCGGTTCACTGCAACGTCCACCTCACGGGTTTAAGTGATTCTCCTGCCTCAGCCTCCCGAGTAACTGGGATTACAGATGCCTGACACCATGCTCGGCTAATTTTTGTGTTTTTAGTGGAGATAGGGTTTCACCAGGTTGGCCAGGCTGGTCTCGAATTCCTGACCTCAGGCGACCCACCTGCCTCGGGCTCCCAAAGTGCTGAGATTAATTTTATTTAAAGTTTTCTACAACTTCCCAGGTGACAACGAAACAAGACCTTTAAATAGGAGAGTGAGCATTTAATTTTCTTTTATTATTTTTTATCTAAGAAACACAGAAAATAAACACAAATGAAAATACTACATGTTACAAATAATGTGGATAAAACAAATACAACCATATTTCATAGTTTCTTATTATATATTCTCATCTGGGGTATGTGTACCGCACAACTGACATTTGTCCTTCTGTGATGCAAGGAGCAGCCACAACACCATTTTATCCTGTTCAGGAAAGATGACATTCTTGCACACATCTTGTCAGATGCTCCTGGAATATCTCTCATGCTCATAAAAGTTATTTAACGGCACCTGCATATTGAGACCTTTACCAAACCCCTGATTAAAAGGATCACTCGCTATGGTTAGGTGACAGCCCCTACTATAATACCTATGAATTTATAAATTCTTTTCTCAAATTTATGGGAGTTTCTAGAAGTGAAAAACTGTTTTGCGTATCCTCTCATTCTCAGGATTAAACCAAGAGCACTGGTAAAAGTAATTACATAATTACAATGAACACCACTAAAGACTTTTTTTCTCTTAATTGGTTTAAAAAGCAATATTTAGCAATGAAAATAATGTATTATTAATAAATGTTACAAAACATAGAACTCTTAAATACATTATGCTCAGCAAAAGAAACCAGTCACAAAAGACCGTATTAATCAGTCCATTGATATGAAATGTCTAGCATAGGGAAATTTATAGACAGAGAATACAGATTTGTGTTTGCTTAAGACTGCAGCGGGGAGACAGATGATGCAGAAGTGATAGCTAAAAGGAATAGGACAGGGAGATTTTTTGAGGTGAAAGAATGTTCTAGAAGTGACTGTGGTGATGGTTGCATACGTCAGTATACTAAAACAATTTTAATGTATACTTTAAATGAGTGAATTTTACAGTATGTGAATTAAAAATAAAGCTATTAAAACAATTCATGGATGAATACTAATTGGCCACCAAAGGATATAGACCTTGAATTTTTGTTTCATATATTTTAAGAGTCAACAAAAGCATAACCTGTTTCTTATGTCTGTGAAAACAAAATGATACACATAGTGGAAAAGTCTTTTTATGTTTTCATTTATTTTATTATATGAAATCTTGATAAGACTGCTAGTTATAACATTTTTTAAATATTTTTAAGGTTTCTGTGATGAAAGAATGTGATTGTGTAATTTCCTTTTGTTTTTATTATCTTACCCTCAGAAACCATTTATCATTTCCTCTGATAAAATATTTTAGGGAATAGATGAGGAAATCTGTATCTTTATTTGAATTTTTCAATGGAGAAAAAAATTAAAAACTTTAAAATTGAAAATATTAATTTATTATTAGATTTAAAATGTATAAATGCAATATACAGAAAATTAAGGATTTATTTGATAACTAGTAAACATTAGCAATGTAGAATCGTTAAGAAAAACATCCCAATTGCACTCAAATTTGTGCAAGATTTCCTTTCCATTTACAGATTGTAGATTTTATTATGTTTCTTTCTTTATGGAAAGATTCACTGGAAACAATTTCTAAGAAGATGCTTAGTATACAAGAAGATTTTTAGGGGCTACTATCTGGAAGAAAAGTCATTAAAGGATAAAAAAAAAAGCAAGATTGGGCAGAGGAAGAAGTTAAGCTGAAGTAGAGTGGACGTGGAGTGTCAGCCCATCCCTTGGGTAGCACTGAAGCTGACCCTCAAAGCTGTCTCACATTGAAGCAATGGGTCTAGGACTTTTGCTCCCTCAACACCCGCTCAGTGGTCCCAGGGAGTGAAATGTTTCCTTGAATGAGGCAACTCCCTTTTGTCAAGGGAAACCCAGGGAGGGCACTGTGCTTTGAACCCTCAGAGTGGCCCTCCAAGAAATTGAGAAAAACAGGTGCCTCCACCCTCTCAGCAACTGAGAAGCAGGTGCCTTCACCCCAAAGGGTGCATTGGGGGCTGCATTCAGTACAATTTTAAAAAATAAAATGGATAAACTGAGGGAAAATATTTGCTACATATATACTTAATATAACTAACTACATAAAGACATGGAAGAAATATGAAACAATATAAAGTGTAAAAACAGAAAAGTTAAAATATAAAATTTTATTAAATAGAATAATAAAATATATCTTTTGTTTCCATGTATCTTACATAACTGTTGAAAAATTAATTCATAGGCAAGGTTAGCACACACGTTGTACGTTCAGTAATTGTGATAAAATTAAACACTATCTCTAGAAATAAGCATGCAGAATATTTTGTTTTCTCCACATTAGATTGCCATAGATTTCTTTTGACTTTTGACCAAAATTTGAAAAACAAATCACTTGTCATGACTTAAAGTGATGAAACTTTCTTTAATTCTATGTATCTTTAATGAATGTATAAGGTCTGTATTATTCAGTAAAATTCTGTGCTATATTTATTTCCCTGTCACTGTATATTTTGTTAGCTGTGTCTTCTCAACTCTGCTGTAAGACTCTTGAGGGTAAGATCATATCATCTCTTTTTATAACTTAGAATAACAAGAATGGCACTCTGGTTCTAGATGCTAAATACATGCTGGGTGCTCAATTATCCCATCATGTATTTGAAACCAGAGATGTTCTCTTATTCCCCTCGTAGGGCGTGTGACAGGGGTGTGGCTCGCTCCTTCAGTGCCTTGCTGCTCAAACCCCTTGGGGGAGCATGCAGAAAGGCAGGTCATGGGGAGTATTTTTTGTGCTCTGACTCCACCGCCTTGACTAGGATTGAGTTTTTACAGCTTCTGAAGCCCCAGTGGGTGTGTGTTCTGTGAGCTCTTTCGAATTTGCCTTCTCCAGGCAGCAGGCAGCTTGTGTTAAGCAGCTCAATTAGACCCTCTGCCTTATACACAAGACAGGGGGCTTTCTGTGTCCTGGGTTCTCGGCCCAGTGTACTAGAAAAATCGGATCACATGTGGACTTGGAGAATGAATGTAAGGTTGTATTGAGTGGTGGAAGTAGCTCAGTGAGATGGATGGGGAGCCAGAAAGGGGATGGAAGGGGATGGTGGTCCTCCCCCGGAGTTGGACCGCCCAGCCTCCAGACTCTCCTCCCATGGCCCCTGCTGAATTCCACGTCCTTCGGCCGTCCGTGGTCTGCTGGTGTCTGCTGGTGTCCGCCGGTGTCTGTCAATGTGCTCTTCTGCTCTTCTGCTTCTCTCGATGTTCAGCTGTTTGTTTCTGTGCCCACTAGGGGGTCTTGGGTTTTTATGGGCATGGAATGGGGGTGTATGGCATGCCAAAAGGCAACGTTTGGGGCATGAAAACAGAAATGCCTCTCTTCATTTAGGTTTGTGGGTCCCTCTGCAGGGACCCGGCCGTTCTCTATCCAGCACTTCCCTACATCCCTCCTCTATCATTTTTAGAAACTTGTTTTTGAGAAATTTTAGAAATACGGTAGAGCAAGAGGGTATAAAAATAATAAAATAAATCACTTTTATACTCATACCAGAATAGATAACTGTCACTATTTTCTAATTTTTAAGAAAACTATGACCTCTTTTTTTTTTTTGTTAAATTGCCTATACCTACCTAAAGCAGCCATTCAAAATCTTTCAGTAAAATAATTGGGGTGCATTTCATGAATTATTATTAATTTGTTTATCTTCCTTATTATTACATTTCTTTGTGGAATTGAAGGCTTGGGTTAGCCCACACATTTTAATTAAGCCAAGCATTCATATTCATTTATATTTTTCTTATCTCCACCTTTCTTTGTGCATTCTCCTTAAATTTGTGATGTAATGAGTACCTTCACTAAATCTTGTGTAGCCCTCATCTAGAAACAGTTCTAGATTTATCAGTATGGTGATGATGAGAAAATAATAAATAAATAAAATAAAGTGCAGTCCTGACAGCTGACATCTTGTATCTATTCTAGTTCCCATCAGTGAGGCTGTTAAGTTGCCGTGCTGAAAAAAAAAAATGTTAACAGAATACCAACCGACACGGTCTATCTGTGATCATGATGGAACAAGACAACAACAAATATTCTGTAATCAAGAACCATGAAAACAAATATGTAATGCAACCAAATAAGTGATCAAGCATCCCTCTCGCCCAGCTACCCTGAATGATTACTGCATCTTCACCAGTTTGCTGACAGCATTGACTCCAAACAGACTCCCATTTCTGTGCACTCTCTTCCAATTCACTTAATGCTCCTCTCATCTTCTAACAAGTACTTCCTGACATCTCCTTCTGAGACACACCATGGTTCCAATGGTTTGCAATTCCTTGTATCACATCAAGTACTCAGCATCGCTTCTTTTGAATACAAGTGCATCTCAAGTAATCTGACTTTTTGTTTTGTTTTGTTTTGCATCAACAGTACTAAGGAATATCTTGGCTCTATTCTTAGTCTTAAGGTTCTGTCTGTGTTGTTCTTCTCTGTGCCCAAATATTTAGCTCCAAGAGGAATTTATCTCCAGTATTTTTTTCATCATCTTTTTGTAAATTGAAGAACCATATTCCTGGTCTCTGACTTCCCACAAAAAAAGTTGGATCCCATCTTAAAAGAAATATTTTAAATACATTTATTATACTACTTTGGATAAAAAGAAACTTAGCAAGCCTACATCTTTAGTCTGTTCACCACTCTGGTGTATATTTTTATGGCCTGCAGATATGTGTATCTTATCTGTAACCCTCATTAAAACTTTCTGGTTTCCTCTTTATCTATTAGTGTTATGTGTTTTGGGCAGGGAAACATTTAAACTTAAGCACACTGAGCCATCTTGACCAGTGAAAAAGCTTGTCTTTAGTGTCTTATTTCCTTCGATGTTTTTTATGGTTTTATTTTCAAATTTATTTATATATATATTTTTGAGACAGAGTCTTGCTCTGTCGCCCAGGCTGGAGTGTAGTGGCGTGATCTTGGCTCATTGCAACCTCTGCCTTCTGGGTTCTAGTGATTCTCCTGCCTCAGCCTCCCAAGTAGCTGGGACTACAGGCGTCCACCACCATGTGTGGCTAATTTTTGTATTTTTAGTAGATACGAGGTTTTGCCATGTTGGCCAGGCTGGTCTCGAACTCCTGACCTCAGGTGAACCACCCACCTCAGCCTCCCAAAATGCTGGAATTACAGGTGTGAGCCACAGTGCCCAGACCCCTCGATGTTTCTAAACAAAATAAATATAACATTGTTCATAAAATCAGCATCTCTTTTGACAAACAGCACAAACCTATGCCTTTATTCTATCTCCAAAGAAATTTTTCTCTTGAGTATATTATTCTTGTCTATATTTTTCTTCTTTTCCACACTACATATACAATTATGTACAATATATTATTATTTGTGTTTTAAAATTACATAAATGGCTTCATTGTCTTTGTATCATTCTGCAATATTATTTTTTTATTTGACATGATTTCAAATCTATCTATGCGTCCACATTTTTAAGTGTTTTCTTTTAACTGCTGCATGGTACCCTTCTTCTTTAAGGACATCGCCAGAAAATAAATGCAATATTATCATTCATATCTATCTATCTATCTATCTATCTATCTATCTATCTATCTATCTATGCAGTAAAAAACCATATCCATTTGGAAATGTTCAAAACATCCCTTTAGAGCATGGTTGTTCTACAGATTTATTATAAATACAGATTTTGCTTAAATTTCCCACAATTATAAGGTGTCTAAAATGTCCTTATGGAGTCTATATTCTATTTTGCATACCCTATAAAGCCAGTTTTCAAAATTTTGCAAAGCTGGGTTACTTAAATCTTTTCTTTCCTATCTTGCTGATTTTAATCATTTTTCTTCATCAGAGGTGGAAATGGGTAAATAAGTTGACATATCTAATAGTCTAGGAACTGAACATCCAACAAAATTCTAAATTTTACAGAAAATGTCTGTCTTTCTAAATTACAGTTCTTTCAGCTTGACTCTTAAATCTGAAATTTATATTCAACTTCTATAGATCTACCGTTCACCTTGTGATCTAGCAATTTTATAATGTGATGGTTCTTTCCTGAGAAAACAGGAATAATATAGTTAATTTAGAAGTTCACAAAAAGGAGCAGAAGGACATAAAAAAACTATACATGTGTTACACTCAAGCAAGAAAGACACAAGGGGCAAGTTTCAAAAGACAGAGTTTGAGTAATATCTTGGATTTAGAATTGTATTTCTGAATATCAACATACAGATTAAAGAAGCTGACTACTTAATATTTAGTAGTCTGTTTTTCTTGAGTTTCTCTTTAATACACTAATTGTTGGTTTTGACATGTAAAAATGTTGCCTAAAATGATCATTCTTGTTTAAAATGAAAATTTTGTTGTTTGTAAAAAATGAAGCCAGACGCCGTGGCTCATGCCTGCAATCCCAGTACTTTGGGAGACTGAGGCAGGCAGATCACTTGAGGCCAGGAGTTTGAGACCATCCAGGCCAACATGTTGAAACTCCATCTCTACTAAAAGCACAAAAATTAGCTGGGTGTGGAAACTCCATCTCTACTAAAAACACAAAAATTAGCTGGGTGTGGTGGCATGGACCTGTAATCCCAGATACTTGGGAGGCTGAGGCAGGAGAACCACTTGAACCAGGGAGGCAGATGTTGCAGTGAGCTGAGATTGCGCCACTGTGCTCCAGCCTGGGTGGGACTCCATTTCAAAAAATAATAATGAAATAAAATAAAAAATGGCACAAATTTATAATTTATATATGAGTAAAGTAATTCCAAAAGGAAACTACAGATTTAACATAGACATCTCCTAACGTAAAGAGAGGCCATCATGGTGAAGAGTCATTTGCAGTGTCTTGGTTTTTTTCAACCAAACAGAGACTAGAAAGTAGCCATATGGACAACAACCTGACAATCATTGACTTAAAAATATGGAATAAACACAGGACCAGAAATGAGGCCCCTGAAAGTTTTGTAGGAGACTCAAGGCAAAGTTTGACAATTCCTGTCTTCTCATATAGCTCACCAGTCTAACGATATTCCAACAGCTAGTTTTCAGTGCCAACTTTCACTTTTAACCAATTTATTATATTGGCTAACTCAGTAATTAATTATAAAGAACATCTACCTGAATTTTTAAAAATTCAACCTGAGAGTCTCTGATTTTAAATTACAGTATATAGTTGTTTATTTCTATTAATTTGATAACTGATAAATGTAGATTTATTTTTATCATTTTGGTTATATATTTTCTTTACTTTTGTTCTTTTCAGATTTTGATAGATTTATCTAGTGTTTTTTATTTCTATTATTTCGCAACCTTTTGGAAAAGTATCTATTCTAATTTTACTTTTTAAATGATTGTCATTTTATTAGTAACGTATGTATTAACTTTAGATTTCCTAACAACTTTAACTTCCTACTGAATCACAATTCCCCAACTTCCGTTTGAGCTTTAGTATTTTATTTACATAATATTTTATCATAATCTCGTAATTATTACCTAGATTTATGTAACTGTTGAAATAATTTCTGTGCCTATTCTTGAGTTTTGCACCTTTCTTTCCCAATCTTAGTCCCTCTGTTGTTTTTATTGGTTAATGTACTTTAATAATAGTGGATCTATAAACAGTAAACCTTTTTTGCAATTTAAGACTAAAATGTTTTTATTGCAGTCTCACTTATGAAGAAAAATATAGCTTATCATAGAATTACTGGTTTGACTTTTTAGTATATTAAAGACATTACTTCTGTATATTTTGCTCAGATAAGAAAACTAAGTTAATCTCATTGCCCTTCTGTTGTGGCTGATCTCACTCTTCACTCTAATGTCTTCCCTCTTTGCTCTCTCTGTTTCCTGGACTCAGTGTGTACAAGCTTAAAAATGCATCTTTCTCAGCATACTCCAGTTTTCAGATATGAGGATTTATATCTTTTTCTAACTCCAAATTGTTTTCTGACACTTAACCTGCTCAGTGAGTCACTGTTCACTGTTTCGTGATCTCCCCTGATGCTGCTTTGCTTTGTAAGCTCCTGATCTCTTACATCTTGCAACTAGTTCATTCTTTTGATCCCTTTACCTTACTGGATTCATTTTGAAACATTTCTTCAATTATATTGTCTACTTGGAGAATTCTAACTTCAACTGTGGGCAGTTTTAAGAGTTCTTATAATTTTTTCCAATGACTATAGTTTTATTTTTTAAAATGGCCATGTTTTCTATATGCCTGTACTTATTTCATCTGTATTATCTTTCTTCCCTGCTTAAACTATGGATATTTAAAAGATACCTTTACATAATTGTTCTGGGATGCGCTACTAATCTAATTTAATTAAGCATAAATTTGCTCTTTTGTTGAAACTGTTACTAATCGTATCAACCTTAACTCAAGCATGGCACTGGGCTTCCTGCATCTTAAAATATTTTGTGAACTCATTTTGATTTTTTTCCCCCCCCGAACAGATCAGCTCTAAGGATTGTATAAGCTCTCTGTTTTGTATCTATGACTTCACTCCTTTGGGTCTCTCCAGCTGCACCCAGATGTAATACTGCTTATAAGGTGAAAATCGCATTTTCTTGTCAGGCAGATGTTCTGTGTCTACCCCCACTTCTACTTCTTTCACTAATGAGTAAACTCTGAAATCTTTCCAGATGTAAGCTTGGAACAGAAACAGTGGGAGTAGCTACTTGGTCCTAACCCATAGTTTCAGAAACCAATACCCACCCAGCTAAATGTACAGATCCTGGTTTTATTTACAGGATACGTTGAGCTTTCTTCAATCCAAAGCAGGCATTAAAGCATTGATTCTTACTTTCTATACGTTCTTACTTTTTATTCAGCCCTCTATAGACCCTCAACTTAAGGTTATTGATGTCCTCTTTATGAAGTCCATCATGATTGCTTCTGCTTAGTAGTATCACTATTAAGTCTGTAAATTCCTAACACATACCCTTTATGTTTATCTATATTTGGGTCAAAGAAAGGATGTTTTCATTGCACCAAATATCATAATGGTAATTTTTCATTTACCTAAGTGTTTCTTTGTCTGTAAAACTCAATTCTTATACAAAAGATCAAGTCACTATCCTACAATTCTTATTATCTCTAAATTTAGAACAGGATTTATACCTGATGTAAATGACGAGTTGATGGATGTTGACGAGTTGATGGGTGCAGCACACCAACATGGCACAAGTATACATATGTAACAAACCTGCACGTTATGCACCTGTACCCTAGAACTTAAAGTATAATAATAATAATAATAATAAATAGTAGAAGAGTATTACAGATGAACTACTCGGTATATTTCTTATAAATTATGGTGCTAAAGAAAATTCTGATAAATATGTGAATAAGCAAGAAGAGAGGGGTGAGGAGCAATAAGAAGAAAAGAAAAAGAGAAGAAAATGTTCCTTTTAAAAAATGCAAAAGGAGATCTTTTTTTCCTTCTAACACAAACCTACATATTTTCCTCTAAGGTGAAAATGATGTCACTTTTGTCCATACGTTAACAGTACCAAGAGTCTGACACATCAAAACCTGTGTATTTCATTGTTTTGCTTATCATTAAATTGCTGGAGGAATTTGTGGCACTGTAGCTAAATATTCAAAAACTGTTCAGGGTTCCAGTCAATAAAAAACATTTATATAACATAACGGTCTCTTGCCCATATTTCTTCAAGTTATATATGTCTAGAAACCATGAGAAAATCTAGTGTTCTTTCTTCTAGAGATTATTAAGAATATTTATTTCCAGGTCAATACGTGTCAATTGGTGTAGCTGTGAATAATGCTATTTAGAAAGATTTGGACCTTGCTTTCAGACTAAGTGAAGACAATTACTTATTACGGAGCACACAGTTAATACCCCAGTCACAGGATACCAGTAAAAATATGTGTGCACCTATCCCTCCTTATGTTCCTAATGACACAGTTTCAGGTTATAATGAGAAACTCTGATTGTAAATAGCTCTTTGAATTAGCTATCCGAGATCATTTATCTTTCTATTCCTCACAGTCTTAAGGACAATGACTTTCCCAATGTAAATACTATAAGTATTCGATATTTATCTTTCTCATAGCATTTACTCTCATTCCATCTCTCTTTTCAATCCAATGATAATGAATTTCAACCCAATTTGAAATTGCAACAAACAAGAAAATCAGATCCAGTTGTCATCATCATGCCCATGGTAAAATGCTCACTACGTTGTCAGTTTAAATTAGTTCTTTTATCTCAAATCCCAATAGTACTACCTTTAAGCTCTTTTCATCCTGCATTTTTATCATTATCCAGTTCTGAGTAACTTCATGAAATCTACTGGGACAACATTTGAGAAACCATCGTTCCAAAAAGTAGGTCAGTGCTCTTTTGTCTATGAGATGTTCTTATCATTTTTATACAGAATTTAATTAATGGAATCAAATTATAAGTGCACATAAAAATCTGTGTTGGTCATAAAAATAATAGTAAAGATTGCCTATGACATTTTTTTCTATAGAAAACAATTCTGCTTAAGATAATTCTTCCTTGTACTGTCTTAAAAGTTTAGTTACTGACAAAGCAAAATGAACCTAATTATAAAATTATCTCACAGTTCCTTGTTCCTTATGCCAGCATTAGAGTAAAACTTGAGCTTAATGTGATTCAGAAAGTATCAGATGGCCTAAATATTATTCATCAACTTATTTTTTTTAGTAAATTTACTGTGTACACAAGCAAGAAGTGGAAAAACATCAGGTTACTGTACTCTGTTCTGCAAATAATTTTTTGTCAAAATACAGGTTATCAGCAAATGCAAATAGGATGATATGCAAAAACTAATACATGATTATTAATAAATTAGTAAATAATAAATGCAATGTATATTGACTACATAGTGCTGTGATGTAAATATCCGTACCCCACAAATTCATATGTTAAAATTGTAACTCCACAGGTGATGGCATGGGGGGGGGTTGGGGGTGGAGCCTTTGGCAGATGATTGGTTCACAGAAGCAGAGACCTCACAAAGGGATTAGTGCCTTTAGAAAAGAGAGCAAGTTAGTCCCTTTCACTATATAAGGGCACAGCTAGAAGGCAGCACTTACAAATCAGAGAATGGGCTCTCACCAGACACTGAATTTGCCAGTACCTTGATCTTAGACTTTCCAACCTCCTGAACTGTGAGAAATAAATCTTTGTGTTTATAAGCCACCCAGTGCATAATATTTTGATATAGCAGCCCAAAAGGACTAAGACACACATTTCTAATGTTCAGTATTTTTCAATGATAAGTCTCACTCCCTTATATGAAAGTACAAAATAATTCAGAAATCTCCTAGTGCTACCAAACTGTTGTTGTTTTTCAGTTTAATCTGCATGGGTTAATTTTTCCATTCAGTGTAGGAACTTATTGACTCAGCCAGGAATCTAAAAATTGTGTTTGTTAGCAAAAAAATGAAAGCAATTGGCAGACATTCATAATCCAGTTATTGTTTGACTTAAACACTCTAGCTGCCAACTGTGAGAGAAAGTGGAAAAAAAGGAACAGGAATGGGCTTAAATTTTATTTGTTGATTTGGTGGAAAGACACAAAATAGTCTCACTACATTAATTGCTTTTCATGTTTTCTTGCATTATACATTTTTTTAGTCTTGAGGATTTTGAAATGATGGCTTGGTACAAAGTCACAATTTAAATAATGTAGCCATTTGCTGTTTTCATTTAAGAGAAACAAATTCCCTACAGATATAGAAGGGAAACAGAAGTGCTTGCAGCATCTCATTTATTTACCAGTGAGAGGAAGCAAGTGGGTGACTCTACCGGCAAATCCAGAGATACTTGGGACCTAGTGGGGAGGGAGGACGATCAAATAATCTGAGAGTTAAAACATCTTCTAATAAACATTCTTTTGCTATAAAACTCTGGAACGGAGGCAACAGGTATGCATTTCCAAGAAGTCTAAAACTTATGACTACACTTTAATTTTGGAATTGTACACAGAACAGAATACAGAAAGTCCAATCATCTCATTCTGTCAATGCTATTTCTTCCTATTCTTGAAGGGCAGTGATTGGACCTCCCACTGATTCTATGTGGTAACTGTAAGCAAGGTCCTTAAAAAGTGATTTTATTTTGTAATTTTTTGGGGGAAGAAAACTATAGGATATATTGATCTAATGTGAGTAAAACCAACCTTTCTTTTGCAAAAGATCCAACTGATCCCAGTGTATTAAAAAAAAAAAGAAAAAAAGAAAAAGCAACTTAAAAACTGTCTTAATTATACAAAATCTCTTCTAAGAGTCAGATTTTTAATGGTTTTTTTAGACCTTTAATGTAACCCCAGGATCAGAGTCTGAAAATATCTGTGTTATTATCAGTACATTTCCTAATGTGTTTTGTGTAGCACTTGATTAAGAATCAAAGTGCTTGTAAAAATGGGAATATCACCTCCTACCAGTTGAATCAGAGCTGAGCTGTTAAGTGTAAAATTTGGTTTTAAAATCAAAGGGTCAGAGCCCAGTGGCTCACACCCGTAATCCTCAGGCTTTGAGAGTCCGAGGTGGGAAGATCGCTTGAGATCAGGAGCTCAGCACCAGGCTGGGCAGTATAGTGAGACCCTGTCTCTACAAAAAAAATAAAATTAGTCGGGAGTGGTGGTGTGCCCTTGTAGTCCCAGCTACTCAGGAGGCCGACACAGGATGATCGCTTGAGCATGGGAATTTGAGGCTGTGGTGAGGTATGATTGCACTCTATAGTATAACAACAGAACATGACACTGTCTCTAAAAATAAATAAATAAAATCAAAGGGACTAGAAATTTGATTTTGAAAGTCCACCCAAGCGAATTTTATGCATACTAAAGTTTAAACACTAATTTTTATAAACTTAATGAGATATGTACTTTCTTTACCTGTCTACTCATCAGATATCTATGATCAACCAAATACTTTACCAAACTCAAAGATAAAATTTAAAATAACAATGAAATTGTTTAAGAATTTGTACTCGCTCTGAGGTCACATGGGCTCAGCTCTCTTTTTCAAGTCCTCCCTGTAACTCCAGGCAAGTTACTTTACCTCTTTAAGTATCAGTATAAGGTGGCTGTAAAAATTTCATAGAGAACCTGTACAGAGCACTTGGCACTAGTCAAAGTCAAATCAGACAATAAAAAGACTAATAACATTTATTGAATACTTAATATATGCCAGGCTCTCTCCTAAGTGTTTTATACATCTTAACTCATTTAAACCTTACAGCAAAGCGGTAATATGGGTGAAGTTGTACCTACATTTTACGGATGAGCAAACAAGGGCAATATGAGATAATTTCTTCATCCAAAATTACAGTTTGGAAGTGGAAAGGCCTAAAATTTAAGTTTCAGCACAAGCAATTTACTTAAGAAATGCAGGTAATCTTAGAGGTAGAGTAAGAAAGTGACAGAGAAAAGCAAATTCGCTTAGTAAAGCATTCACCATAAGATGTCTAACTTTGTGGGCCACTGAAATTTAATATCATGGGGAAAATCTGAGAATTGTGAATGCCACACCTAGGAATTATCATAGGGGGAGAAAAGGACGTTGACTTAATTTTAGAGCAATGACCAAGTCAATAGTTGAGGCAATCTTTGGTGAATTTTAATTCCTGGGTCAATCACATGTGGGGAAGAGTGGGCAAAGAAGAAGAGTGGGCAAAAAGAGCCATCAGGTATACACATGCAGATCCTGCCAGCTGGATGCAAACCAAAGCAGACAGCAAGTTCCCAGGGATGTGAGTTGGGCATAAAGTGCCTCTGCTGCAGAGGCCCAGCTGGAATTGTCTTTAACTCCAAAGCATAAACTCATATCTATTATGGTTGATTGCTATTCTAGATTTATCCCTGCACAAACATAGCTCTAACAGTTTCAAGATACTTCTTAACTGCTTTGCTATTGTCAGCCATTTTTTGTAGTCAACAGGGCAAAGTTGCTTATTGATTTATTTATTTTTGGTCCTAAATGAATCAAAATGCCTAATAAATGGGTTCTCATCTCAAGAAGAAGACCTTTTTATAAAAAACATAAGACAAGTTTTCAGATTGGCATGAAGACATCGTTGAGCTGTTAAAGAATTTTATATAGAATTAGAAAACTACACATTCTTTCTATCCTTTTATACTCTTTAGTTGTAGTTTTAAATCAGAATTTAATGCATTCAACCTACATATATATTGAATGCATTCTATGCCATAATCTGTTCTAGGCATTAGGTTTAAATGAAAGCTATGTGATAAGACTCATATTGCATAGTGAGAAATAAAAATAGGAACATTCACAAACAAAGATAATTTCATAGAAGGTTAAGTGATATGACAAATGTAAATAAAGACTAAGTAAAAGGAGAATCATTGTATACGAATGGCTACTTTAGCTTTGCTGATTAAGAAAAAGCTTCCAGAACCATTAACTGAAGAGAAGAACAATGATAGGTAAGCCTTGCAAAACTCGAAGGAAATCTGGAGCTCAAGAGGATGATCAAGATAGAATTATAGAGCAATGCAAATCTAAATTTAAGTCAGGAAAGAAAGGAATTTTTTAAAAACTTCAATTTATTGAGAAACTATTATGTGTCTGAAAACTGACATTTTGCTTGTTAATTTTCTAGCAATTTTGCATATTATATGTGCTTTCTAAATTGGAAAAATGAGTGATAAATTAAAATTGGATTAAGATCACGCACAAACGCTGCTGGGTAAAATCCGAGTCCAGATCTAACTTGACTTTCCTTTACTTTTTCAGTGGTCTTTAACAATGAATGAACAGAGGATTCATTTGGAGATACATTAGCTTAACTCTGGAAGATTCGGAATTAATTGCTGTGGGTCTGTTTTAGGCATTTAGAATTACTGCAGGAAGCATTATCTCCCAGTAATTCTAATTTGCAGCTGGGCAGTAGCCCATTGTCCTGCATCTTATTTTGAACAAAATAAAAGAGAATGGAGATTCGTATTCTGGTAGGCATGTTGTGTATGTCATCTCATTTAATTCTCAAGTTAATTCTGCAAATTATTACTAAAGTCACTTTAAAAAGAACATACAAAGTCAGGCTTAGAAAATTTAAGCATACAGCTTACTTAATAAAAGTCATATTTACGAAATTATTGATATTAATCTAATATAGTGAATACATTAGTGACTGTGAACTAATAGAACTTTATAGAAACAGCAGCATGCCAGATTTGCCTTTTGCTGTAGGTAGAAGGAAATATAGTTTGCCAACTTCCAATCTAGGTGAATGAAAGTGGATTTCATGCCCCACTAAAGGTTTGGAAGGGGGAGATTAACTCATCAATACCTTGAATTTAGGTTGAAACATTTAAAAGTACAGTATAAGAGAAAAGAAGGAAATAGTATGACTCTCACAGATCTGAAAACCAGCTAAAAATTATTTCAGTTCTGAATAATCTTGCTAAATTGTCAGTGATATTGCTAAAGTCCAAAACCCCAGTTTTCCAGATGACATAACTATAAATATTCTTGGTAGGAAGGTTTAAATATCCAAAGTTTTAAATTACATATGTATCATATATATATATGTATGTGATGTCTGACAAGAAATGAAAAAAAAAGCAGGTACACTGAAGACAAATTTTGATAATCAAAAACAGGATAGTGAATTTATAGAATAGAGTTGCTGGAAGCAGACTGTTAATTACACTTAATATGTTCAAGAAAGAAAAGGCAGGTTTGATAATTTTAGGAGATAACCAGAAAATTTAAAGACAAAAAGAATTTTTCATAATTGAAAACTAGTAAAATTCAATGGCTTTGCTTAACAGCAGATTAGATCTAGCTGTATAAAGAAAAATGAAATAGAGTATAGCTCAGGAGAAAATATCACCCAAAGATCAAAAAGATCAAGAACATGGAAAAGAACGTTAGAAACATAGAGACTAATGTGAGAAAATGTAATTAGAGTCCCAAAAGAGGAACACAGAGAGAATGGAGTACAATATATTAAGATATATTTGACAAAATAAGGGCTAAGAATTGAACAAAATTGAAAAAATACACAAAGTTTGAATTTCAGAATCTTGGCAAACGTTCAGCAAAACTACAAAGTAAAAGCACACTTAGGCACATCATAGGCAAAATACCAAGCCAAATACAAAAGGACATCTGAAAAGTAGTCAAAGATGGTGGGGGTGGGATGGGAATGGCATATTACTCTCAAAAGGTAACATATGAGACAGGCAGCTGATATGTCCAAACAAACACTGAATTCCAGAAGACAAATGAATAGTATTTTCAACATGCTGAAGTTAAAAAAAACAGACAAACAACAACAAAAAACAAAAACAAAAACAAAAAAACCCTGCCAGTTTTAAAGTCTATATACAGGAAAATAACCTTTCACAAAAATGATGTAAAGTTATTTTTTAGCAAACAAAAATTAGCAAAAATTTATTACCCCAGAGCTACACCTAACCATCCCGCCAAATATAAAATAAACTTGTGAATGGTGTTTTTCAGGAAAAAGGCAAAGAATCTCATTATGAAAATTCACAAATGCAGAAATAATATAAATAGCACTTACCTAAGACATTAGAATACACTTTTTCCCCAGATATTCATGGAACATTTATAGCAACTGACCAAATGTTGAATTTTAAAATAGATCTCACTAAATTTCCAAAAAGTTAAATGGTACATTATTTTCTTTTATGTGAAATTAAATTTGAGTCAAATATAGAAAGATAATTAGAAATTATCCAAATGTCTGGAAATTAAGAAATGTACTTCTAATTGAAATAATAATGAAAATACTGAATATTTAAATTTACAGTATATAGCTAAACTGTGCTTAGAAAGAAAGCATAACTTTCTCTGATTTTAGCTTATAAGTTCAAATGTACATGTGCAGGTTTGTTCTATAGGTAAATTCGTGTCACGGAGGTTTGTTGTACAGATTGTGTTATCATCTGATTATTAAGCCTGGTACTTATTAGTTATTTTTCCCAATCATCTCCCTCTTTCTACTCTCCACTTTCAGGTAGGTCCCAGTGTCTGTTGTTCCCCTCTATGTGACTATGTGTTCTCATCATTCAGCTCCCACTTGTAAGTGAGAACATGCAGTATTTGGTTTCCTGTTCCTGCGTTAGTTTGCTAAGGTTAATGGCTTCTAGCTCCATCCACATTCCTGCAAGGGACGTGATCTCATTCTTTTTTATGGCTGCATAATATTCCATGGTGTATAATCACCACATTTTCTTTATTTAATCTGTCATTGATGGGCATTTGAGTTGATTCCATGTCTTTGCTATTGTGGATAGTGCTGCAGCAAGTGTACACATGTGTGCGTCTTTTGATAGGATGATTTATGTTATTTTGGGTATATACCCAGAAATGGGATTTCTGGGTTGAATGGTAGATCTGTTTTTAGCTCCTTAAGGAATCACCACACTGCTTTCCACAAGGGTTGAACTAATTTACACTCCTACCAACAGCACAAAAATGTTCCTTTTTCTCCACAATCTCACGAGCATCTGCTATTTTTTGACTTTTTAATAATAGCCATTCTGATGAGTGTGAGATGGTATCTCACCATGGTTTAGATTGAAAACATAACTTTCAAGACAAATTTAGAAAGTAAAAGAGACATCAAATTAATTATCTACATATTCATTATAGAAATTTAGAATTTGGAAAAAGAGAATATTGTACAAAATATAGAATACTATTTTTTTAAAAGTGGAAAAAATGTGAAATAGAAAACAAATAGTAAAAATTAGCAAAGCCAACAGTTGACTGTATGAAGAAATTAACACAGTATATGAACCCTGGACAATGTCAAGCACATAAGGAAGAGAGAAGGCACTAAAATGCAGTATCAGTACAAAAAGAGCATCCTTGCAACATTCATAGACAAAAATGTGGCATCAGTAAAAAGATGATAAGGATATTAGTTTTAAAATCATCCTAGTAAGTTAAAAAGTCTATGTGTTTTATGTATATAATTGCCAAAGGTGAACTAGGAAGAAACAGAGAATTGAAAAATTTTATAATCATTACATAAATAAATCATATTTAAAATTTCCAGCAAAGAAAACCTCAGGCTCATATCCAAACTCATTGATAAATTCTATCAAATATTAAAGGAAGAAATCGGATCTATCTTAGCAAAAATCTTTTAAATAATAGTAAAGTGGAAACATTTCACAACATAGATTGCAAGGGCAGCATAATATCTGACCAGGACATTATACAAAATAAAAATCAAAGATCAGTGTTTCTCATGAACATAGGTACAAAAATTTAATCAAAATATTACCACAACAAATTTAGTGTTATATAAAAAAGGAATGTGTTTCACAAATAATTTTCATTGATCCCACAATTACAAGGTTATTTTAGCATTTTAAAATATATCAACATATTAAACAATATCAAAACTACAAAAAAGTGACCCAGCTTCCGGGAAAGGCAGAGGGTGGCAGTGGGAGCAGGGTCAGGATAGGCATATTGGAGATTATTTTCTATAAAAACTTTTGAGCTAGGAGATTTCATGACTTTTGGGGTGGCTGAACTCTTGGAGCTGCTGAGAAGGTAGGGTGCCCAGACAGGGCATGAGAACTCTGTGACACCTCCCTCCACAACCATGCCCTTAGCGTGTTCTCTTTGGGAGATCATCTGTGTCCCTCATAATGCACTGGTGAGTACCAAAACCTTGTGTGAATGAGCTTAAGAACACTGCATCCAGATTATCCTCAAAAGTTAGACTTTCTAAAGGACAAAGGACTATTTCCTGTGCCTTTTATTTATTTATTTTTTCTACTCTGTAGCTATGTCTGGATCCTGCCACACAAGGCTTCCAGGTTAGTCAGGAAGAAAGATGCAACAAAAAGAAAAACAGAAAACTACTGAAGGCATCCAAGACAGCTAATGAAAATGTGGCATCAGTCAAGGCTTTAAGGCTTGGAAAATTAAAGCAGTTAATTCAAGAAAGAGACGCTAAGAAAAAGAACAGAACCTAAACCATCCATGCCAGTCAGAAGCTTTCTGACAAGAGCTGGAACAGCATATGTGAATTGGGATAGGACTGAGGTTTCTTTTCAGAACCCAGGGTTCTTAACCTGCAGTGGGCTCACAATGACTCTAAGAAGAACCTTTCTTAGCAGGTGACTCTCCCAACCCCCACTGGGCATAGCCAATTTCAAGAAAGTTCCACCTTCTAAGGGTGTAGAAAAGCTACATGATTGTGATACTCACTGACTTGGGAGTAAAGAGCTCAGAAAATGATTCGATCCCAATGCAGGACCCTCACATCCTTCCTGATACAGAGGCTCTATCTGGTGTACAAAGTCCATCTTTCATTAAAGATAAGAGCCAAGAGAAAACTCAGTCCTGTTATGAAAGGGTTGAAGATTCCAAAATCAATATCCCTACCCTCAGTGGCCCTTCAGCTGAGATCCTTTCTGGTCCGTTGGAAAGGACATCCTGTGGTAAAGGACCATTCTCTGAAGAAACATTGAATGATACTAGCGGATCCCCAAGACTGTTTGCTCAGGGCACTGTGTGTGCTCCTTTGCCACAAAGAACAAGTGCAAAAGTTCTCTCTCAAGGAAACCTCAGAATTCAAATAGAAGAGTTGGGTTAATGAGTAGAATCCCTTAAGTTATCTGATTCTTACATGGATCCCATGAAAAGTGAATATGATTGCTATCCCACCTCCAGTTTTAATAAGGTTATCTCTGAATTGAACCTTAGAAACTGGTTGGCTTTTGGTAGGTCTATATCCTCTACATGTCTAATAAAATTCCTTTTGGCAGGCTAAGAACAAGCAATTCTTGGTGCTAAACCAGATCATCAAGATGCCCTCAAAGCTACTACAAATCAACAGGAAGTTGCTAATACCACCTCTGTCCTAGGACAGATCTTCAGTGGTATCCCACATCAATGGGAACTTCATGGCAATGCCTTGGGTAAGACTCCAGATCCACCAAAGATTCCTGGTGCTTTTCCAGTCCAAGAAGAGCTCTTTGGTGCTATCTTAGGCCAACAAGAAACCCTTGGTATGAGTGGGGACATTGTCCCATACTTGCCTCTCTTCCTTCCTGTTCCTCCAAATCTAATTGCTACCTGTAATGCTCCTCCCAAATGGCCTGAGCCCTACGGCACTGTCTCATATGGGCTTGCAGTCCAGAGTGCTATGTAGATTTTGCCTCTGGACTCAGGACACACTCCTCAATCATCATCAACCCCAGAGAAAAAAATCATTACCTCCAGCAATGGCTATAAGCAATGTAGAAAATGAAAAGCAAGTTCATATAAGCTTTCTGCCAGATAACACTCAGGGTTTCATAATAACCCCTGAGAGAAGACTCTTCCATGCTTCACTGGGTATTGCCCAGCTCTCCCAGGCTGGTCCCAGCGATTCAGAAAGAGGGAGTTCCCAGGTCAGCGTAACCAGCATGGTTCATGTTGTCAACACCACAGTGGTGACTATGCCAGTTCAACTGGTCAGTATCTCTGCTTCTTACACCACTTTATTACCCACTGGAAAAAAAAAAAAAAGGAAATGAAAGCAATATGAGGTCTGTGAATCCTACCAGCAGAAGTCCAACTTTGGTAAATGCACTAATTGCAAGAACAGAAAGAACAGCCATCAGATCTGTAAAAGGAGGAAATGTTAAGAGCTGGAAAAGACACTGTCTGCCATTGTGCCTTTGGAGGTTATAAAGGAAATCAAGAGGCCCCAGAGGGAAAAGAAGTCCAAAGTTTTAAAGGCAGATTTTGACAACAAACCAGTAAATGTCTGCAAGTCAGAATCCATGGGCTACAGTAGATGGGGAAGAACAAGGATTGGAATTGAATCCACATCCCCTTGAAATGATAATTAAAATTGAAGACAGCATGATAGCCATTGAAGTGGAGAAGATGTCCAACAAGAAATTACATTTAACTGATCATGTCAAAGGAGATTTCAGTGCTAATGTCCCAGAAGCTGAAAAATCGAAAAACTCTGAAGTTGACAAGAGACAAACCTCCAAAACTGTACAGACTGTAAGAAATTGCACTAAACATGTACACTATTTATCAACTGAAACAAGTGTGTCATTTAAAAAATCTGATATTGAAGAATTTGGCAAGACATTTGAAAACAATCTTATAAATTCCTGAAAGACACCTGCAAACCATAATGATGCCATGAGCTCCATTGCTACTAATGTAAGTTGTTATCATCTCGAAGGGAGAAGTAATGTTTTAGTCTTCCAGCAGTCTGGCTTTAACTACAATTCCATTCCACATCCTTCACACTCCAACATAAACTGGCCTGGTAGTACACACAATGAAGTTGATAAATCACAAACTCCTGAGGTTATACCAAGTAAGGAACCAAAAGATGGATCTCAACCAAGTCTCTTACTCTTTATGAAAGATAAGAGATTAACACTGGAGCAAGTGGTCGGCATAGAGGTCTTGACTCAGCTCTCAGAAGCCCTATCAGATAATTCCTCCCCATCAAAGTCAGAGAATGATGAAGAATCAGAGCAGAGAACAGCCAGTTATCTCTTTTTATACCAGAATTAAATTCAACCCAAGAGTGATACCAATAAAACTATTGCTCAAAGTATAATTACTGTTGACATTTGTTGCAAGAATTTGCATCAGTTGTCACCAAGAAATAATAAGTCAGGGTATTGTAACCAGTTACTGGACAGCAGCAAACATTTGGTTTAGATGACCTATCATGTCAGGATGTAGCCCATACTCCAATTGAAGAAAATGTTGCAACACAGTTGATACAACTTACTTCAATAATTAAATTCAATATAAAATTTATAAATTATATAAAACCAGAGGACAAAAAAGTTGAAAGTACACTGACAAGCCTTGTTGCATATAATGTGCAGCAAAAATACAGTCAGGAGAAGGGCGTAATACAAGAGAAACCACCTTCAAGTGTACAAAATAATCATAGCTCATCATTAACAAAGCAAAAGAACACAACCCAGAAAAAGACAAAATCCACCTCATCAGGAGATTGATGGAAAAAGAAGCCCTCTGTTGCTGTTAAAGAGCAACTCATGCATCCGAGACTGACAACATTACCTTGTATCTCTTATGAGACACCTTTACCGAAGTCAGTACCAACTCTTAAGAATGTAAATATTGCATGTTCTTCTGGAATTACAACGGTTTCTACCAAAAGTGAAGAGGAAGTATATTCATCCAGTGTTGAAACATCAGAGTTTTCCACAGCAGAGCATGTACAGAGAAATTTTGGTGATTATGCCATGAACTTCTTTACTATCTATCTCTACAAAAAACCTGCGGTCTATAACTGAAGATTCTGAACTGCCCACCTGCAACTGTCTTGATCGAGTTACATGAAAAGCCAAAGGCTCATATTATATACACCTAGGGAAGGACCAGGTGTTGCTGCTGTCAGGGAAATCATGATGAATAGGTATGGTCAAAAAGGAAACATAATAAGGATAGAAACAGTAGTGTATACTGGTAATGAAGGGAAAACATGTAATAGGTGTCCAATCATTCAGTGGGTTTTAAGAAGAAGCAATGATACAGAAAAGGCCCTCTGGTCTAGCAGCGTGTAGGCCACCACTGTTCAACTGCTGTGATAGTGATGCTCATCACGGTGAGAGATGGCATTCGTTTCCCCGTGGCTGACTAGCTGTACACAGAGCCCACCAAGAATCTAAAGTCATACAATATTCATCCCACCAACCGAAGATGCACCTTCCATTAAAATTTTACCTGTACATGTCAAGGAATTGATCCAGAGATGTGTGGAGCTTCATGCTTCATTCTCCTTTGGCTGTTCATGGCGCATGTACTTTAATGGCTGTAAGTTTGGGAGAGGTCCAAGCTCCAGAAAATTTAGAATTGTTTCAAGCTCTCTCACATACCTACTATGAAAGAATTACTAAAGGACATAATCCAGAAAGACAATGTATAAAACTGGAACAAATTTGTGTGGAACACGAGGCCATGGGAAAAAACCTTGAAGATAACTTACAGAGTTTGGCTACACAATTAGCTCCAATTTATAAGCAAAATGCTCCACTGGCTTACCAAAATCAGGTGGAACATGAAAATGTTGCACGAGAATGTTAGCTCGGCAGCAAGGATAGTTGTTCCTTCTCTGGCATCATTGATTGCCTGGACTTCTCTGCCCAGCCCCACAGAGACATTCACAACATGAATAATGGAAACACTGTGATTTGTACTTTCATTCAAGAAGATAACCGCTCTTTGGGTGTTATTCCTCAAGATAAGCAGCTCCATGTGCTACTTCTGTATAAACTTTCAGATGAGTTTGGCTTAAGGGAGGGAATGGAAGCCAAGATCAAATCTGGAGCCATCGAGGTCCTGGCACCTTGATGCAAAAAATAAAAATAAAAAAAGAACATGTTTCACTCAGCCTGTTCCCAAGTTCTGGGAAGAAGGGAAGAAGAGGGTTGTGATGATGATGGAGGTTCTTGCACATAAGATAAGGGCAGTGGAGCCAAAAATCATTCCCCAAATCAAGTGGAAGAATAACTCAGCAACAATAAATATCAGTAAGGCTTCATTGCTGCCAGTCTTCTCAATTAAAACAGACACAGTGCAACCTAAAATAAAAAGTAAAGCTGAAACCCATTTTATCTTAAAAGATTTGTGAGGCCATAACACTACAACCTTTTCTCTGATGCCATCCATTCATCACCCAGTGAAAAAGGCCACTGCATCTCCAGGCTTCTGCTGGTCCCTGAAGACTGCTTTAGCCATCCAGCTCTATTGAAGAAGGATGCAACAGTCCCCTACAGGTTTTCAGAAAAAAGTAGCGTTCCCCACTGTTCACTGCACGATGCCTTCTGGAAGGCTCAGTGATGCCAATGCAGCTGCGGCGGAATGCTCTAGAATAGCACAGCCTGGTGAAGTGGCTTCTCTCCCCACTCTGTCTCCTCCTGTGACAGAGCCCTTGGTTTCTTCTGAGCCCCCCACTGGTCTAACTGAGCCACTAACTTCTCATCAGCCAAGCGAGCAGCACCCCTTCCTCACCTCTTCTCAAGACCTCGCCTCTTTGATGGAAGAAGATGAGCAGCATTCTGAAACAGATGAGCCTGTATCAGACAAGTTGCTGTCTGACGACCCCCTGTCACCTGCTGAAGAGAAATTGTCCCACCTAGGTGAGTGTTGGTCAGAGAGTGAGCACATCTTTTTGGCTGCAAATATTGGTTGGGTGGTCACGGCACAGCTCAGTTTTGATTCAGTGTGCCCTGTGGGAGCTTCACACAGCTCCTGTGAGCACCTGATCCCTAGTCTTTCACCAGCACAAAAACCTGAATAAGCCCCAAACTAAGCAAGATTAAGTTTCAGACTGAAGAAGCTAAGAATAAGAAAATGAAGGTCTCAGAGCAAAAAGACCAGGAAGCTGTTGAAGGTCCTGAACTGTCCTCTAAGGAAATTATTCGAACCAAGTTCCTTCTCATAAAGCATTAACATTAACCCATGACAATGTTGTCAACACGATTCCTTATGCTCTCACATACATTGCGATTCCTTATGCTGTCACATACATACACCCTATAACCATTGGGTCTGAAGGCATTTCTCCCCCTCTTAATGCCCTTGCTGGTGCAGTGTACTTTTTCAAGGTGCTATTTAAAAAAAAATCATGTATAGCTTACTATATCTTCTTCTCACACATTTTAAGTCTGAGATTTAAAAAAATGAGGTGAGTATTCTTAACTGAGATTATATTTTGACAATTGGTAGAAGCTGCACATTTTAAGCAAAAATAAAAGTTGTATTGTTTTAAATACAAAAAAGGAAAATTATGCTCAATTCAATAGATCTAGAAAAAGTAGTTCAAAAATTCAATTTGCTTATGATTTTAAAATATAATTGGTATTCTTAGTAGACTAGCACTAATATTGAACCTTCTTAATCTGGATAGACACATTTGTAAAACTATATGTACATGATAATCTTGACACATTAACTACTATTAAGCTAATATAAGATTTTAAATGTCTACATTGTCATTTCTCTTTCCTCAGAATATTTCAACACCTAGCCAACTGTGGAAAAAAGGATTAAGATTAGCCAAAAAAAAAAGCAAGAAAAACAAACAAAAGACAACAATGTACCTTACCTTTCATTCAATTGCAAACAATTTGGAGCTGTTTATATTTCACATTTTTCCAGTAGAGTAGTCATTAATGGTATAATTTTTAGCTAACTCTTTGGTCAAATTTTGTAGAAACACTCTGATGAATAGTAAACATTCTAAGAAAACTGAAGAGCCCTTTCAGCTGAAAACATTCAGCTTTGAAGGGTTAGACAAAGCTTTCAGAAAGGTTTGCTATACCTCTTATCTGTATTTGCTTCTACAATAAATGAATCTCAGTCATTGTATAGTTTTCTTGATTTGCTGTCATTATGAAGGGTTTATATAAGGCAAGTATTTGCTCGAGGAATATTATTACTTCAGTTTATAGATAATTGATTCCTAACAACTCTGGTTCATTGAATCAAATCTTCTGTCACAGAGGTTCAAGTTTAGCAGCTTTCAAACATGGTCATTTCTGCTTCCTTGTCTTGAATGAGGGTTTGAAAGTAGTGTTTTAGTCCTCTTTGCTTTGTATTCTTTCCCTTTTTTTTTTTCATTAATCAACTTTTTTTCCTTTTATTTTTAGTTGACACATGATAATTGTACATATTTATGGGATACAAAGCCTAATGATTAAATCAGGGTAGTTAGCCTGTCCATCTCCTGGAATATTTATCATTTCTTTGTGTGGGCAGTTTTTGCAGGTGGCTGCTTGTTTCAAAACCATTAACCCTTACCTGACTTTATTTTATTATTATGCTATATTTCAAAAACAAATCTAGATTTTGGTCCATATGTTTTATTAGTCTTTCAGCTGCAATACACAAAATTACAAAGGAAAATGCCATTAGATTTAAAAGATGTTCAAAATTATGTGCCTAGTTCCTGGTACAGGACACTTTGTGATGCTTAATGAGCAGGCAAATTAGGCATCAATCAGTTAAGTAATTTTGAAACCAGTCCTCTATAATACACAAAAGCAATCATCTATTGATATTTCTTTATCAGTTTTGGTGGCAATTGGTAAAAACAGAAGCATCGGTAACTAGAAAGCATCTATTTTCCTAATTTTTTTTTCTTACTCACTCATCCGTTTTGATTATTTTTCCACATTTTGCTTTACCCATCTCCACTGCAATGTTCTTTTCTATTCCTTCCATTCAGCAGGTAGTGGAAACAGAAAGAAATGAAGCTTAGAGTTGGTAATTTGAGACTTTACAGCATCACCCATTAGCTACAATTCATTGAATAAATTGCACACTTTCATAGACTACTTAAGTAAATAAATAAAAGTTTCCTTGGCTTGCTTGTAGTGTCTCCACTTTTTATTAGCATTCATGATACATTACATTAAATAATCTTCCTAACAGCATATATTTTAATTTACAAAGAATATTCTAGGATTTTTCCAAATGCCAGACTTTGTTAAAAATGGAGTTCTTATGATAATTTAGCAGAGAAGATAATTACAATATAATTTATAAGGAAAAATAACTACAAGCATGCTGTGTCCCCTCCAAATCTCATCTTTACGCTTACTTCCAGGCCAGGCGAGGTAACACATGCCTGTAATCCCAGAACTTTGGGAGGCCAGAGTGGGTGAATCGCTTGAACCCATGAGTTTGAGAACAGCCTGCACAACATGGCGAAACTCCATCTCTACAAAAAATACAAACGCTTCGCTGAGTGTAGTGGTGCACACCTGTGGTCCCAGCTACCTGGGAGACTGAAGTGGAAGGATGACCTGAGCCCTGGAAGCAGAGGCTGCAGTGAGCTTTAATGGTACCACTGCACTTCAGCCTGGGCGACAAAGTGAGAACTTGTCTCAAAAAAAAAAAAAAGAAAAAGAAAAAGAAAAAGAAACAAAAGAAGCTTAATTTCCAGTGCGACTGTAATGAGAGGTGGAGCCTTTAAGAAGTGATTGCTTTATGAGAGCTTTGCCTCCTGAATGGATTAATCCATGGATTAATGAGTAATCATGGAAGGAGAACTGGTGGCTTTATAAGCAGAGAAAGAACCACCTGAGCTAGCATGTTAGCAAGCTCAACTCCCTTGCCACGCAATGATCTGCACTGACTCAGGGCTCCGCTGAGAGCCTCACCAGCAACAAGACCCTCCCCAGATGCGATTCCTGGATTATGGTCTTCTCAAACATGGGGTCTCTGGACCTTGGACTTAGTCCCCAAAACTATAAGAAATACAATCTTTTTCTTTATAAATTAGCCAGTTTCAAGTATTCTGTTATAAACAACAGAAAACAGACTACTGCGATGCATATTTATGTGTGTAACAGTACAATGTAGCAGTTCACAGTAGAATAAACATTGCATTGGTCAACCGTGACTTCCGGAAAACTTCAGGGCTGCTACAAGTATATTTCTGTGTGATTTCATTTCTGTCAGTTTAGAAACCAGCCCCAGTGAAAGTTATGTTGTTCAGGACCCCAGCCTGGAACTACCCTCTGGGTTTTCATAGCTTTTAAAGTAATGCAATCTGTTGATGCATCAAACCAGTTCCTTTTGAAGCTATGTAGTAGACGCTGTCAGAGATGTAACAGGTGTCCTCTAATACCTTTTAATATTTTTGAGTATTTATTCCTCAGATGTCCATGTCTTTTGTTTTTTACAGATCTGGGTACCATACGTTTCAGAGGACTAATTTTGGCTATTAGACCTGCTTTGCCTGGACAACAGTGACTGGGAGTTTATGCCTATCCCACTGTTGGGCAGCATGGCAGAATAGGCAAAGATTTACTTTTACACCAGCATGAAACTCAGTTATCTTGCCTCCTGTATGGTCAAATGCTAAGATATAATTTATATCCCAGAGCTTCACTCCATGGTCAGGCTGAAGCTGGACTTGGCCAGAACTTGCACCCTTGCCTGGGCTATCCCAGTCTTTACCAGTTTATCTGAAAACATTTCTATAGTAAACCACTTGCACACAAATCCTGGTCTCATGTTCTGCTGCTGCAGAACTTGACTTAAGATAGATGATAAAGATGGCCAGTAGTCATAGCCATATAAATCCCAACAGATTAAGTGGATTTTCCAAAATCATGCCACCAGTGGATGGTGGGTCCTGGTCTTCTCTTTTAAATGCAGAATACTGTAAAGCAAACAAACTATAGGTTACATATCATATGATCACATCTGGAATATAATTTCATACCTTCAAAGTGTCTTCAGAATCAATGTTTTCATCCAAAATTAGAAGTAAGGTCAGAGGTGATGATGACTTGAGCTGGTATGTGCTATTAGGGGGGAAATAAAGAAGAAAAAACTAAGGGAGATTATGAACACAGAGTATTTTAATAAATAGGGACATAAAGCTAAGCCTTTTGCCGAGGTGAGATTTGAGCAAATGTTTGAAAGAGGAGGTGTTAGGTAATACCAGGGCAAAGAGTGTTTCAAAGAGGGAAAAGTCAGTGAAAAATTTCAATGCCTGATGTGATGTGAGACTGGCAAGCTGTCTAGTGTGGCTGTAGCAGAATTAGTGATGAGGAAAGAAGGTCAGAAAGAGAAGGTCATCTCAGATCATGTAGGACATATCCAACCACTGCTAAAATAAATTTTTACTGATTCTTGACATGCATGTGCATAATACATTTTCCACTGCAAATTCCTAAGCCTGAAATTTGTGAGAGATTGCAAAATAGAATTCAGTTTGAGACACAGATGAAATAACAAGAACAACTGCTTCAAAGAAAATTGAGTAACATTAGCCTGATAGTAAACTTCTGACTTTTGCTCTCTGTGATACAACTCCACCATGGAGACTCAAAATAATGGACTTGATGGGTAATCATGGTTCCTAGAAATCCCAAACTACAGTGGAGTAGCACAGAGCTCCAAAACAAACCAATCCTGAAATGGCAAGGAAAGGATTTGTTTCAAGTCATCTATTACTTTTCCTTTTCCTCACTGTAGCTTTTATTTTCTTTCCTTCTTTCACTGTGGTTTTTGCCATTTGAAGTTCTACTCTTAGCCTGTGCAACACAGTGAATCGCTGTCTCTAAAAAAAGTTAAAATAAAAAAGTTTGACTTGCCTTTGGTTAAGGAGATGGTCTTCCTTATATATGCCACTATAAGAGTAAATCTTCAATGCATTGAACTGATTGTAAGTTATGTTCACAGTTAATCTGAAGGCTCTGACCCACAGAGACTAATTCCTCAGCATTGGATCAAATTTCCTCTGTCTTTCATGGTAGAAACACTGTTTAATATAAGCAATGCCATATTATTATTATTTTTTTTACATTTTATTTTACCCTAGTTGGAAAGATTTGTCTTTTAGTAGGAGACGAAAATCACTGAAAAAGATTAAGTGTAACAGTAAAATGATTTTGTCTTTGGTTCAAAACTATTCTGGCTGTTATGTAAAAATAGACATAACAGGGGCAAAGATAGGCACAGTGAGACAGGTTAGGTTATAGAGGTAAACAAAGTGCAGTGTATGCTGTTGGCAGTGCTGAGATTCTGCTCAATCACAGAGCTTATTGGCTGCTGATGACTCATCTGAATACCCTCTCCAGGAACTGACTTTAGCTGACAGCTACTGCTCAGTCTCAGATAATTTGCCTTTCTTAGGAGCAAGGCATACCTACTCACTGATGTATGGTGCTGTGTGGGGAGGGGATCTCTGAAGAGCAATTCCAGCTCCAAAGCTCTGTGAAATTGACTGAGGCCAACATTGCAAATACATTCCAGTTCATCTCCTCCCTTGCCCAAGTCTGCTTCCCGAGATTTCCCTCCATAAATTTGCTCCCAGGAACATTTCTCTCAAAATCTCCTGAAGATAATCGCAGTATCTGAATATGTTTCCTACAGAATGCCACCTAAAAGGACTTGGAAATAAGGTGCAAAGTACAGAGAAAGGCACGGGTCAAAAACTCAAGTTTCAGCCAAAAGAAAATTGAACTGAAGTCATCCCAAATAAGGTAAGTTGGAGGTAGAATAGGTTTGAGAAAAAGACCAGAGGTTAAATTTAGGACATAAAATATTTGAGATAGTATCTATTAAATAGATAGATATCTATTAAACACTCAAGTGAATATGCCAAGTAGGCAATGAGTTATATAAATCTGGATTTAAAATAGAATAGGATAGAGAAGGAAATGAGGCAACTGTCAGCATACTGAATATTAAAAAAATTTTTTTTTTTGCATGGGAGAGAATATAGTCTGTTTGATTTTAAATCATAGAAAGATACAGTCTCTACCACCTTTTAGATGTTACTGACCATTTAAATCAAATATATGTGTGCATTTTGAGGGTGTTGTTAAAAATTCTATTTTCTGTTAGATGTAGAGTTCTACACATAGAATGCAAATTTATTAATCGTATCATTTATGATGTATGTCTATATAAATACACGGATATTGATATGGTTTGTCCATGTCCTCACGCAAATCTAATCTTGAATTGAAGTTCCCATAATCCCCACGTGTTTTGGGAGGGACACAGTGGGAGGTAATTGAATAATAGGGGAGGTTACCCCCATGCTGTTCTCAAGACAGTAAGTGAATTCTCAGGAGATCTGATGGTTTTATGAGGTGCTTTCCCCCTTTGCACAGCACTTCTTTCTCCTGTCACCTTGCGAAGAAGGATGTGTTTGCTTCCCCTTCTGCCATGATTGTAAGTTTCCTGAGGCCTTCCCAGCTATATGGAACTGTGAGCAAATAAACCTCTTTTCTTTATAAATCACCCAATCTTGGGTATTTCTCCACAGCAATGTGAGAATGGACTAATGTAGATACATGCATATGTTCATACATTGTGTACACACACATGCATAATTAATACAATTTTTATACACAGCATCTCTGTGCATTATTTTAATTAACATTATTTAGTCATTAAGAATTTTGCTTATTTTTAAATCTTGATTTATTTCTTTTTGAGAGAGATTTGTTAAATACCATTATGACTTTCTCTGTTTCTCTCTACAGCTCTCTCAATTGTACTTATATGTTTTGCAAATGAGTTGTTAGAAGAATACATTTTAAGATGAGTAAAAGAAAAATAAACATTTTACCAGTGCATAGTATTTTGTTTCTTACAATGTTTGCTTTAAATTTTATTTTGTCAAAAATAGAACACAACTGAGTTTTAATTGATATTTGCCTAATCTGTTTTTTCCCCTTCTGTTTCAAAATTTCCGTTCTTTTTGTTAAGTGTGTCTTCTGAAAATGATACTATAATTGAATCCTGTTTTTCTAAAACTTAATTTGAAAACCTGTGAATTTTGATACTGTAGTGTAGGTAGTTTTCATTTGAGTATTGCTAAAATTTAAGACTGATTTCAGGTGTTTAAAAATATTTTCTTTGTAGTATTTTTTCTTCTTTTCTGAATTTTAATATTAAGATTATTTTTATTTAAGGGTCATATATGTCATATAGTCCATTTTTGTTCTTATATTTGCTCCCTGTTTATATTTATTAATTAAAAAAATAAGAGTTGCACCTTTCCCTAATAAAATTAATATACCATATCATGGATACATACTCCTTTGATCTCTCCCCTGCTTTGATCATTGGTCTATCATCATGATGATATGTCTAACATTTTAGTTCTGGGATGATTTTTTTCATCCTCTTCCTCTGCATCATTCTTCGCCTTATCCTCCTCCTTTATTTTCCTCACTATGAAGATTTCACTAGACAACATTAAACTTTACCTTAGGTATCTATTGCAGTATGTTCTTGGACTTATTTCTTTTCTTATTGAATATCTCTTACTAAAGTGTTTAACTGGCCGGTTGTGGTGGCTCACAACTGTAATCCCAGCTACTTTGGGAGGCTGAGGCAGTCGGATCACTTGGTATCAGTCAGGAGATAAAGACCATCCTGGCTAACACAGTGAAATCCCGTCTCTACTAAAAATACGAAAAAAAAAAAAAAAATAGCCGGGCGTCATGGCGCATGCCTGTAATCCCAGCTACTCGGGAGGCTGAGGCAGGAAAACGGCGTGAACCGGGAGGCGGAGCTGGCAGTGAGTCAAGATCGCGCCACTGCACTCCAGCCTGGGCAACTGAGGGAGACTCAGTCCAAAAAAAAAAAAAAATTAACTGGGTGTGGTGGTGGGCACCTGTAATCCTAGCTGCTAGTGAGGCTGAGGCAGGAGAATAGCTTGAACCTGGGAGGCAGATGTTGCAGTGAGCCGAGATCGCACCCTTGCACTCAAGCCTGGGCGACAGAGCGAGAATCCGTCTCAAAAAAAAAAAAAGTGTTTAACTGTGGATCTTCATCTGACAGATAAACCCTTTGGTACCATAGAGTTCTGGGAATATTTTTATTACACCCATACCTTTGAACAACAATTTGGTTAGAAATAAATCTAAGTACAAAGTTATTTTTCTTTGAAACTTGTAACTATTATTCCCTTTCCAATATTGAAAATGAGAAGTCTGATATCAATCTCCTTCTTAATTCTTTATAAATCAAAGTTCTTTAAACTTTGCTTTCTGTGTGCTTTTAGCATTTTCTCTTAAGTTTTAATATTTTTCATTTCATTATATATTTGTGTGGATTTTTTCTATATTTAATATTTAAAATTTGTTTTTTATTTTACATTAAAATTTATTTTACCTTATCATTTATTTTATCTCACCATATACTGTTTAAATGTTTGTATATAAAGTCTTTGTCCATTTGTTCTAAGAATTCTGCTTCAGTTGGTGTAAGATGAATAGTTAACATTTCTTTGGAGTGTTTTCTGTTTCCTAGATGGCTGGTTTTTTGGCACATGAGTACAAGGTTCCCTCACAGTAATTGCTACTCAATCTGGTAATCTTTTCTGGAAATGAGCTAAAGGCTAGCCCTGAAGCCAGAATCTCAGGGAAAGGAACCAAAAAATCACAGATACATTGTGTACCATTCACATTTGTGGTTCCTTACCGGGCAATTACTTGCCACTTTTTCTCCCATGTAACTATTGGGAAAAATTATTATTGCAAAAACCTGCTTCCTCAGCTTTGAATGGGAACTTTGAATGTGAGAAATTGAGGAACAAATGCTCAAGGGCAGATCAACTGGTTCACAACCATCATTTTTCATAGATTCCTTAACCCAGTGGGCATTTATGCTGTATTGGGTTCATCGCTCCCCACTATTAGAACATGAACTGTTGCAGAAAACTATATGAAACACTAAAGGATAGGAATAAGGTGAAGTTAAATGATTCCTTTCACCCTATCATCTTACTGACACCTTTACCTTTATCCTCATCCTTGTCACCAGTTCAAGACTGTACTGAGTCTATCCAAGAATTTCACAAAGGTTTTTGTTTGTTTGTTTCTGGCTTATTTCTGAAAAATTTGTATCCCTTTTCTATATTTTCTCTTGGACTAGTTTTAGGGGAAGCTAGCATGATGACAGTTTGCCATCAGTACAGGACAGATATTAGAAGCATTTTATTCTATACTTGATTCCTTAACCTCTACCCATCTCTTCTTTTGAAAATTTCATCTTCCTTAGTACAATTTCAACTTTCTCTCATGAACTCATATATAACATTGCCTTTGCATTTATAATATTTTAAATATCTTTAACAATTTAAAAATAGAAATCAGAATTAAATATTCTGAAAAATAAAAATGTTATAATGATAATAAGCATTCCTTTTATTCAGTAACCCAAATCATATTATTTTGTCCTATTATAATGCACTTAGCATTGTGAATAATTGACACAAATTGTAAAGTAGAAACATGAGACACTCTTTGCCATTGAGAAATATACAATGTTGACCGGGCGCATTACATGATCTTTCTTTACTGCAGTCTAAGCGGATATTTTCTTTAATTTAAATCCTGAAATTTCATTCCTGTAGTGAACACTTATTTAACACCTCTTATTTAAGAAAATTTTATTTTAAAAACTAAGATATAATACTTGCACGTGCCTGTCTTGCACTAGTCTGGCAGAAAATAGTAGGCACATGTATTAGTCTGTTCTCACACTGCAAATAACGCCTGTAATCCCAGCACTTTGGGAGGCCGAAGCGGGCGGATCACGAGGTCAGGAGATCGAGACTATCCTGGCAAACATGGTGAAACCCCGTCTGTACTTAAAATACAAAAAAAAAAAAAAAAAAAAAAATTAGCCAGGCCTGGTGGTGGGCACCTGTAGTCCCAGCTTCTCGGGAGGCTGAGGCAGGAGAATGGCATGAACCCGGGAGGCGGCAGAGCTTGCAGTGAGCTGAGATCCGGCCACTACACTCCAGCCTGGGCGACAGAGTGAGACTCCATCTCAAAAAAAAAATACATATATATATATACACACACACACACACACAATGTGTATTATAGAATTAAACACATGATTATATAATTAATAATATCCCTCCTATTTTTGTTTGGGCTGTTGTAACACAAATATCATAGACTGGGTAATTTAAATAACTTTTATTTCTCACAGTTCTGGAGTCTGGGAAGTCCAAGATCAAGGAACTGGCAGTGTCTGGTGAGGACGCTCTTCCTGGTTTGCAGAGTTGTCTTCTCCTTGTATCCTGACATTTTAGAGGGGCAGTAAGAGAGGGGAAGCACTGTCCTATAGTGTTTCTTCTTATAAAGGCACACATCATGAGGGATCCATCTTCATGACCTAATCACCTCCCAAATGCCCCATCTTTAAATACCATCACACTTGCTATTAGCCTTTCAATATACGAATTTTGGGGGAACACAAACATGCAGTCCATATCACTTTCTATAAAATATTGCAATTCATCTATACACATGCTGATATGGTTTGACCATGACCCCGCCCAAATCTCATCTTGAATTGTAGCTCCCATAATTCCCACACGCCTTGGGAAGGACCCAGTGGGAGGCTACTGAATCATAGGGTTTCCCTTGCTGTTCTCGTGATAGTGAATCGGTCTCATGAGATCTTATGGTTTCATACATGGGAGTTCCTCTGCACAAGCTCTCTTGCCTGCCACCATGTATGTGTCCCCTTGCTCTTCTTTTGTCTTCTGCCATGATTGTGAGGCCTCCCCAGCCATGTAGAACTGTGAGTCCATTAAATCTCTTTCCTTTATAAATTACCCAGTCTTGGGTATGTCTTTATTTGCAGTGTAAGAACAGACTAATACATGTGCCTACTATTTTCTGCCAGACTAGTGTAAGACAGGCACATGCAAGTATTATATCTTAGTTTTTAAAATAAAAATTTCTTAAATAAGAGTTGTTAAATAAGTGTTCACTACAGGAATGAAATTTCAGGATTTAAATTAAAGAAAATATCCGCTTAGACGGCAGTAAAGAAAGATCATGAAAATGTCAACTGGAGTTGTTTTTGAAAAGTTTGACGGTTTACTCAGGCAAAAAGGTTGACAAAGGTTAATTAATACATAATAATGAACATTTGACATAATGGATTTATGACAATTAGTAGGAAAAGGACAGTGGCAACAGCAAACCAGTGCAATTTTGAAGGAGTGATGGGAAATAAGGTTTAATTAAAAAGTTCATGTCATGCTATAGGGACTTTAGAAGATGTCTAATAATATGAGGCACCTATTTCTCAGACAATGTGCTAAATGATTTTCTAAAATATTCTTTGCAATTCAGTCTAAGACTCACTAACTTTATGCTTCAGATGAAGAAACTGAGGCTCAGAAAAAAAAAGAGAAAGGAAAGAACAAAAGAGATAAAATTAAAGTAAACCTGGACTTCATATATCAGAGGAAGAAATTGTGCGTGACAGAGAATCAGGATCTTAAGATCACACAAGAACATTCTGTAGAATTGTAAGAGTGCTTTTGTTCCATGAATATCCTATTTCTCTGTTGGAAAGTAAGTTGGAGAACTTTGGACTAGAACCGATAAAAAATAATGATTCATTTTTTTTGTTAATGGAAACAATGGAAGCATAATTATGATAGTGTCTGAAAAGCGTTAACAAAATAATGACATTTAAGATAATGAAAGTACTTACTACCTTGTCAGGCCCTGAGCTAAGCATATTGTATGCATTGTCAAAAAATACTTTGAGCAAGCCATTATTATACCAGTCATACAGGTAAAGGCAAGTATTTATGGAGACTGTGTAAACTGTTGAAAGCCATATCTAGTAGGTAGTGAAAAATGCAGGCCTATCTTAAAGTGCATGCTTTGCCACCAAAAGTTTAAAAAAAGTAACCTATTAACACTACTTAATAAAATTGCTATGGAGTTTGGGTTTCTCTGAAGAAATACTCTGAAGGACTTTCAGGCTTAATATTGGAGATTAATGAGAGAGATGAGTCACTTGGAACTAAAACTATTCTGAACCTAATCTAGTCTTTCTTTATTGATTCAGAATGCATTTTTGGAGCTTCATTATCAACACAAATTATCATTATACTGGTGATTCAAGATGCTGGATGGTAAGAATATTCAACAAGATCATATAACATGGGAATTATTCATGAAATGAATAGCTAACTTTATTAGATTATATAGTTACATCCAATTCAAAATGTCCTTTATGGAGTAAAAAAATAACAATTTTTAACCCTACTTTAAAAGAAGAATAGAATAGATTAAAAATCTTGCCCAAAGCAGTGTTAAAAAGTTACAAAACCAAAGCTAAAATCAGTAAAACTGTTTCCAGTATTATTCATTAATTACCAAAATATGTTGACCAGAATAATTGTCCTCCAATGGTGATGGTGATTATACAGTTCAAACAGGTGGGAATTTGTTGCCCAGAGTGGTGGGGGTGGAGGGGATCTTTTATGTAAATTAGTTTCAATTTTGCCTATGTTAAAGGTGCCCAGATCATAATTGAGTATAATATTCAGGTTTACATCCAACGCAGAATTTCACTAAGACTTCTGATGGCCATTTAGTTTTGCAAAACTTCCCACATAATATGTACACACATAGATGCTTTGAATTTCCATAAATTTTGAAAACCCCATCTCGTAATCAGTATGTTATATCTTTTGTCCTGCAATTATTGCAATTATTCTATTTTCAATTGCTAAGATCATTGAAAATGACTGGCAATTTATCTCCATCATCGTCTTCTCAATTTCTGTCGGATTGTCTTTAACCTCAGTGAATGAGCGTATTTATTGGCATCGGTAGAATATTGGCTCCATGGCGTTCCCATGTTCTTACTGTTCAAATGTGAATTATTTGTATCTCCAGTGCCGAAACAGATGTATTAATAATCTTAAAGAAAATCCTGTAGCATTCCCCTTCATTGTTTTGAAACTCTTTATGAATTTGTGCTACTTAAATTATTCACAAAATTGAAAAGTTAAATGACTAACTTATTTTTTAAGGAATAGAACATATTAATAATAAAAATCTTGAAATAAAAGTTTATCTTTTCTGGTAATACATTGCACTAGAAACTAAGAGAACTCTTGCAGTAGCAACTACCAAAAAATGTTGAGTAAACTAAATTAAACAAACGTTTGCAGCTGAGCTCCCAATTAGGTACAGGATTAACCATAGGATACAAATGAAGAGGAAACTCAAAATGAGATTGTGCATGGTCCAAACAGTTTAGTGGTTGAGGCTGAGACAGAAGGGATCTACTGTGCTTAAAATTCAGGGTTTAAGTGTCACTCTTGCACATAAGAAAAGGTTTTCAATTTAAACAAAGCAGAGCTGAGAAACAGTAAAATTAATTTTTCAAGAAGGTACCATAATCATAATGAAAGCGTATACATACAAAAAATTCTAGACAGCAAGGAAAATAACCTGAAATGGATGTTTTCTATCTTCATCTGGATTCTGGATAAAATAAAAGAACAATAATTACACTTTACAATCTTTTATCAAAGAATTGACCTAAGATTTGTAGTTAGGATTTAGTCTTTCTTCCTGGAACACCCAATCTAATACAAAACTTTCACCAGGCAATGGCTCAGAAGAATAAGATTCAAATGATTTTTATTGTAAAAGCTTTTGCAAGATCAGTATGAAAAGAAAATAATTAAGATATTAAGGTGATACTAAATAAAGTGACAGAATTTAACATGGCTATGAATAAAAAGCATCTATTAACACAGTGTAAAGATGTAAATCCTCTTCAAATTAAGCTAAAAAACACATGTAATAAGTTGCAATCAAAATAGTTTTCATGGTAGTTTTTGATGGTTTTCAAATAGAAATGAAAGAACACAAGATTAAATACAGCCAAAAGTTCTTGAAGAAAGAGATGAGAAGATTTTCTCTATGACATATTCATTCTTGTAATCACAGTCCTCACAGTGGTGCCAGTGAAGATAAATCTGTTAGTAAAATAGAGTTTATAGTAGAGAAGCAGAGTTATGTCTGTATGGAAATTAGATGTAATGAAGAGCTGTCTTCGCAATTTTCTATTTTCTTTTCTAAGAGACAGTGTTTCATTCTGTCACCAAGGCTGGAGTGCAGTGACATTACCTTGACTCACTGCAACCTCTGCCTCCCAGGCTTAAGTGATCCTCCCACTTCAGCCTCCCAAGTAGCTGGGACCACAGGCCACCTAGCCTGACCAATTTTTGTATTTTTTTTTGTACAGACAGGGTCTCACTATGTTTCCCAGGCTGGTTGCGGCCTCCCATAGTACTGGTATTACAAGCGTGAGAACCCTGCCTGGACCTACAAATTTTAGAAGAAAGCAATGATTCCTCGAATAATGTGATGAAAAGAAACCTAGTTATGAATAGGAGAAAGAGAATACGTTTCTACAATATACTAAATTCAAAAATAGATTCCTTATGCATTAAAGACTAAATGTAGAAGAAAATGTATGTGATTATATACCATTGATAACAGAAATAATTTTTATATAAAGCAAAAAATAGAAAAACAAAAAAATTTCTAAAATTTGCATTAATAATATTCTTCTGTGCATCCAAATATTTTATACATATATTAAAATGCAAACTACAGACTATAAGATGTTTATAATGCCTATAGTTGAGAAATATTCATAGTTAAAATATATGAAGTTTTTTAAAATTTGTATTTTTAAAAATTATTTATTTATATTACAGATTCAGAGGTACTTGTGCAGATTTGTTACATGGGTATACTGAATATGCAATGTTTTGGGTTTCTAGCGAACCCATCACACAAATAGTGAACATAGTACTCAGTAATTAGTAATTTTTAAGTCATCACCCCCACTGCACCATCCCCACTTTTGGAGTCCCCAGCGTCTATTGTTTTCATCTTTATGTCCATGGGTACCCATTCATTAGCTCCCTCTTATAAGTGAGAACAATCTGTATTTGATTTTCTGATTCTGAGTTATTTCACTTAGGATATTGGCCTTCAGATGCATCCATGTTGCTGCAAAGGACATGATTTTATTACAATATATATAAAGACGTTTAAAAATAAAAACTAAGAGTAAATCGGCTTTTTAAAAAATGGTGAAAGATATGGGCATGCAATTTAGAGAGGAGGAGATCTGAATGGCCAATAAAGACAAGAAAAGTGCTAAGCTCAATAGAAACTGGAGAAATTAAGGCCACAATGAGATATATTTTCAAACATATTATACTGGCAAATTTTAAATAGTCTGACAATACCAAGTGTTGGTGATGATGTAGATGTAGACCAGAGAGAACCCTCATAATTCTGTTGTTAGGAATAGAAGCTGATACAAGTACTTAAAGAGTAATTCTGCAATATATGATATAATACATTTTCACATTTATGAGAAGCAAATCTGGAGGGTGCTGGAGGCTGGATTTATTACCTTGCCTCCATATGACCCCACTCTAAAAGGGTACTATGATGGCATTTGGGATCCCTAGTATCAGTGCCAGGTAAGATCCTCTAATCAACATTCTTTCAAATATCTATTAGTTACATTTCTCCTGGCACATAATTACTTTGGCAAATTGCCATAGGTTCCATTGGAAAAGGTTCAGAAATATCTGTTATAAAAACAATATTGGCACTGCAGGATCTTTCCTCAAGAAGATCCAGTCTCCTTTTAATGGATGATCTTATTGTCTAGGAATTATCCTAGGTATAGAAACTGGGAAAGGAATCATGATTTCCTCTTATAACTGCCATCATTATTCTTCTCTTGAACTTTAACATGTATAATCCAAGCCAATATCTTTATTGGCTGCCTATCTGGCCCCTAGGAATACCATAGTTTATTAGCCACTGCTACAGATCCCTATAGGTAAGGTCCTTGATTGCTGTTTCAGACTTGCTACACATACTGGAATTAAACCCAACTTGTTTCTGACAAGGTGAGATGCTACCATTTGTCCTCTGCTTTACCAGAATATTATCATTCACATTTACACCAGTAAGCATGGGTTCATAGCTTTATCTGTCATAATACATTCTGGGCTATGGTGGATTGTCACCACCAACCTTTTTGAAGTTCCAGTACTCACTAGCATATTCCTCGTTTCCTTAGTGAAGGGAGTTTTCTGGGCCTTTTCTCTGGCCTCACATACTAAATCTATTCTATCATGCCTATATCTCTGTGTCTCTGACCTCTGTCTAAATACTGTGCCAAGGCTGTCCTAGCAGGTCCACTCATTTACTGTAAGCCATTCGATCTTCAGGATTCAAATTTCCATTTCTGGCATCCTGACCAGGAAATTAAATCCTGAGTCATAAAAGAGTCTCTTTCCATATAAATTCACTCTCCCTAATGTGGCCTTTTATTTGCATATCCCTGCTCTAATGTTTTTAAGAAGCACTCACTTACATATCCTCCTGGTTACTTCTGGTAAATATTAGCAAAGTTCTGCAGATCCTTTGGTGAATGATCCATTTCCTTTCATTTCTTCATTTGGGCCATGTCGAGTCAATCTTAATTATTGATCTAGAAGCAATGAGAACAGGAGACAGGTAAAACTTGAAGATGGAAAACGTCAACATATATGGCATCCTCCTCAGGGGTGGTCTTTGCAACATCTCCAGACTTTTGAGGATACTCTAGTCAAGAAAAGCGAAGGGATTGCTTCTATTAGCCTAAGCATTTACATGAACATGTGGATTCAAGGTTTATTAGTACATCCAACCAAAAGTCCCCATATATTCTCTCAGACTCACACTATTTTCTCATCTTTCTTATCAGGGTACTGATTTTGCCAATATTATGGTAAAATATTGAGCCTATTTTCAGCATATGCAGGGGCAGATGGCTCTTTTAAACAATGTGATTCAAGGTTTGATTTTCATGGCAAAGTCTGAATTAATAATTGGATAACCTAAAACTATCTTCTTCTTTCTCAAGACTTCTATGAGAGTAAGCAAAACCCAGCCAACTTCACAGTCTTTCTAATTACCATTGCCCTGTGTATTTCAATTCTTAGACATGTTGCACAAGCTAGTACTTCCATTTCAGTTATGTCCAATCTAATTAACTACAGGTGAGATTCTTAGTCATTATGAAATTATAGTGTATCAAGAGCTATCGCATTTATTTTATACAATAATGAAATCTTCATTCCCACCTGGGAGGCGAGCAATCATTCTAGAAACCTATCTTGAAAACTTTCACTCTAGAACCACTTCTGGTAACAAATTTGGACATAAGTATTTCAATCAGGAAACAATCAGAAGTACTATGGAGGGAAATTCATATGGTTTGGCTCTGTGTCCCCACCCAAATCTCACCTTGAATTGTAACTCCCATAACCCCCACGTGTTGAGGAGGGGACCTGGTGGGAGGTGATTGGATCATGGGGGCAGATTCCCCCTGCAGTTCTCATGATAGTGAGTAAGTTCTCATGAGAGCTGATGGTTTTATAAATATTTGACATTTCCTCCTTCACAGGCTCTCTCTGTCTAACATGGGAAGAAGGTGCCTGCTTCCCCTTCTGTCACGATTGTAAGTTTCCTGAGGCCTCTCCATTCATGTGGAACTGTGAGTCAATTAAACCTCTTCCCTTTATAAATTACCCACTCTTGGGTATGTCTTTATAGCAGTGTGAAAACAAACATACAGAAATGTATATGAAATGGACAGAGAAGGAACCAAAGCAAATATTCCTGTGACTGGCTAACCACTGTGGGAAACTGGTTTCAATTCCTCTAGAGACCCTTTAAAAAGCTGTATAGAATATACCCCAGCATTACTAATGCTCCACTTGGCTTTGGAGGGGAAGGAAAAGATGCCGCTGCTTCCAACGGATGTTCTTACACAGAGAGAACTGTCAATAGATGGCCACCCAGGAAAGATCAAGAATATGGGCAGAATGCCAATAGTATCTCCAGTTTCTGTTCAATAATGCAGTTCCTAGAGGAGACTATTGGAGGCCCCAATTGCTGATTCAAATGAAAAATTCAAATAGAAGAAATATTCATTCTGTAATTTAAAAAAATGTTGCATAGATTAAAACTTCAAAGTAGTTACTGAACTGAAAAAACTTATACAGTAAACACAAATTAGATCACCAGGAACCTTAAAGATACAGAGGAATTATGGTGTTTTATCAAGCAATGTATACTTTGACAGTATATTTCCTATTAGGTTTGCAAGATATCTAAAACTGGTTGATTCTGATAGTAATTATGAAAGTTTTCTCCAGTAAATATCAGATTCCCATGCTCCATATATTTAATCAAACTGACTATGTAATCATTTGTTAAAACTTGACATCGTCACAGATATTTTGTCCTTATTCTAATAATTTAACATAGAAAAATTAATATTTATCTGACTGATTACACCATATATTTTATGTTCTTGTTATGTAATTGTTAATAATATAACAGTACACCAATTAGTTATGTTTTGATAAAACAACTAAAGAGTAAATAATTTAGGAATGCCCGTTATGTAAAAATTTTAGTATTAAATACAAAAAAAAATTCAGACAAAAAATATATATTCTATATTTGTGAATGATCTTGAGGAGCTAAGTTTTTAAAAAGTAACAGAATGTAAATCAAAATTTAAAAATCACATGAACAGTTTTGACATGAAGTAATCCTTTTGCCACTTGTCAATATTAAAAACATAAAGTGAATTATACCATTTTGAATAACAATTTAATTACTCAGATATACTTATATTAGAAATTTTAAACAATTTTCTTATAAATTATCTAATTTGAACACTCTAGAATTCCATTCAAAATATGAAATCATATAAAAAATTAGTAAGGTATTTATTGAATGCTCCCCATATGGTTAGCATAACTCTACTGGAGCTTACTGTTGACAACACTTTTAAATACCTTAATTTTTTTTGTTCTCATTTTAAATGTTCTAAATCATGTTGTACATTTTACATTTTATATACACATTACATGCAATTTTTCTTTACATAATATATTATTGATTCAGTGACACATCGTCTAATAATCTGCATTAAAATTCAGAATTAGAACTAGAATTAGAATTAGAACTTATATATAGATATATTTATATTATATAAAATATATGCCGGGCGAGGTGGCTCACGCCTGTAATCCCTGCACTTTGGGAAGCCGAGGTGGGCGGATCACGAGGTCAGGAAATTGAGACCTTCCTGGCTAACACGGTGAAACCCTGTCTCCACTAAAAGTACAAAAAGAAAAATTAGCTGGGCGAGGTGGCGGGCACCTGTAGTCGTAGCTACTCGGGAGGCTGAGGCAGGAGAATGCCGTGAACCTGGGAGGCGGAGCTTGCAGTGAGCCGAGATCGTGCCACTGCACCGCAGCCTGGGCGACAGAGTGAGACTCTGCCTCAAAAAAAAAAAAAAAAAAATATATATATATATATATATATATATATATATATATATATATATATAAATATAAATATGTATTATACTATGTATCTATTATGCTATATATCTCTTATAATAACTAGAATTAGAACTAGAACTTTTAGCTCTTTCAAATATTTGGTAATATCCATTTTAAGTTTTAAATATAGACAGTGCCTGAAATTAAATACAGTTATGTACCACATAATGACATTTTGGTCAATATCAGAGCATATGTAAGATACTGGTCCCATAGATTTTAATGCTGTATTTTTACTGTACCTTTTCTATGTTTAGATATGCTTAGATACACACATATTTATCAATGTGTTACAATTGCCTGCATTATTCAGTGCAGTCACATGTGTTACAGGTTGATGCTTAAAAGCAATAGGCTATACCACACAGTCTAAGTGTGTAGTAGGTTATATACCATCTAGGTTTGTGTAAGTACACTTTATGATGTTCCCACAATGACAAAAATTGCCTAAAGCTGAATTTTTCAGAAAGTATCCCCACAGTTAATCAACATATAACTGTATATATAAACTGGTGTGTGTGTGTGTGTGTGTGTGTGTGTGTGTGTTTGTGTATACTTGTATACCTTGTGTTTCTCGGTTTAGGAAAGATTTTGGCCTATTGTGGTTTTTATTCTACAAATTAAAATATTTTACTTAACCTTTTAACATATAATTTTATAATGTGGTACAAATATAATTCAAATAGTGATTGAGTTGTGAGGAAGATGTATTTATCAGGTTCTTATACTTTGCAAAGAGGCAATATATCATTTATTCATGAAAGATTTCCTCTCCTCATAAAAGCTGGTAAGAAAATTTTTTTCATATATGGAGAAATTTTTAACATCCAGATGTATTTGTTTCTCATTAAATTCTGATTAGCTGAATAGTTTATAAGAGACAATGGTTAATTCAACTAACAAATCTTACAGACACGATTTTTGAAAAGTTTAGTTTGTGAACGACTTATATTTCATGTCTCCAGATAGCATAGTAATAGGTATTTTAAAATTAACTTTAATATGTCTATAATAGAGATATTTTCAATTTTTATTGTTAAAGTCATTTTTTGAAAACAAATTGAAGTCTTTGTTTCTTCTTAATGAATTACCAAAGCAAAGCATACACATTATAAGCTAGCTACCCACATTTTCTTTATGGTAAACATTCTTCAAGTGTAAAGATTAGCATATCAGTGCCCTCCTCACGCCATTAATCTTATCCCTGCCTTGTAAAGATCTCATTCTATAGGGATTTGACTAATGAAGTTTTGGTGCTGAGGCAATAATGGCTTCCTCAGAGCAGAGACTGCCAATTTAACCATATTGTGCTGAACTGTAGAGAACTGTGCCAAATTGTGTGTGTCTACTTCAGAAACAAGCTGTTCATTAAAAAGAAAAAGAAAAAAAAAAGGTAAGCAGCAAAACATCTTAAATAGCAGCTACGAAGTCCTGGCATGCCTTAAAGACTTGATTTCTTTTCCCACAGTATCAGAACAGTGAATGTAACCATTTCTTTTTGAGTATGAATAGGATTAATAAGCAAAATATATTTTCAATTTTATTATCAACCTACATGTAGAGAAATCAACATTTTTAAAAACATCTTGCAATTTACAGTAGTGCCTTCAGGTTCAACTATCTTCATTTGTTTCAAAATAAAATATTTATTCCACTGCAACTTTATGCCAGGCACCATGCTAGTCTCTGTGTATACTCTTACTTTCTCATTGTGTTTAAAAATATGTGTTGACATTTTAGATGAGATTTTCCCACATCAATTCAAACATAAATCAGAGTACTGTAATGTCTTGTGTTAAGACAATGTGTAATCTTGGAGACATTTCAGCCCTTGCTCTGACAAAGATTCTCTCCTTGACCACACTCTAGCCAGGCTCCTCATCCTCTTCTGGATGAGGCCTCCACCTGGGCCACATTCTCAACAGGAATGATTTTGTCCATCCCATCCTCCAACATTACAAAACTTAAGCAAGCACTGACATCGCTTCTAACAGCTGAAGACTATATTCCTAGAATGAACTTAGCCTCTCTTAAGTTCATAAGAAAGCTCTAGACTGCCAAAGGAATTTACCATTTCTTCTGGCCAATACCTGAAGATAGACTCCTGGCAACACTTCTAAAAGGCTTTACTAAAAAAGCTTTCAATTTTTGATATGGTTAGGCTTTGTGTCCCCAGTCAAATCTCATTTTGAATTGTAATCCCTTTAATCCCCATGTGTCAAGGGAGAGACCAGGTGGAGGTAATTAACATGGGGTGGATTTCCCCCATGCTCTTCTGGTGATAGCAAAGGATTTCTCAGGAGATCTGATGGTTTTGTAAGGGGCTCTTCCCCCCTTTGCTCAGCACTTCTTCTCCTGCTGCCTTGTGAAGAAGGTGCCTTGCTTCTCCTTTGCCTTCTGCCATGATTGTAAGTTTGCTGAGGCCTCCTCAGCCATGCTGAACTGTGATTCAATGAAACTTTTTTCCTTTAAAAATCACCCAGTCTCAGGTAGTTTATTATAGCAGTATGAAAATGGACTAATACAATTGTGAAATCCTTCTTTTGTTTATTGAGATGCATATATGTCCTAAAACTAAAGAGTGTCTTTCTCATGACCTGAAAACAATTCCTTTGTGTGGGGATACAATCCTAACTTCTGTAATTGCCAGCAAGCAAACACAGCTGATCTAATCAGTATTTACACTGAGCAGCCCACGGTAATTTTTCACTTCCCTGCCTTTCCAAGTCTCTGCTCACTCCGCTCTTTACTCCCAAATACTCCTTTTAAAACTCCCAGGCACCTCTGTACAAACTGAACGTGAGTTCAGTTCACACTGAGTATACTTACAAGGGTACATTCCTGATTAAAGTCTGTCCTTACCATTTTACTTAGTGTCCAGATTGGTTTATCTTCATCAGTTCCACTATCATGCCCCCTTTTTTGTTACTATTTTGTACCTCTGTTGACAAATTAAGTAACAATGGGTTTAGGGACCGTTTCTTATTTTTCTGGACCTCCTTTGCTTCTAATACAGTTGTCAACGAATGGTATAATTTAAATGTATAATTTTTGCATAAAAATTTAACCAATCAATTGTAAAATAAATCAAGGCAGAAAGGATTCAACAACCAAATATCCATACAACAGAGTATTGCTAAATTCGTATAAATAATATTCATTTATACTCATTTATTTTGATTTAATAGAACACCATGGATCTTATAATACTTTTCTTCATTGTTTATATAACATTTGCATTATTGTTATGTTTCTTTAATCATGTAATAAATTAATCAGTGTGTAATAAAACATTCTACTTCCTCTATCAGAGAGATAGAAGATAAATTATGTCCTTAATTTTAAGAAGTTGGGCATAGTAATTATAACTTCCTCCTCCAACAATCTCAAGATGAATTCAAGGTGATTTAAAACCAAGGCTTTTAGTACTCATATGCATTATATAGCTTCTATGACTATTGCCATGAAAATTGATCTTAATTTCTTGAAAATTATTGTGTTATAATTTCCTTTTTAATTTTCTGATATAAACATAAATGTACATAAAGTCTTAGGTCACCATTAGTTTCTTAAACTGATTTTTTAAAGGCCATTTTTGTTCTTTCTTACTCTTTTACCCTTAAAATTTAAATATGAAAATTATTATAATCTAAAAATTTTAACTTTCGTTTTCAATCTACTTGCTCATTTGCTCACAATTTAATATTTTTCCTAAACAGATATTCCAAATAATTCAAAAATTAAAGAGGTAAGCAAATAATTAGCTGCCAATTTTCTTCAAATTTATTTTATGAAAACACAAACATGCTTCCTCCTAGTAGCTAGCATTAATTAGTTTTATCCGTATTGACAGTGAGTAGCTTCAAATATTCTTCTTTCATATTTAAACCAGAAACAATAAAGCCTGTCTCTTATTCTTTCCATTGCATTTTTAGTATTCTGCTGAATGACTTTTTGATTCTTTTTGTTTGTTTTGAGACAGAGTCTAATTCTGTCGCCCAGGCTGGCGTGCAATGGTGCCATCTTGGCTCACTGCAACCTCCGCCTCCAGGGTTCAAGCAATTCTCATGACTCAGCCACCCAAGTAGTTGGGACTACAGGTGTCCACCACCGTGCTTGGCTAATTTTTGTATTTTTAGTAGAGATGATGTTTCACCATGTTGGCCAGTCTGCTCTCAAACTCCTGAATTCAAATGATCCACCCTCCTTGGCCTCCCAAAGTTCTGGGATTACAGGAGTGAGCCACTGCGCATGGTTAACTATTTGATTCTTGCATTTTTGTTGAGATCATCTATTTATGGGCCTTTACTATCATCCTTTTTTTTTTGAAAAAACTTTATAGAGAATATTGATGACAACCACTTCTGTTTCAAACTATTTTCCAGATCATTCTTTATGATTTGTTAAATCACATAAATGTACACTTTTTTTTTCTATAACATGCTCAAATCTATCAGTCATAGACCTTAGATTTTTTTGTGTGGTCTCATTGTCTAGAATAGCCTCTCTGTGAAAGCAGAAAATATTATTTCTATTTTCTTCAAATTGCACTATATTTGTTTTAGAATGCTTAATCCATTTGGAACTTATTAAACTGTGAGGGGAGAATCTATTCTGTTTTTAAAATTATTATCTTTATGCTTTTCTTTAAGTAATCCTTTCCTTCCATATTCCTAATATTTAGTTAGTTTTATTTTTGTACTTCCTAAATTGAAGATTTAATTAATTCATTTTCAGTTGTTGAGTTCTGGTACTATTATTCAACCTGCCATAAGACCATAAATATACTATAATTCTGGCTTAAATTCTTTTTGAAAATAGAAATAATACTTGAGATTGTGTATGTTCAACACAAGCTTAACTTCCAAGGAATTTCATATCATTAGTTAACTTTTACTATTAACTAATAGTAAAAATGTTATTTTAAATCACTAAAATAATTGCTATCATTTTAATGCATTTTAATGCATATGGTGAGAAAAAATGTGCACAATTTCTACTTTAGTAATTTATTGATATTTATTTTGTGGTCTCAATCATGAAAAATTGTACCAACACGTATTGAACCAAAAATTAGTGTATTTTCTCTTTTAAAATGTAGTTAGTAAACTTGTTTCAATATCCTTATTTGGCTCTTTGTCCCCTTTTCCAAACAACTTCTTTCAGCTGTAACCCTTAAAAACATCAAATATTTAAATTATAATAATAATTGCAGTTAACTTGAGTTTAATCATTATATACTATTTTGAAATAAATTTTAAAATTATTATTTTAATTTCAGTTTGCAATAACTGTTTTCAATGCTCCATTACCTTTATTTTATACTGTAGCCTCTTGATTCTTCCTAATGTAACATCTATTTTTCCCCCCTCAGGAAGAGTATGTAGCTAGTGTTTTAAAAATATCAAGATGCATTTTATGTATGTCAAGATATGTTTCTGCAGCTTTTAAATACAGATGGACAATTTTGCTAGCTAATTATACATCACATTTGCTTACTGTCTAAATTATTTTCTCTTCAGGCATACAATGTTACAGACAAATTTGAGACCATCCTGATTTCTTTTTTTCTTTTGTGCTATCAATGTTCCTTTTTTTTTTTTTTTTCTGTTTAAATAAAATGGGTATATCTGGCATTGGTATCTTTGAAAATTAATTTTCCTGGTTTTTGCCATACTCTCATGTTATTACTAGCTTTTGCATAGACTGATTGCTTCTATTTCAGTTGTTATTGTATCTTTCCTAAATCTCAACTACCAAAAGCAACATTATATGTCTTTCATAAATATTTATCGCTTTTTGTCTTTTTACAAACCTTTGCCAATGTCCTCTGCATCAGAGAAAAATCATCAAATCCGTCCTACAAATCACTTGCTTGACTTTCTGCAGGGACAACTTTGCTTTTTGATGGCTATAATAAATATCGATAATTTGGTTTTATGTATATTGACTTTATAGCAGTTTTCCGTATCTTTTCCAATTCTTTTTACCTGGCCCCTTACAAAGTATCCTGTTATTTTTATTTATTATCTTGTGGTTTTATGTTTTATAGTGTTTTTCAAAATTTATTTTAAAGCAGCTGGGCATGGTGGTTCAACACCTGTAATCCCAGCACTTTGGGAGGTGGAGCCAGGCAGATCATGAGGTCAGGAGTTCGAGACCAGCCTGGCCAATATGGTGAAACCCCCATCTCTACTAAAAATACAAAAATTAGCTGGGTGTGGTGGCACGCACCTTTAGTCCTTGCTACTCGAAAGGCTGAGGCAGAAGAATCGCTTGAACCAGGACATGGAGGTTGCAGTGAGCCGAGATTGTCCCACTGCACTTCCGCTGGGCAACAGAGCAAGATTCTTTCTCAAAAAAAAAAAAATTATTTTAACGTAAAGGCAGATGCTTTCAATTTTTTTTCTCTATCACCCATCTTCAATGCTTCTCCTTTGCTAAGTTTACACAAATTTTAACTGACTCCATGTTAGAATTGTGTGTATTTGTATTCTTGTGTCATTGGTTTTGGGGGTTATTTGCATTGTTTTTGATTTCACTATTTTTTCTTGCTGCTCAATTTAGACATGGAATGGACTCCAGATCTAGGACATGAACTATGTAATAATATTCTCTTTTTCTTGTTATCTGCCTGTGTGCTACAGCAAAGTTTTTCCTGTGTCTTATACAGAGAAGATTTGTAATTTATATAATGATTTTAATAATCCAAAAAGTGAGTATAGGTGTTAAAATCCATGAGTCTCAACAGGGGAATATTATTTGCCACACTGCAACTTTTGAATTTCTTCTTTTGGTTAAACCAACAAGCAAAGAGCATAACATAATGGAGAGTTCACACTGCCTGGATGTGAAGCCAAACTCCACCATCTAGTAGTGCAGGACCTGGAGAAAGTTTCCTCTTTTTCCTCTGCTTACATTTCCTAATATACTAAATGGGGATAAACATAGTTACTATATTATTGCACTATGGTGACATTTGAATTAATATACATATGTAAAGTGTTTTGAGTAGGCTCTACTTAGAAAAAGTGCTCTGATTTGCCACTATTATAATTATTTCCATTATTAGCAATATTTTTAGGAAGGAGTAAGCATTTTCCTGTATCTGACCTTTTGTATCATTTCCCTTAATTGGCAAGTTCAACATCACTCTTATGTCTGTTTCGCTTTCAGGGTTAAGCTCTTATCACATGACAAGGACTTTGCTGGGCATAGTGGCACATCACTTCAGTGAAATAACTGAAATACTTCAGCATTTCAGTGCATTTGCCAAGTACTTCTGATTTTAGAAACAACCATTAGTTAATTCAAATGAAATTCTTCCCCTCTTCTCCACTACTGGTATTCATTTTCTGACCTTATCACTCCAAATTAATTTATTCCAGTGATGTTCTTCAGGGTTCTAGAACACTTCTTTGTTAGCAATGCTATGTTTTTTTCCCTGAGAAGCCACACACCAGAGCTTTCAATGCATTGATGCAGGATATAGGAAGAATTCCTCAGTTTTTGACATATAGACAAATGACGCTTTTATATAGCTTAGCACAATCCTAGAGTTTTCAGTGTTTTTTGTTTTCTGTTCATATTATACATAATGCTGTTGATATATGGATATGGGAGAGGGAGCAATCAGAGGAGAGGTCAGTTACATACTGTGTTCTTCATGTGAACCTTCTGCCCGGAAGTCTGAACAAATGTAATTACGTATTCCTTTATATTTCTAAATAGAGCGTTATTAAAGTCAAGTCATATTGTTTTCCAATGGTATGCTATGTTCTCAGTAATATAATTTTACTTATCCTGCTTATTGATCCATTTGGCAAATGTTTACTATATATCTAATCTATGCAGTGAGTGAAAAGGCCCTAGATTAACCGAGTTCTCTCCAGTAGGGAAACTTTCATATACTGAGGGGAGGCAACCAATATAAGCAAATATTCACGTGCAACGCAAGCACAGATTGAAATAGACCTCAAAGGAAATACAAATAAATGCTCTAATAGCCAGCAAAGGGGGATTCGACTAGCATGGTCAAGCAGCTCTCTGTAGATACAATATTTCTGCCTATACTTCAGGAATGATAAGCAATTGGTGTTGTTTAGAACCGGGGAATCTGAGTTGGAGGGAGTGAACTCATTTGAGGAGTGTAGACTACAGTAGAGAGTTTGAATTGTCCAGCAGCTTATCTATGATGTGGAAGAATTTTAAGCAAAAATGCTTACAGTTCTGGTTTGAATTTTGAACAGATTACTCCGCTTGCAGCTAGTGTGTCTATAAAGTATATTTATTACGTACTGAGGAAGGGAATAGAAGCAGCTAGACCTCTTGGGAGTCTTACTGATGGAAAAACACTAGACAGGTTACAGGCTTAAAGTCAGTTTTTCTAAAACGAAATGTATCTGACAACAAGTAGATACTTAGTTTCCTACTGGTACATCAAGCAAGCATGCCCCACATAAACAACAATTTAAATAATTATTTTTGTCAGAAATTGATTAATATTGTTTATATTACTTTCTTTTTCTTGTTTTTTTTTTTTTCTAATTTGTTTTCTGTTTATTTCCTTTTAGTATGCAGGCATAATCTTGGAAAGACAAACAAGCAGAACTTCATTTTTCTTTTAAGCAAAATATACTAATCATGCTTACAATCATAGAAATCAATGGATGCAAAGAATAATCATTAGTGCGCATCACATGTCCTTTCAACCACTGTTAAGTTTTTCCAGTTTTATGTAAAAATATTATTAAATAGTACTTTATAGTACTTTATAAAGGTACACAAATTAATTACCAAAAGGAAATCAATACAACTTGATGTACCACCTGTGTTTACAGAATCTGCTATTTTCTAATATTTTGAGAAACACTGCTAAAAATAAGAAAACTCTTCTTGCTGTATTTTTCATGTTTATACCAAAAAAGTGCTCCCCTTTTTCTTTTTTTTTTCTTTTTGAAAGAGAAGCCTGAAATTCTGGTGTGTGTAACAAACAGTGATTGTTAAATCAGTCTTTATATCTTTATTTCTGAACGTAAATTTTACGTCATAGAGTGTTTTTTATGCCTTTCCTTGCACTTTTTTCTAGAGGAATTACATCTACATTTTCAAATGTTGCTTTTGCCTTCTCATACTACATTCTCCAGGGTAATGTTTTTAAAGCCTGAATCTGATGATATTCCTCCCTCACTTAAATCCTGCCGTAATTTGCCATTGCAATTAAAATAAATTGTAAATCCCATAATGGCGTAATTTCCACCTCCCCAACCTCATTTATCATTATGCTTCTCAATTAATTATGATCCAGGGATATTAGTTTGCTTCTTGCCTATTTCTTGAACACTTTCAACCCTGATCCAGGTTCTTTGTTGACTGAATTCTTTCACTCAGACTAAAAGTGTAAAAATTCTACGTTGACAGCTATCAGGAGGTTGGCCCCTCAAGAACGATAACTTAGCTTTAAGTGTTAGCCTTTGGTGTTACATTGCTCACCTAATGCCAACAGCCCTATTTACTAGCATTTTCCTTATTCTACAGATATGTTCATTTATAACTTCACTTGAATGACATCTTCTCAGAGGGACTTTCCCTGGCCACCCAAATAAAAAGGCACCACACTTCACGTTCAACCTATCCTAGTGCCTTGTTTTGTTGCCTTCATGAACTTATTAATACCTACATTTATATTATTCTATTTACTTTCAGATATCCTTATTTCTTGTCCTACAGCAGGGAAAACTCAGTAAGCATAGAGTGTTGGTCAGCCTGATGCATAACTATATCCACAACATTGAGGATGGGCCTCAGAGAGTCTTAGGTGCTTAATAAATATTTGCAGAAAGTTGAATGGAGGAAGGGAAAATTTCTATTTATAACCACACTGTGAAATTGGAATTGGTAATTTACTTTTTTTTTTTTTTTTTGAGATGGAGTGTCACTGTGTCGCCCAGGCTGGAGTGCAGTGGTGTGATCTCAGCTCACTGCAACCTCCACCTCCCAGGTTCAAGCAGTTCTCCTGCCTCAGCCTCATGAGTAGCTGGGATTACAGGTGCATGCTACCACACCTAATTTTTGTATTTTTAGTAGAGGTAGCGTTTTACCTTGTTGGCTAGGCTGGTCTCGAACTCCTGACCTCAAGTGATCCACTCACCTTGGCCTCCCAAAGTGCTGGGATTATGGGTGTGAGCCACTGTACCCAATGGATTTTGTACATTCTAGAGAGGAAAGAATAATTTTTACAATTTCAATGGCTCAAAAATAAACAATGAAGAATACAGGGGAGACAATATGTAACCCAAAACACGTAGAATATTTACTGTCTGACCTGTACAGCATGAGACTTTTGACACTATTCTTGATTAAGTCCTCATTGAACCAAAGTATTATCTGAATAGATTTGGATTATGTTCTGCTTCAGTTTCCTCCTAAGAAAAAATGGGGAATTGGATTGAAAAACCATCTTAATTTCCTTCTGCTTTGACTACTGATAGTTCTTCAGAATGGAAAAAATAAATAAATAAATGTAGTTAACCACACCTACTTTCCTCAGTTTTCTAGAGAATGGGGTCAGGAATGAGAAAGTGTAAGTGTAAATAGATATGAGAATTTATAAAGGTCAATACATAAAGCAAGGCCTTTCTCCAAAATAGCTGAAGAAATACAATCACTGTTTTGCACTTCAGTGAAAGAAATACATCATCAAAAGACTATGCAAGGAAAATGAAAATCTTTCTTCCTGAATCTTTGACATATACACCCAAGTTGTCAACATATCAATAATGTAATTATGAAAAAAGACAGTGATCAATTATAATAACATTTTCATGTAGGTAAAAATCATGGATCCAGTGCCAGTCTGCCTGACTTCCAATCCCGACAGCACAAGTTGCTAGATATTTGTCTCTGAGCATGCTTATTGTCTCTGTATCTCCCTTTATTCACCTTTGAATTAATAATAATAGAGTTTCTACCATAGAGGAATGTCAGAGGGTGAAATGAGTTAATATGTTTAAACTGCTTAGACAATGATTGGCACAGCATATGTACTAAGATATATTGATTAAATAAAAGAATTTCAGTGCAGATTTATTCCATTTTTTGCATATTCATTAGGTAATAAATTGCATGGTAAATAAAATAGTGCTACAGTCAGATTTTCTCATATTTCTGTGACGTACATGCCTAATGGATGTTGCATAAGAATTAACCTTATACTGAATTCCACAGCTCATTCATTGTGTGAGATGATGTATTTGCTTTCAAATTATTTTATCATTGTTAGAAAGAAAAGCTCTGCCTTTTCATTCTTATAAATATCAAAGTGAAAACTTAATTTTACTTTCAAAATGATTTTATTTTAATAAATCAAAATAAAAGAGAATAAGCAGGCACTTATTGGTCACAATTGCTCTTAACCATTTAAGCTACAGGAAGCATGACCAAGAACAGATCCATAAAATATGCACAAGGGAGAACATTTCTAATATTATAGATAAAAATATGCTCCAAATGCTGTTTCTTCTTCTGTATTGTTGTGATTGCTATTGTTCTTAAATCTTCATCTGGCTTTAAACAGTAAAATAGTAAAATGAAGCAACAGAACAGTCTATCTGGACTCACTTCCTTTTCATTCCTATTCCTAAACCTATTAGCTTAACTCTGCAGTCTGAGGATGCCACCTTTAATCTCTACAACTGCAACCCCCATTTTTACCTGTATGTCCAACTTCCTTTATGACCTCTCAAATTTAACGTCTCTAGAACCAAATGCTTAAATTTCTCCCTAAAGTATTTTTTTAGTTTTGCACATAATACTCCCTAGCGGAATATTCTTTCATTTTCTCAAAACTAACACTCTAAATGCCATTGTAGAGAAGCAGCAGAACCTTGTTATTGAGAATTAGACAGTGGAACCTGACTGCCTGCATTGGAATCCATGATCTGTCAAGTATAAGCATCTGACTGGGGCAAGATACTGTCCCTCTACATATCTTAATTTCGTCATCTGTAAAATGAGAAAAATAATGAATTCTACCATTATTTTCTAATACTATATTTTCTTTATAAAATTAAATTAGATAATACAAGTAAAACCCTTAAAACAGTGATAGGTTCATCACTGTTTATTCACATTTATATCTCTTGATTCATTTCCTTCCCTCATAGCCCACTTCATACCCATAACCAAATCCTGTCAGAAGTACCTTCAAGATACCACAGAATCTCACAATTTTTATAATATCCTGTGACATTGTATTGTCAAGCAATAATAGCCTTTTACCCAGGCTTTTGCTTCCACCCTTAATCTGATTAGTCTCCTCTGCTCAAAACTTTCCAGTGGTTTCCATATTTATTTTGAATAAAATCTGCAGTCATTGTAATGCTAACAGAAAACTACAGAGCTAGGTTCCAATTGCCCCTCTGGTCATATTTTCTACTGTACCCTCCTCTAGCTCATTCAGCCTCAGATGCACTGACCTCCTCCTGGTTCTTAAGCCCTCCGGACACACTGATGCCTCAAGGCTGTTTCCCTTGCCCTTTCCTTTACCTTTATTTACAAGACCCATTTTGTTTCCATCTCCTTAAGTGATTATTCAAAAGCCTCTTCTCAATGAGGTCTCCATGACTGCTTTTAAAAATTACACCACACACAGACACACACACACACACACACACACACACCCCCATCCACCTTACTTGCCTTGTTCTTCTCAGTGACATTCATTACTATCTGATACACTACATATTTCAATGACATATTTGATAGTGTCCATATAATCCAATTGGAATATACGCATCATGAAGGCAGTGACTTTTGGTCCGTGTTTTTGTTATTGTTGGATTCTTTTCCTGCTCTATTTACAATGCCTTGCAAAAATTAGGTACTTAAAATATATTTGACAAATAAATGAATGAATTAATAGTCAACAGGCAACCTGTAGGTTTATTCAATCATAATATATGTATTTACTACATATAATTCATCTCTCTATATACATATATATTAATATAATTACTACCCAATGGGCCCTAGGACTTGCTTTCACATACCTCACAATGCACCCCTGAGAGAGAATACTAAAAAAGGCTAACATATTTCCACAAATGTCAGATAGTAGACTCTAGTATTTGATCCAAATTAGTTGTGCCAAAGCACATAGAAAACGAAAATAAAATTATATTTTGCACACACACATTTACATATATTTGTATGTGTGGATCTCTTTCAGAGACGCATATATATTTTTATATGATAACAAATGATATTTGGCTTTCAAGTTTCTTTCTCCTCTCTTTATTGTTTTGTTGTTTTTTTCTTGTTTTATCCATTGACACCACTGACATTTCTCCCACCGCCACCCCCATACCCCGCCACCACATAACCCTCTGCAACAAGTTAAGTGAATATGTATTTCTGTTGTAAGAAGCCTCAGGACAATAGAAAGTCGAAAATTTGCTCCTTTAGAGGTTACAGGTGGCGAAAGGCAGGTCTATTTCACTTTTATTTGTTGTTCTATGAGAACAGATAGAAATTATGAGTGATCAGAGATTGCCGTAAGAAGATTGAAGTACATCGTTATAAACTAATTGTTACCCAGGGGTTCCAGGTACCAAAACCTAAAATGCTCAAAGATTACAGATTTCAGATTCACTGGGGCAACATAAGCAGCATCTGTCTCTCTGCTACAGAATGAAATTTCAACTTTGTTAAATAACCGGAGTTCATATCATTCTCAGGAGATGTCTGAGCTATTCATCAAGGAAGGTGAAAGCATCAGAATAAAAAGAACAATTATGATAAGGTGAAACAGAAAAAGAAATTCAGGGAGGAAATAAAATCAAACTAAAATGGTTGAACATAAAAATATAATATCAGGAAATCCACATCCCTGAATCAGAAAGCTTTTATGTGGATGTAGCCAAGCTCTTCAATGGCACAAGAGTGGGCCATGAAATCTGACGGAAGACAGGTACCAAGTTCAGAGGCATGATTCTAAAGCACGTTTCTTGCATTTTCCTATGTCTGGATGAAACCTTAAGGTGGTTACTGAATGATCTATGTAGTGATTTTTAAGGCATAGAAATGTACATTGCTACTGTCACTAGAAATAAGATTTTAAAATGCAGGAACTATGAAATCTCTGAGTATTAAATAATACATGACTTTTTAACACCGTTTGTCTAAGCACACTATAGAAATCTTAAGAAAAAAATATTTTTACCGTTATTAAAATTAATGCTCCCTTATTTTCTCCCTTATTTCTCTTGCCCATATACATACACTCATATAGTTAACATACATGTGTCTGGGTCCACCCATTGATACATACATATATAGTGGTGTGTATAATGTGACAGATAATATGTATTATCTATAGAGAAAACACACATTCACTATCATATCAAAATTATTTAAAGAGTAGAATTCCAACTTCCACTTTCACCAACAACCAGGGAAAAAGAACCGATATTTACTGAGTACCTACTGTCTATCAAGCCTGTAGCTACTTTTACCAGGTTTTATCAATCAGGGGCCAATCAAGAAAGCAAAAGAAACATCAGATATTTTAAGAGAACTATTAATGTAAAAAGCTTAAACTAGTGTTGGAAAACTGGAAAAGAAAAATGAATACAGGTTAACACAGTCACAGTAACTTTAACAACCAAATATCACCCCTAAAGCTGGGAGAAGAAAGGTAAGAATTTGAGATTATTAGAAACTAGAAGCTGGGAGGTGTCCCATGGATCTGTGGCTCTTACCTCTGGGGTTATGGGGATGGCATTGTCCAGCTGGTGCCTAGAATACCAAAAAAGCTAGAATCAGAATTAGTAAAAAGTTGAAGGGATATTGTAGAGGCAATGTGACAAGTATAACAAACAGGGCCGGTCTTTTCTTTTTTATCTTTCCATCTCTTTCTATGTCTCCCTGTCGGTAGAACACTGCAAGGAATCAGTTGTCAAATGAGAAACTGAGTTTCCATAGTCCGAGTACTAGCAACACAAAATGGGGTTTAGAAAGCCAAGTTCAGGCCAGGTGCGGTGGCTCATGCCTGTAATCCCAGCACTTCGGGAGACCAAGGTGGGTGGATCGCTTGCGGTCAGGAATTTGAGACCAACCTTGCCAACCTGATGAAACCCTGTCTCTACTAAAAATACAAAAATTAGCTGGGCATGATGGTGGGTGCCTGTAGTCCCAGCTACTCGGGAGGCTGAGGCAGAAGAATCACTTGAACTCGGGAGGCGGAGGTTGCAGTGAGCTGAGAGCGTGCCATTGCACTCCAGCCTGGGTGACAGAGCGAGACTCTATCTCAAAGAAAAAAAAAAAAAAAGCCAAGTTAAGAGTGAAAGTCAGCTTAATAACGGGAATACTGATTAAGTATGCAATTTTAACTTGCGGGTGTTTGAAGATTCACTTATGTTGTTACTTCTCTAGTGATGGCTACCAGCAATGTTCCATCAATCCTCCCAGCTTTACCAGCTTTACCACTGGGTAGCTGAGTTCCTTAACGGCATCTCAGTCTAGTTCTATACATTTCAGGTAGTTAAGATTATTGAAACGGATAGTTTTAGATCTTACAGAATTGTCATTTTGTTTCATATTTCAAATTCTCATTTTGTTCGAAGCTTTCCTTTCTCAGCATCAATTCCCACCACCCACCAGTGCAAACTAAACAGAGGAAGAGCAGCCTGGAGCATGATGGGAGTCAAAATCTGCTCCTTTCCATGCCACCCTTTCTCCCTATGGTTCCCATTCAGGTTGTGGAAGGGAAGCTTTAGAGGGAAAACAAACATCATCTCCTTCTGTGGCTCTCTAATAAATTTGAGGTCTGCTCCTTGTTGACTCATAATGACTGTTCTGTGGCTTCATTCTCTATGGCTTCAGTGAACTGATGGTGGACTGATGATCATAAGAGAGTCCTGATGATAAAAGCTGAATCCTAACTCTTCTAACCGGGTATTACTGGCTCATTGACAGTTTGAACAAATGTCTGACTGCCCCAACTGGAAGTGCCATGTCAAATAAAGTGACAAATTCAGAGACACTTGTTTTTTAGCTCGCTGCTTGTTTTGTCACCCATAAACCTATTGTTACTCCCCTTTATGACCTACAACCCTGAATCCTGTGGAGGAGAAATGGATCAATTATCTGTGAGTTTTCGTGATCGGGGTTTGGCAGTAGCTGTTTTTGCTCTCCTTTCCCCTGGCCATCCTGCCTGCCAAGTCTTCTCCACGTTTTTGATTATATCTGGAAGCCCCGAGAAGAATCAGCATATTTCTTAAATAAGCAAACATTCAACCAGGGAGTAAAGATAGACTCTTTGTGCAGTCTGCTACAGACTTCATGACATCTTCTTTTGACATTTTGAACCCTTATAGAAGGAAATGTGAGGGAATTGCTTCTTTTTATCAACTGTGCCCCACTCAAATGCTGTCCCTAGCCCCTTATGATTTTGTTTTAATTTCTCCTAATGCTATCCCTCCTCTAGACCTCCACCCCCTGACAGGCCCCAGTGTGTGATGTTCCCCTCCCTGTGTCCATGTGTTCTCACTGTTCAACTCTTACTTATGAGTTAGAACATGAGGTGTTTGGTTTTCTGTTCCTGTGTTAGTTTGCTGAGAATGATGTTTCCAGGTTCATCCATGTCCCTGCAAAGGACATGAATTCATCCTTTTTCGTGGCTGCATAGTATTCCATGGTGTATATGTGCCACATTTTCTTTATCTAGTCTATCATTGATGGGCATTTGGGTTGGTTGCAAGTCTTTGCTATTGTGAGTAGTGTTGCAATGAATATACATGTATGTGTGTCTTTATAGTAGAATGATTTATAATCCTTTGGGTATATACCCAGTAATGGGATTGCTGGGCCAAATGCTATTTCTGGTTCTAGATCCTTGAGGAATCACCACACTGTCTTCCACAATGGTTGAACTAATTTACACTCTCACCAACAATGTAAAAGTGTTCCTATTTCTCCACATCCTCTCCAGTATCTATTGTGTCCTGACTTTTTAATGATCGCCATTCTTTTTACACTTATTTTCATTCAGGTGGTGACAGAGGTGGTGGCAGGGTTGTTTCTGTTGAAATGATGCTCCAAGATTATCTCTAGGACTTTAGCTAGCTCTAATAGCTGATAGTTTCCTAAACTCACAACATTGGGACCTTCACACATTTGTGTTCTCAACTGTGGGTCTCACCCAATACAACTTTGTATATATTAACTTAGTTATCACAACAATGTATGAAATACTTTTATTGTTCCATTCAAAACTGAGAAAATTGATGGTCAGTCTTAGTAAATGATAGGTGTATATTTATAACAAAGTCATGTCTAATCAAGGTCAAGCTCTTTTTACTTAATCTGGGGGTATCTGGAAAACTGTCTCAGTCTTCAGAACATCTAAGGGACCTATATTTGAACAGGTTGGAAGGGGTTCTAAGTGAGATTATGTCTACTGTATAGAATTCCTCCTAAAGGATCAACAGAAATGGTAAGTAGTAATGCATCAGTCAATAGTATCTGAAAAAAAAATGAGCACATTATTGAGCATGGACTTTAATTTTGGCTTTTTTTGTTGTTGTTTTTAAAAGATTTTCATTCTTGGGCCGAGCAGTTTATCTCTTTGTGCTCAAGTTCCTCATTGTAAATTGGAAAAAAACAATAATAGTTTTTATTTCATAAGACTATTGTGAAAAATAAATTGGTTATATGTTAGTTTTTACAATGTTACTGGACGCAGAACAAGCACTCAAATAACGCTATTATTATTATTATTATCATCAGTCCATTTATGCACAGAAATCTTACACGATTTGGGCATACAGATGGAGGCCAGAGAATTCTTGACGCAGACTTCTTTGGTTCTGTCTCTAACAACCTCCAACATTCTGTGAGCTGAGAAAAGAAGATCATCCCTCTATTTGGATTAAATGGAAGAATGATAGGAGCATATGTCATCTATACCACTGTCAATCACATTCGCATCTGTATATATTTTCTTTTGTTCTGTTTAAGACTTTGGGTCAGTTTTAGGGACACCGCTTCAATCTGTTTCTTTTACCTTGTTTGGTATGAATGCGGGTTACCATGCTCTTATTTCACAGCTACTATCTCCACAATTTCAGCCCTCGCTTTCAAAGAAATTTTTGCAAGACTGCCAGTTGGAATAAGTAATTAACACTTCAGCTCAGCTCTGAAAGGGGAAAACAACTGTGGCATACAAACTCCTGCCAAAGTCAGTTCTCTCACCCAGAAACTGCCTGAAATACTCATCAGGGTACTTTCAATTTTGCTAAAAGAGAAAAGAAAAAAGGCAAAATGATCAAAATGGAAGTTCACCATCTTATCCCTATCAACTGTTAGGCAAAATTAAGATGGAGAAAATGAGCGCACCAAAGCAGCATGTGCCAACATGGAAGGATTTCGCTGACGTTGTACTGAGTGAAAAATAGCAAGTTACAAAAGCATATGAGCAATATAATAAAACTCATTTCAAGGATTAAGAACAACCAAAGCCATACTCTGTGTTGTTTTGTGATAAAAACATAATAACATTTCAAAACACCTATGAGACAGATGCATACCAAATTTCAGATAAGTGGGAGGAGAAGGATAATGTGGATTGGGAGAGAAACACTGGGGAATTTGACTTTAACTTTATCCATGATTGTAATTGTTACATTATTTTCTATAACTTGTACATACTTATCTATTTCAAAATAACTAAATAAAAGCCAAGGTCACCCTCATTAAATAACTTTCATAAACACTAACTCTGAAGGAAGGACTGCTGCAATGTGTCAACATATGTCTGAACAAACTTTCAAATTATTCTAAGGAACACTAGGGATGTTTCAGTTAACATTTATTCCTTCTGTGTGAATAACTATTTAAGTTTCTCTCTGACTTCTGTTTTATACCTCCATCATCATCCTTCTTGAGACTTGGGTAAAGAAGAGAAATAGATCACATTCTTATCTATGAATCTGTTTTAAGGTGGGAAGTACCAGGAACAATAGTGTTAGAATTTGCTCTTGAGAAGTAGACGGTCTTCCTCTTTCATCTCTAGTACAGGATTTTGCTATTTTGAAATATTACTGATGTATTACTTGGGATTCTCCAGAGAAACAGAACCAACAGGATGCATATGCATATGTAGAAAGAGATTTATTATTAGAAATTTGATCACACAATTTTGGAGACTGAGAAGTCCCAGGATTTGCAGTAGGCAAGTTAGAGACCCAGGAGGAAGGCCTGAGTGCCAAGAGGACTCACAATGTAGTTTTAGTCTAAAGTCAGCAGCTTCAAGACACAAGAAGCGCCAATACTTCAGTTCAAGTCTGAAGGTCAGAAAATACAGGTGTCGCAGCTCAAAGCCATCAGAGTGAAGGAGTTCCTTCTTTTTTATGAGAAGACCAACGTTTTTGTTCTTGTCAAGGTTTCAGCTGATTGGACAAGGGCTACTCATGCTGGGAAGTCAATGTTCTACTCTTTCTACAGATTTAAATGTTAATATCATCAAAAAACTTCCTCACAGACACACCTAAAGTAATGTTTGACCATATCCAGGTACCCTGTGGTCCAGCCAAGTTGACAAGTAAAATTTACCATCACCACTACTAATAAATCTTTTTATCTTTTTCTTATCTCTCAATTAGAAATGATATTTGCAGAAGAAATTTTAGTCAAACCCAACTCTGATTCTTTATTTTACTGTCACTTCAAATACACCCTCAGAATTTGTGCTCAATTTCTTCTTTATCTTATGTAATTGAAGTCTCCATACCAGTGCTAATACTGCCCTCTCAAAGTCCTTGACCTCCAGATGTGATATTTAACAAATAGATAATTATTGTTGGCATGCATTATTACAGTATTGTATAGTTACAAAAAAGAAAAACAGTCTGGAAGAATGTATATTGTTCACAAAGATGGAGTCAATCAATGATTAACACAACACCTCACCTCAAAGCAGTAATGGCAATCCCATGATAAAGCTATTTATTGTTTGTTTATGGAGAAAATAAATTATGAATATTAACTATACTTTTTTACTTCCTTGACATCTAGCACAAAATATTCATCAGAATATATTAAAATTTCTTTTAATAAACTATTTAAAAATTAAGTTCCTCCATCTTCTGTCATGTTTTGAATTTGAAATCCAGATTTCTCTTTGAAGAGAAAGTATGATTATAATGACAGCAACCAATATTCTAATGACATTTTGAAAACACATTGATATATAGCATATTTACCAACTTTGGCTTTTTTTTTCTTTTTTTTTTTTTGAGACAAGGTTTTGTTCTGTCACCCAGGCTGGAGTGCAGTGGCACGATCTCAGCCCACTGCAGCCTCAAACTCCCAGGCTTAAGCAATCCTTCCAGCTCTGCCTCCCAGGTAGCTGGGACTATAGGTGTGCACCAACACACCTGGGTAATTTTTGCATGTTTTTGTAAAGACGGGATTTTGCCATGTCGCCCAGACTGGTCTCAAACTCCTGGGCTCAAGTGATCTGCCTCCCTCAGCCTCCCAAAATGCTGGGGTTACACACGTAAGTCACCACACCCAGCCTGTTTTTTTGTTTTTGTTTTTGTTTTTGTTTTATTTATTTATTTAATACAAATATGAGGGAATATTTTGGAGCCGATCAGACTCATTTTGTTTCTTTCTTTGATTAATTGTATTTGACTTGTTATGTCAAACAGTAATACTAAGCACATACATAAGTAATGACTGTTAAGCACTGAATATATCCTGAGTGCCTATATCATAATTTTTCAAAGTAAAAATCTATTGCTTTGCAGTAAGAGTATTATTTCTTTCTACAGAGTGGTAAGCAAGATACAAGAAGCATTTTTTTTTTTTTTTGCTTTTTATTGTTTAGTGCAAAAAATGCCAAATAAACTATGAAATGTTCATTTAATTCTATATTTGAAGTGTAGTTTTCATACAATGTGATGGCTATTTAGTGTATAGTTAGATAAACTTGCCAAATGTTTACATTTTTGTAACTCATACCTGTATCAAAATAATTTTTATCACCTCAGAAAGTTTCTTTGTGTTGCCTTCTAGCAAATTCACTCTACCCACCCTGGGCAACCTCTGATATGATTCCTATTGAATGTCATATAAAAAGAATCATAAAAAATATTCCATTTTTTGTCTGACTTCTTTCACTCAAGTGACTCTTTATGAGCTACGTCTATGTTGTTGCAGAGTGTTGGTATTTTGGTATTTGAATTGTAGAATGTTATTCCATGAATGGGTCTGCACTACAATAGGTGCTTACCCATTCTCCTGTCCTTAGATATCTGAGTTCTTTCCAATTTAGGGCAATTATGAATACAATTACCATAAATATTACGGCACAATGCTTTTTATAAGCACATGTTTTCACTTATTTTAGGTAAGTACATAGGAATGAACTTACTTGTCATAGAATGGATCTTTGTACAAAATGGATACTTTATTTTTTCAAAATAGTTGTACCATTTTACATTCTACCACAGTGTGTCTGAGATTTCTAGTGGCTCCACATCACTGACCATATTGAATGGCTCTTTTTTTCTTTAGTATTCTAAAGGATGCTATTTCATTGTGCTTTTAAGTAGTGCTTCCTTAAAGACTAATGATAGAAAACCATTTCCTGTGTTTATTTGTCATTTACATTTTATTTCCTTTTGTAAAATATCAGTTCGAGTTTAAACGATGATGTGGAAATAACTATTTCTTTATGGAAAGAAAGACAAACCGCCTGCCTAAGTCACAAATATATTCTATGTTTTCTTCTAGAAGGTTGACGGTGTTTTTTGTTTTTTGTTTTTTTGGCATTTAGCTTTAATGTTTACATATTGAATTCAAAATCATCCATCTAGAATCAATTTGTGTATTATGTAAGTTAGGGATCAGGGTTTTGATTTGTTTTGTTTTGCATGCAGATATTAATTTATTCCAACAACACTTGTTAAAGATAGTTTTCTTTATATATTGGATTATTTTAATATCCTTGAAACAAGTCATCACATGTGTGCAGACCTATCTTTGAACTATCTATTCTTTTCCATTGATCCGTCTGTCTTTATGCTCACAACATACTGTCCTGTTTACTGTAACTTAATAGTAAAACTTGAAGTCAGAAAGAGGAAGTTTCTATTTTGGTTTACTTTTTCAAGATTGTTTTGGTTATAATAGAACTTTTGTATTTCTAAATACATGTTAGAATTGGTTCGCTATTAACTATAAGAAAATATTTGAGATTTTTGTTTGGAATTATATTGAATCTATGGAGCATTTGGGGGAACATGTAACACTTTTGAGCCTTTTAATTCATGAATGTTATGTATCTCTCAGTTATTTGGGAACTTTTAAAAATTTTATCTCAATCATATTTTTAAAAATTTTACTTAAAATCTTGAAAAAACTTTCATTAAATATAATCTCAAATACCTTATGTATTTGGATGCTATCATAAGTGGTATCCTTTACATCTTATTTTCCAAATTTTTATTGCTAGCATATAGGTATATAATTGATTTTGATTCTATAACATTTCTAAATTTACTTATAAAATTACTTGGATCTGTTAGAGTTTTATTTTTCCTCTAGCAACTTTAGAATTATCTGCTTTAGGCATTCTAAAACAGAAATTTTTCAGTTGTGAATAATAAAATTTTATATTTCTGTCTTTTAAATCACTAGCTCTTTTATTTCTTTTTCTTATATCTAGTATATTTGGAAATGTGAATGATACATGTATGACCTCTTTTCTTTCAATAGATCTCCCTGGGCAACCTTATTCATTTTTATGGTTTCAACTTCAATTTATATCCCAGTTCAAACCCCGATTTTGAGCTTTAGAAACATATTTCTGACTACTTATCACTAATCACCATCTGTACATTTCACAGCCATCTCAAATTCAATATCCCAACTAAATTTACTTTCAACTCCCCAAGAACCCCTTATTTCCTTGTATTTAAGTCAATGTCATAACTCCAAGATGAATTCTTGAAATCAGTTTCAATTTCCTACTTTACTAACACCTTGATCCTTCACACAGACACTCTCATTGAGATATGGACACAAACTGTTTTTGTTTGTTTGTTTTGTTTTGTTTTGTTTATTGAAACAGGGTCTCACTCTTTCACCCAAGCTGGAGTGCAGTGACGTGATCCCAGCTCACTGCAACCTCCACCTTCCAAATTCAAGTGAGTCTTGTGCCTCAGTCACCCAAGTAGCTGAGACTACAGGCACCCACCACCATGCTCAGCTAATTTTTGTATTTTTAGTAGAGATGGGGTTTCACCATGTTGGCCAGGCTAGTCTCTAACTCCCGACCTCAAATGATCCACCCACCTCAGCCTCCCAAATTGTTGGGATTACAGCCTGGCCAGACACAAAAACTGTTTGGCAAACTCTCTTTCACCTAGTTCTTGATAATCTTCTATATGCTTTTTACTGCCTATTTTCAATGCTCTTGACATGATTTACTTCATTTCCTTGGATTATTGACTGCAAGTAGCTTTACATCTCAAACCATTCTCCACATTATAGAGATTATAAATGCTGATTTTATAATACAAATCAGATGATGTGGTTTTCTTTGTAGAAGACCTTCAGTGAACCCCATTTTGTATAGAATAAAATTCAAATAACTATGCACATGTATGTTTGCAAAGATAATAGATAAATTTATGGGACAAATTTAAAAATTATTGTGGGTTTGGATGTTGTGCAGGACAAGGCACTGCATGTCTTCTGCTTGCCCTTCTGGATCAGTCTTCACAATCTTCTAGCAGGTTCTATGCAGTGGAAGTGAACAATCATGGTCATTAGACCCTTTGTCCGTTGGTTTCCTGTTGAGCTTATGTCCCAGTTCATTGAGGCTGCTATAACAAACTACCATAAACTGAGCAGCTTATAAACAACAGTAACTTATTTCTACCAATTCTCGAGGCTGGGAACACCAAGACCAAGGCACTGGCAGGTTCAATGTCTGATGAAGGCCCATTTCCTAGACATCAGTCTTCACTGTCGCCTCACAAGGCACAGGGGGCTAGCTAGTTCTCTGCCATCTCTTTGATAGAGGCACTAATCCCATTCACAAAGGCTTTACTCTCATAATCTATTCTTCTCCCAGTGGTCCAATGTCCTAATACCATCATCTTGGGTTTTAACTTTCAGCATTTAACTTTTGGGAGGACACAGACATTCAGACCATAACAATTTAGCTAATGAGTAGAAGGGTAGCACCGTTAATAGGTATGTGGTAGGATGTAGGGTGAGTTGAGTTATGCATTCCCCATCTTCATTCTTCGGCCTGACTCTTCCCCTCACCTTAAGGCCCCTGCCATGCTTATCTCTACATCTCACTTGTCTTGGAGTGCAACACTTTTTATATGGGCTGCCTCTATCCATCGCTTGCACTTTTACATACATTATCTCTCTATTGGGTGCTTTTCAAATTATTCAATTTGGGTGGGCTATTTGTTTCCATCTATGACTATGACATATGTGAAAGTAAAGGAAGGATGTGGAAAGGAGTTGAAGATGATTTCAAGGGTTTGCTTTTTTTGTTTGTTTTTAAAATAAGATAGAATATTGGTTGCTCCCTGTATAAAGACATGAAAAAATTCAGTATCAGGTCTGGTCCAGAACTGATGGTGCTTCACTTTCTAACACCTCTCTACATATCCATTTATCTCATCTCACTTTCTCACTTCCACCTCAGGTCCCAGTCATAGCAGGCTAAATGTAGCCATATTTTTTGCATGCACGATATTTTATCCATAAGGTTCTCTCTGTCTTATACCTTCTCCAAATAGTCTACTTACAGTCTGTTTAAATGACACCTTGGCCTTGTGACACTGGTCATATTTACCTTTTCTCTCTATTTCATAGCAAATTAAACATAACACTTCTACCACTATTTTTCTATAATTCAGCCTTTACAACAGTTATCCAAACTAGATGGGACTTTGTATTCAAGACAAAGACAAACATAATTTTGCGTATGTATAAAACCAGTACTTAACTAAATTGTATAACCTGTACTTAACAAAATTCTTAACATGTAGCAGTCATTAAGTAAAGATAGATTGAATATTTCTATGAGTAAGTAAATATATATATGGGTGCATGCAATACAGTTTAGAAATATTTTGTGGGCCTTGAATTATTAAGATGGTCATTGATTTGGAAAAACTTGACAAGCAAAGTCAAACATCTCTACCTGCTTAGTGTGGTACAGATGCCTTAGTTGAAATAGATACACACATGGGAAAGTACTAAATTTTTTAATTTAACAATAAAAAAGGAAATAGATTTAAAGAACACTTAAGGGAAGTACATCATAGTACTGGTGAATTATAAGATGGTGCATTTTCATAAAGGTCAGAAATGCACTAATACCCAGGGATGATACAGTGATTAAACTGGCATAAGTCTGCAGCCATAAAAAAGGATGAGTTCATGTCCTTTGTAGGGACATGGATGAAGCTGGAAACCATCATTCTCAGCAAATTATTGCAAGGACCAAAAAACCAAACACCACATGTTCTCACTCATAGTTGGGAACTGAACAATGAGAACACTTGGACACAGGAAGGGGAACATCACACACTGGGGCCTGTCATGGGGTTGGGGGAGCCGGGAGGAATAGCATCAGGAGATATACCTAATGCAAATGACAGGTTAATGGGTGCAGCACACCAACATGGCACATGTATACATATATAACAAACCTGCACATTGTGCACATGTACCCTAGAACTTAAACTATAATTTTTTAAAAAATGGCATAAGTGGCAAGGATGAAAAGTGAAATCAGATTCCCAACCGACTGTGTTCAGTGAAGCTCTCATGTCACTCCAGTTCCTGGGACAGATGCCAACTTAGTTCATTTTATTCAGTATCCTTAAATTACTTCTAAAGTTTAGAGTCAAACACTATTTTGCTTGAATTGTTAGCTTACACTTTAGGCAGTAGTTACATGTCTCATGAGATCTATCAGTGCCCATTTTCCCAAAGACGATCACAGGAAAATGTAGAGTAAAGAAAAATAATTTTATATGAGACTACACAAAGACTGTAATATTCAGAAAGAGAAGCTTTGTCATTGTACCATAACATCCTATTATATAAATCCTAAATGAGTCTTTTGTTCTGATTTTATTGTTGTTACTATTGAACACCTATTTATTTCAAGTAAAGTAACTTCAGTTACAAAACTACACTTGAATAAATGCTCTTTTCATTTACCTGCATAACCTAAACTGATCAGAAGAAATATATAGATGTCAACCAAAATTGTAAATTATATACAAACTCAAAGATAAAGCTAAAATCTTTCACAAACCACAAATTACACTATATAATTATCAATCACATTATGACAAAAGATGTATAGATTCATGATTTTTATCGTTGAAAATTATTATAATGTTATATATTTTATAATATAAATTGTGCTTCAATAATAGCTAAGAGGAGCAAGCACCTTGAGTTAATTTAAACATTCCTAGTGACAGAGAAAGTATTACTGCATTTTAACCCAGACAATTATTAGAAGTTCTTCCTTATTATTATGGCAACATTTGTCTTTCTATAAGTACTACCCACTGCTCCCTTCATGGAATTCTACAGCAAATCTTATTTTTCAGACATATAATAAAGCTTCAAATATTTGAAGATAGATACGTCTTTCTAAGTTTTCCAGAGAAACATCCTGAATTGTCCAACTATATATTTTGGTTTGGAGATGGCCACCATTCTGACCACCATCAACAGGGCTTCTTAATTCAACAATCTTGTTTTTAAAATACATATATGGGCGCTGAAGTGATTGTAACTTTCTCAGGTTCCATGTTTTACTACTTGTCTAGTATAAGGAAAGTGAAATAACATCAGTAAATGGAACTTAACCACATCATCATTTTTAGTCTGGTTATTATATTCTAATTATTCAATAATATATCTATTTGATGTGAGAAACCACATAGTAATTTGAACAAGGAAAGTTTGAGATAAAGAATGAATAACTCTAACAGGCAGTTGGAATAAAGAGGTATTGATTAGTAAGGTGTAGAGAGTGGTAAAGAGAACTGCAAAGAACACGAGAGCACAGACAGAAAGTACAACCGCTACTTTCTGGACTGGGCTGGAACATGCGAGGCAAACCTGCTCCTTCTCCAGGACTTAGATCCAGCCTTTGTAGAAGAGTGCATGGCCATGGCTCACTGAATATCACAGAGGTGTCAGTCGTTCTCTGATGGCAGAACTGGCAGGAAATCTGCTCTCCAGGGTGCCAGAAAAAGCTCCTCATGAGAGCATGTCGCGCTGATGGCACTTTACTCCGAACCACTTTACTCCAAAACCACCCCAGAAAGAGTGCCAGAGGAATCTGTTAGCCTCTGAGTTCTGTAAACTGTGTACTGAAGAAGTTGGACGATGGCACAGTTGCTTTCTCTGCGGGATCCCAGACCTAGAGAGAGGATACAGGTTTTGGAGACGCTGCCCTTCTGCAAGAATACAAGAAAGTCACACATGCTGCAGGTGTGGAGCACTGGACGAGGCATGCATTTCACTGAAGGCACCAGAAAAGCCCCTTGGTGCCAACGGAAGCACACTAGAACCTGGAGAGAAGGTCCAGTGCTGTCGCTACATCCTCCTTTTTTGACAAAGGTTAATATCTAGCCATATGGCAAATACATATGTGTGGGCGTACATACATATATATTTAGAGGCCTACCCCCAGTTTTGCAGAACTGCCAGTTTAACTTGGATTTGGAGGCAAGAAGTGATGAATTGATAACTAGCGCTACTTGGCATATCATGTTGTAATCTATTCAATTGTTTACAGAGAGAATTTCCCTTGGGTTAGCTTTCTAATAGTTCTAACGTTAACTTTAACAAACTAAAGTGAGAATTAACATCTACACTTGGCCACAAATATATACTGAAGTCCTAACTGCAGATACATTTACGACAAATATGATCTGAGTTTACAAAATAAAAAAATAGTTATAGTAAATTTTAGATCTATTTCCACATACATGTGTATGTGATATATTATGTAAGTTATAATATATTTTAAAATGTGACCTATTTTGTTTATTTGGAAAAATTAAGCATCAGTCAGTTTTTGACATTTAATTTGCACATTGATTTTCCAAACTATAACTCATGTATTGATCATAGAAATAAAATTTTGTTCATTATATTCCAAAAGTCTAAATCATCACATACCATAAAATTAATAATTACCTAATAATGAATAAGTAAATGGATGAACATAATGTATAAAGAAGAGGATCCTTTCTTCATAGGGAAAATCCATCCATACAGAGAAACATCCTTTTCAGGATTTTTCTGTATCTTTGTCTCTCAATATCTATCTTCTAACTTACTGCCTTTCTCATTTTCTGTGTGTCTCTGTGTGTGTATGAATGTATGTGGATATGACAGCAGCAGGAGGTAGACAAATTCTGGGCAGACAAGGGCTGTTCCTCAGTGAAATCTGATCTCCAAGCCAAAGACAGTGTTAAGCCTGAAAACCAAGCTGCAAATCTCAGATAAATCCATCGACTGGATTGAGAAGCTCTCTTCCAGTTTGGAGAACTTCCCTCTGATTGATTCCCACCCTTCACCTATTGTACAAATACCTATCCATCCCTAATTGGTTTTTGGCACTGTTGTGTCCATCTTTGAGTGGTGCATTTTTTAAGCTTTATTTTGCATACTCACAAACCAATCAGCATGCACTCCCCCATTCTCAGCCCATAAAAACACGCAGACTCAGTCACACATTGAGCTATTTGTTAGGTCTCCTTTTGTTGTCAAGAGCTCTTCTGTTGCTCAATAAACTTCTTCTCCACTTTGATCAGTCTTTGGTTTTCTGCATAAGTTCATTCTTCTTGGATGTGGGACAAGAACCTGGGACCCTCCAAATGCAGGTATGAAAAAGACTGTAACACTGTAGCCCTTTGTTATCCACTAGTGCCAGGCAGCTATGCCATCCCAGGGTGACAGAAACAAATGAAAAGAGACTCCACCAGCCACAGAAGTTTCGAGCTGTCGAAGTGGCACAAAAAATCCTGTGTCAGATATATTACATAGAAACACAAATGTATATATGTTATATATACATGTATGTACATATATAATCAGAATGAAAATACAGAAAGAAAACTAAGCACCTACTTTTACATTTATATTAAATATGTTTATTAATTTTAATATTATTTTATGAACTTATATTTGTGTATCTATTTAAATACAACTATATTTTAAATGTCAGTCTAAGAAAAAATGTCCTTTTTTAGGGATTTATATTTTCTACTTCAAACATTTTCCAGGAGCAAAAGAATATACGTATATATCATAGATCAAAATGATCTTACATGATTTTTGCATTTTCAAATTGAATTATCTTTCCCACTGGAGATTTCGATTCAACTTCCTCTGCAGTCTCCAGCGTTGGCAATGTTACTAAATAACTGGCTGTAGAGGGTTATATCCTTCAATTGTCTTACTTGCACACAAACATATGTACACATCTTTAGAAAAATCACTTGTATTTAGTAATCAACTGTATGTTGATGAACTTTCATCCTGCACTATCTGTTTTTACCTAATTAAAAACAATTATGAGCACAAATGTTCACTTTATACTGCCATATATAAGGAAAGCATGGTTATTATCAACTATAGGCAGTATGTTTTTCTGATAATAAAGATTTAAATGTATATAGATGGTATTCAGAATAACACAGTAATTATTATCCATGTTATACATAATTATACATTATTCAGAATAATCCAATATTATGATCCAGAATAAAACAATATTATTAAGAATAATACAGCCCAGAACAATACATGCTATTCAGAATAATAGTTATTCAGAATAATATAATTATACTTTAGAATGTGTGCGTGTACACACACATATATATGTGTATTTTATCACCACCTTTAAGTGATTATAATATAAAGATTTCATACTGCCATGTGAGACATTGAAAATTGTCATTCCAGCAATGAATCCAAACTAATAAAGTTGATTTCCTATGTGATCACATTTCTAATGTCTCAAAAATGTGTCAGTTTTTTCCTCACTTTGGCTCCAATTTTGGATTTAATGTTCCTAACTCAAACTAATTTTTATACCCGCCATACTCTATCCCTATAAAAACATGACCAAATCATAATTCTTCTGGTATCATGCTGAGGCATTCTTAGAATCTGTGTTGCCTAAACTGCATGTTTAGGTATGAAATGGAATCAGAATCAATCAAATATTTATTCTGGGATGTCGATAGGAGGGCCAAGATCCATTCACATGTAATAGTGTTTGTATCCCAAACTGAACTGCTTGCCTCACTGAAAGAACAATGCATGAAAAGTATGTAATTAAACAAATGAATAGTGTCATCTGTTTAAGATTTGTGTTCAGCAGAAAGTAAAATAAAAGCAGTTTAAGATTTGTGTTCAGCAGAGAGTAAAATAAAAGGAATTTAACAAGGTTTTATGACCATGTTAAAAACGTTTAAAAAACAAGATGTAACCAGACTATCATGTTTTTACTTATAAAAGACAAACCCTTAAAAATATTAATCAGAGTTTATCCTTTTTAAATACTTACCCTGAAGTTGATGGTCTTTTATATTTCCGGTTACTTGCTACTTGAAGTCAGTCTTACAAGTATTATACCTACTTCATGATGTTTTGATGTAGAAGTGTTCTAAAGGTCACTGCATCTTCTCTAGTCCTAACAGTAATAGAGGCCATTATGGAAATTTGGAAAATATGAGAAATGTAAAAAAATCGATCTAACTCTTAACTTACTCTTTGGAAGTATACACTAGTGCTTACTTGTATGTATAAGTATGTACATATTGTAAATATTAATTTTTAAAATTTTTAAAATATATTTTCCCAATTGTTATCTTTTCTTCTGTTATTAAATATTCTTTAAAGATGATATGTTTACCTGATAGTCATTTTATATAACTGGATATTATTTATTTAAACATTTCTCTACTTTTAAACATTTACGTTAGCTATACTTTTCTCATTATGCATAAATCTGGGAAAAGCATTATCATCATCCAATCTGAATATAATTCTATTTATTTCCTGAGGGTATATTCTTAGAATTTAAATGATCTGGTAAAAAAAGAATGAATATTTTATCAATTATTTTTATAAAAAGCCAGTTTGCTTTCCAGAAAGATTGTACCAATATGCATTTCTATGCATAGTATTTGAGAAAGCTTCCTGAACACTCAAAGCATTCTGTAATTGTGGTCATTACTTGGCTATGTATACAAAAGAAACGCAACCTAAAAATAGATCATTAGTTTACACTCAAGGATTCTTATAATGCCTTGGCTTGATGATGTAAATTAGTATTTGTGGCTCACTCCGAGCGTTCTTGCAATGTACTTGAAGAACTAAGAGCTGTTAATGCTAAGTTATTTACTGATGATGACAGTGGGAGCTATCCTGCCATATACAAATGTCTCATAATCTGTTTAAAGATATCCACCATTATCCCACTATTTGTTTTGTCATCTTTTATTATGGGCCACTTTTGAAGTAAATCTATTTACTGAACTGGGATCACTCTCTTTTATATTGATGAGACAAAGTCCTAATGTATTCTAGCTAATACAGGAAACTTTTTGGCCTTGATTCATGTTAAGGCAGTTTCTAACCTCTTCCTTACAGCAGGTTGAACTCCTGCTCTATTGCATCTCACAGCATCTCTCCTGCTGAGCCTAGCATCTGTATCCCTGTAGGACAATGTATACATACTGTAGCAAAATTAAATTTTTATGTGCTGTTGCATATTGGGTAGCATGAGTATGATGAATTTGCTCTACTCCCTGTGCAAAGAGACACGACGATACACAATGCATGAGAACAGGCTGGCTCAGATAAAAGGTCTTTGCAAGAAAACATCCCACGGAGAGAAAAATCTCCCCTACTGGCTTGATCAAACTGCATTTAAGCCTTCATGCCTCTCAAAAGTCTTTGAAAATGACAATTGAAAGGAAGTTGTTATACAGGAAGAGTACATCTGAGTGTATTTTTTTTTACATAAATAGGGTGGCTACTGGAGAGACAAAACAGCCTAACTTAAATCTCACTTATCCTCCTTCATTTCCTTTCACTCTGCATTGAGAGAGGCAGAACAAAGATACAGAAAGTCCACATCTGCAGAAAGAAGAGACTGTTGGAGGTTTTCTAAAGCAGAGATTTGGGGATTTGGGGCACATGTCATGGCTGGTGATTAATCCCTGATTTTTGAAGAAAACTTTTATGAGTAGTAGTCTGAGCTTTTGAATCCATTTCAGACTCTCTAATACAGACATCAAGGCTATGGAAATGAAACATTGTCTCTGCATTCAAACAATTCATACTTGAGTGAAAAAACGGGAAAAAAAAGTAAATCCCAGAAGTGCAATCTACTTGAGTTATTAGTACTGTGAGGAAACGTATCTACTTGGAAACACAAAGAACTCAGATTTCACCCTGAGTTGTCAGAGGTTAATTCCGAGAAGAGGTAGTATTTTAATGAAATCTTGGGGATGAAGATTTCAGCTCCTTTTAGAGCTTGAGTGGAGAGAGAATTTCTGAGTAAGCAGCATGTCCAAGTCTGAGGAACGAAGACATGTTTACGGAATTGCAGTTTATGTGACAAGGGGTGCAATATACTTTGTATATTACATTGTGCTTTATATTGAATACTGATGTAAAAGTGATATAAGGCTAGAGGTGTGATTTTAGAATTTGATAGTGAAGACCATCTCATACTAAACAACATCTGTAGCATCTATAAAATGAGGTAATTCAGAAAAAATTCAAAAGAATGTTTACAAACCAGATAACATAAGGGAAATAATGAGAGAGAGAGAGAGAGAGAGAGAGAGAGAGAGATTGAAAGCCTAACCAGGTAGACTGAAAGTTTTTATTTAAGCTGTGTTTGTCCACTGTTTATTCACTATTATTCTACGATTTCTTATTGTTCTTCTTTCCTGGAACCAGTAGCATTAGCATATTTCTATCGATCGCCTAGATTTATCTCTAACTAAAGTTGCCCTACACAGGCCATCAGCATTTCTCCTAAGACTCAAACATGTCTTTCAATGCTGGGTTCATGATATGTCCAGTAGCACAGCTCTACAACCTCACCTCACACCTACCAACTTTTCTTCTTTATATTCAATAACCATGGTCAAAAACTTTCTGATTGTCTGAAAGTATTGGTTACACTGTACAACTTTGAATTGAGTTCTTATAAAGGCCTCTTAAAAAGTTTTATCTCATATTTTATCTTCATGTTTCCTAATACTGACATTCTCAAAAATATTGGCCTTGAGACTTTTGTTGTTCATTAAGTTATGGAAATTTTTCTTTGTCTCCTAAGGGAAAGATTACTTGCCCTTAATTGTTGAATTGTTCATTAGACTTTAGATGACTGGATGATTGTAGAAGGAGTGGAGCTTTTTTTTACCTCTAGTCGAGTAAAATATCTGCAATGGTCTTTCTGTTGACGCCTTTTTACATGCCTTAACTCATTTTTTGCTGTAGCTGTTATAACATGTTACTCATCAAAAATCATAACATGATTCCAAATGAGAAAATGAATTATTGCTAAAGCAATGCCGATTTTTATTTTCTACGAACAACTTTGCTCTCATAAATATCCACCAACTAGTTCCCTTTGGCAAATTTTCCTGACATTGTCCTACTCCAGGCTCAGGCCACCAAATCAGATAAGAGCTTCTGGGAACTATCGTGGTGATTTCCTTATTCAAATTAATTAAGACAATCTTAAATGCCTGGGTAGTCACACTAAGGGGCTCACATTTCTCTTTTACTCACAATTGAGGTTATGGAAAGGATTAGCTGCAAATGGCTTATTTCACTTTTTTCCAGTGTGCATCAGCACTGTAATTATTTTGTCAAGCTCAAAATACAGTTATATTTTATAAGAAAATAACAACAATTTTTGTCACCCTTCTTAATCATGTAAAAATATTAAATCCGAAATGATTTGGAGATATGTTTTTACCATCAGTATGTATATATAGCTTAATAACATCTAGGCACAAAACCTGATAGATTTACTATATGGAAAATATATTTAAAGCACTTCATTCTCATATTAGGATTATATTTTCCATTTACAATAACAGGAACTTTACAGGCCAAATACTAACAGATTCAGCAATAATTTTCTTTTCTGAAATTCAGCTGGAGCTGCAGAATATAAGAACAAGACTTTGAAAATAAATTGACTATAAATGTACAGACATTGAAATAATATGGACAGATACTCTGTTCGTAGTTCTCAGCAACATGAGATCTACAAATCAAAGAGCTAGTTTCACCCTTTCTGGATAAATTGTAATGGGTAGGCTCATGAACCTTCTGCTATTTCGGTGGCTGCCACTTGCAAAATGTTCACAGTATATTAGATGTTATTGCCCTTGATTATTTCAAAGCATTAATTGAACATTTCAAGACTTTATGAAAGGATAGAAAAAAAATCTAATGAGTTAACTCCGGGGAGCCATGCCATAATTTCTAATGTGGATATAAGCTTTATTATAAAGAATCTTTAAAAAACAAAAATACAAAATCAAGGCTAGAATCCTGCTGGAAGAGACCACGCTATGCCCTGAACAAACTGCAGTAAAAGCATCAAACTCTACAGACCTAATGCCCAATTTGAAATTCTGTTAGTCTAACCACTTAAACAGTAATATTAATTACAATTTTCTCCCTTGTTTCAGGTTGTTCCTACCTGTCTACAGTGTAAGGTGTGAAATGCTTTCTCTCATACATTTGTTAAATATATATAATTGCTGCCCTAGCATTCATTTTTAGGCCTGACATACGTTGTTTGAGACCCAGTGGCACGCCTTTGGCCTAATTAAAATTGTTTCTCCCTATACGGTTATGATAAAGGCCACTCTTTACTTATCCCACTGACACAAAACCCAACTGTGAGACAAAGCGGTAAATGTAAGAAGCCATGTTTGCTCATTTCGGCTTGGATCCCTGACTCTGTGATGAAATGCAGGTCTCTGGAGGAATGCCTTGAAGACAAAATAGGATCTAGCACATGGCACCCCACATCTCTTCCTTGAATCACTAGATTCCTTTGAAAGTTAACCGTAGTGCTTGCCTTTTCCTTCACATAAGATGATGTCTGATGGGATTAATGATTATGTTTCTCTAATCTATAACCAAAGTATCTTACAGTGTGTTATAAGAATCTATAACGTACTCTTCCAAACGTTGATGTGATTCTGCTTCAACGTAACTTCCGAGCAAATTTGATGTGATTTTGAACTCCCACTACCTATATATAAGCAGCGAGCTGAAATGCCTATGCCCTGTGCCAGAGCAGTCTGACAGAACAGCTCCCAGGCTACAGGCCTTGGTCCATAGTTATCAGAAGACTTCTGAATAAAAAACTAACTATAATTCTTTGACCGCTTGGTTTTCTTTCCTTTAGTTAACAGAACACACTCCACAGCTGCTGCCATGATAAAATTTAATGATCAACACCACGGTCATGTAAATAACTTGATCTCTTCGTGTGTGTGTGTGTGTGTGTGTGTGTGTGTGTGTGTGTGTATGCTTTAAATAGTGAATCCACAACCCCCAATGGGAAACCTAAGGGATATTTTCCAAGGACCTGTATTAAAACATAGTCCCAATGGTTTTTTCTCTTGTTCTCTCTCCCTCCTCACCCACTAATTGAGTTCTCCACCACCCTCTGTTTTATGCATTATTTCACCTACTCATTTTGTCTGACTTGACTGACACACACACCAAACCTAACTTTCCCCTCTTGTGAGGTGTCTCCTAGAGCGTGGTTATCTTGGCTTGTGGCCACTCTCAACAGAGAGATAACAAGACCAACTCCAAACAGAAATCATAACACCTTACATACATGAATCTGCTGGAATGAAACAATGAAACCTTGAACTTTATGAACACTGACATGTTGAGCCCACAACTTAAATGTTGAGTGTTACTGTCTAAATGCCATTTCAAGTGATTTCTAGCTCACTTCACTAAATGGTGAATAAAAAATACCTCCAGGCAAGTAATACTCAGCCTGCCTCTGTTTAGTTAGGAGGTGAAGCTTTGGACTATGCTTGTTTCCTCCATACTCATATGCTCCCTTCCAAATGTTGTTTGATAACATTTTATGAATGAGATTTAGCCTTAAATCTTTCCATGCCTTTCCATGCTTTTCCTCCATGTCCAAAATTATAAGGAAACTTAGGAGCAAAGATAGAAAAAACTAAATTTTTCAGGCACAGTAATTATAAAGGTGACTACATTTTCCTTGTGGAAGACCTAATGACATTTTCTTAGAAGTTAAATACGAACTTAATTAAACATATTATACAGGTTGAGCATTCCTAATCTGAAAATTCAAAATCAGAGATGCTCCAAAATCTGAAACTATTTGAGCACTGACACGATGACACAAGTGGAAAATTCCACACATATGTACCTAACACAAACTTTGTTTCTTGTATAAAATTGTTTTTAAATATTGCATAAAATTACATGTATAAGGTGAATATAAAACATAAATAGTTTTCATCTAGACTTGGTCCTATCTTCAAGCTCCAAGATACTGAGTATAGATCTATCTATCTATCTATCTATCTATCTATCTATCATCTAGCTAGCTAGCTAGCTATCATCTATCTATCTCTTCCAAAATCTGAAAAACAATATGAAATGCAAAACATATCTGGTCCAAGCATTTCAGATTAAGGAAACTCAACCTGCATAGCATGAAGCCTCAGTAATTTTACTAATCATCTCTGCTACATCAAAAAAGGAAACCTGTCTAATAATCATAGCTGAAATCACATAGAAATAGCAAACAGCAACTGTCTAGAATATAACACTTACCGTACTGTTCCTCCTTGATTTTTCTTTTTGGGGTAACTAGATTATGACTGTAAAGAGAAAGCAAGTAACTCTCCAAAGTAAAGAGAATTTTTCAATCCAGAGTAAAGATTTTGTTTATAATAGAAAGAATAAGGTGGACCCTTGATAGAAAAAGAAAATAAAGGTTGAGCCTTTCTATGCTTTTCCTCTATGTCCAAAGTTCTGAATTTTTTCTTGAATTCCAAAGTCATAAAAACCATTTTATTCCCACAATTATTAAAACAGTATATGAAGTAACCATTTCTTTCGTAAATGTTGAGTCTCCCCTGCCATGGCTTACAGCATGAGAAGGGAGGAGAAGGGCTTCATGATAGATCACGCAGCCTTCCTGCATGCAACATGTATACCAATGGCATAGCTGAGGGAGTGTTTTCCTTAATGTTCTGAGTATTATCTAATCTTACAACCATAGAACCTCTGTTCATCACCATTGGGTGATGTATGAATATCTAGACTCCTATTCCAGACAACTGCTCCTAGATTATTAGGTTATTTAATAATGGCATAATAGTTTTAAGGACAATGTTTATAGTTATATGGTACTGGGGATGTGATACCATCATTATATACACATTCAAGGACAAGGAAATCCACAAAATTTTAAGAAGACATTGTAATTCATCAGTATATACCAGAGACTGGTCTCCCTCTTCCATTATGGGTGCAGTCTTCTCACCCTGCATCCAACTCTATTAAATAGCTAAAAAATTAAATATTTGGACAAAACAATTTTAACATCGTGTGATGATTAATTTTATGTGTCAACTTGACTGGGCCAAAGCATACTCAGATATTTGGTCAAATATTTTTCTAAGTATGACTGGGAGGATGTTTTGTGGGGAGATTAATATCTGAGTCAGTAGACTGGTAAAACAGACTGCCCTTTTGAGTGTGGGTGAGTCTCACCCAATCAGTTGAAAGGCTGAGTAGAACAAAAAACCTGACACTTCTGTGAGTGAGAAGGGATTCCTCCAGCCTCACTGCTTTTGTTTGTGACATCAGTTTTTTCTTACCTTTGGATTTGAGTTAAGGTCACCTCTTCTTGAGTCTCAAATCTGCCAGTTTTCAGGTTGGAACTCACACCATTAAGTCTCCTGGTTCTCAGATCTTTTCCCTGGATCTCCAGCTTGCTGACTTCAGATCCTAGGACTTCCCAGTCCTTATAATTGTGTGAGCCAATTGCTTTTGATAAATATATTTTATTAAAGGAACAGGAAAAGGAGTCATTATACCAAAAAAGATACTTGCACACTCATGTTTAAAGCAGCACAATTTGCAATTGCAAAAATGTGGAACCAGTTCAAATACTCATCAATCAACAAGTGGATAAAAAAACTGTGAGAGAGATACACACACACACACACACACACACACACATATATCACGCATATATATATGACACATACATATGTATATACATGTATGTGTGTATATATATGTGAACATGCACATACATATGATGGAACATTACTCAGCCATAAAAAGGAATGAATTAATGCTATTCACAGCAACCTGGATGGGATTGCATGCTACTATTCTAAGTGAAGAAACTCAGAAATATAATATCAAGCATTGTATGTTCTCACTCATAAGTGTGAGCTAAGCAGTGAGGATGTAAAGGCATAAGAATGATACAATGAACTTCAGGGACTCAGGGGTAAAGGATGGGAAGGGGGTGAGGGATAAAAGACTACAAATTGGGTTCAGTCTATACTGCTTAGGTGATGGGTGCACCAAAATCTCACAAATCATCACTAAAGAAATTACTCATGTAAATAAAGAAATTACTCATGCAACCAAATGCCACCTGTTCCCTAAAAACCTATGGAAATAATATTTTAAGTTGTATATAGTAGCCCTTCAAAGAAACACAACCAACAAGATGTATATGTATATACACACATATGGGTACACATGCGCATATATGTATACATATATATATATATTTCTTTGAATAACGCTGACTCTTACTGACACACACATGGCCACATTGACACATCCAATTAATTGAAGGAGTTTAACATTTGCTCAACATTTTGAGCATATGGAAAAATTATTATCAGTTTTGAAACAACCATTTACATTTTAAAATGTTTCCATTTTGCTTTCATTCCTATAGTCTCATCTAGTTCTCTTTCTCACTGACAGTCCACTAAAATAAGGTCGTGGAAATGTAGTATAATTTAAGAATTTTAGATTGGGCATCAGAATATCTGTACCTGAACATAGAATTTATCTATTAGTAATATGTAAACTTGAGCAATTCATTTTTCCTTCCAGATATTACATTTGTCATCTTTAAATTGAAGACATTTGTGTGCTTTTATGGTAGTACTGTAAGAATTGAGAATGAAAATATAGTTTTTAGTAAATTATACAGTATCATCTGATGTAAGTTTACTGTGCTCAAAATAGTAACAGTAACGTTATTATTAGTATTTTCCCTAAAACATGTAAAATCCAAATATATAAAATAATTTTACTTTTTCAAGTTTAATGGAGAAATATGCCATGCTATTCTGTAGTCTGATACCATTTTCCTTTCTCTCGAATTATACTTGATATGGTTTTTAATTCAATCCATCCTAAGCTCAGTTTAAATGATAAATTCATAATAGTTTATCGTAATTAATTCTTTAGCTATATGTCATGCAAAATTTAAAGCAAAATTTAAAGAAAAATTGAATCAAAATTGAGCAAATTTAAAGCAAAATTGAAGAAGGAAAAGAAAAATTTTTATAACTTAATTTTATCTTTCATCATTGTGTCTCCTACAGAAATAAAGCTAAAAAATATTGATGAATATTTTTTCAAAGATGCAAAAGAGAAAATTTAAATAAAATATGTGCCTTCTGTGGCTCAAATGATAAAAATACAATGGAAATTCATTTATAGAATTCAGAGTAGACACAAGTATGCAATGTCAAGTTTTGTTTGATATAAAAATCTATACAGATAAAGTTCTGCTCCGAAAACACTGTGTTAGGTCTTTATAATACATTAGATTTAACTTTCCTCTCTTGATGAGGAAAAAAACATTATTATTAGGCACTAACAATATGCTAAACTCTAATGCAATCTCCATAATATGTTATTATTTTTATCGTTAAAAGAACACTACAAATAGGTAACGTCGCACTCTTTAACAGAAAGGAAAATGAGGATAAAGAGGTTAGACACTTACCATGGTAGTAAGAGGATTGCTTGAATCTGCTCTGTTGTCCAGATCACAGGCTTAATTAAAATCTGTACGGTTAGCAGTCGCTAAACTCCTATCTATTTCCTTTCATTGGCCTCAGATCCTTCCCTCATTTGCCATATTCAGACATTTCACAAATTCAGATCTCCATTGCCTTACTCTGGGATTACTGCCCGAATTTCCCAGTTGACTTCCACACTAGTAGTTTTTCAGCAGTTACTCTTACTCTCTGTGCAGAAGCTATCATCAACAACAGAACAGAAATAATAAGCCCCAACAACAGAGAGGCAAAGAACAGTAGACAGCTTGGGGAGACCAACTTATGGGTTAACAAGAGCAGTTTGCTCACTTGGAGTCACCTTCTCCTGTGCCGTTCTCCCTCTGTGCTCTTCCGTTCCAGCTCTGTAGCTGACAGGGACCTTTTCTTAAAACACCTGTCCCTCCTTTCTTCACTTTGCTTCCTTCACTGATTTCAATGATTACACTCTGTGGAATTTTATTGCTTTTAAAAAAAGTTTTATTTGTTTTTTTAAATAAAGTCATACACCATTTGTGCAATCAGAATAAAATATCAGAGGACAAGCAGCAAATTGAGAACATAAGCCTTGGAGGCAGTAAAATTTAGGCACACAATACAGATTTGATCAATATCTCAGACAAGTTAACAAAGTCGTTAGGCCTCAGATCTCTCATATACAAAATTAGGGAAATAGCTATATTTTGTGTTAAGATACTATGAGAAAATGTGGAAATTTTCTCAGCATGCAAAAGAAATTTAATATATAAAAGCATTTCCCCTGTCCCCTGCCTTCCACCTTCTATCAACTAGTCAGTTTAATAATATGAATCTTACTATCTATTTCTGATAGATAGATAGAAAAATAGATGATGTAGATAGATGTTAGAAGGAAGATAGATAGATAGATAGATAGACAGACAGACACAGATGATAGGTAGACAGTTAATTTTAATGAAACAGGTTTAAGTTGCTAAGCCACAGGGTTATGGGTTTAGGCAAAAAATATCAAGCTCAATAAATGATTTTGAACAGTGTTTTCATACTAATTGTAAAGAAGGTAAGAGTGATCAGAAAAAAATACCAAGAAGATGTAAGAGAGAGCAAAATATTAACACGATAATAGGATACCTCCTTTAAGTGTATAATTTCTGGTGTTACTGAGAAAGAAATTTGTCTTATGTTACATTGTATCAACATATATCCAATAGAGCATGAAATTGCTTCTCTGCATCTTCACTTTTTTACCTTTCCCCAAAGCTCTCATCATGTCCAGATATGTTTTATAGTGAAAACTCTCTGATAAGAAGAGAGACAATTACAGAAAACCCTAGACCCATTTCCCTCTGGCCACCTTTCCAGTGGCTAGAAAAAAGTGAATTATTATTCCTGTGCATTAGGCTAACGAAAACTGTTATCTGATATTTATAATTTTATATACTAGTAAAACTGTAGTTTTATTATAAGGTGCTTTGTGAGTATGATAAATAAGTGGTTTCTTTATCATGAATACATTAAATTGGCTTACCAATGTTATAAAAATGTAATATTCTTAACTAGACATTCGTAATGAGAAGTTATCTCTTTTAAAACTATGAAATATTTCCCACCTATGTGGTAATGAAAAAAATATATTACTTTAATAACATCCAAATTGGCAAAAAAAACAGTTATCATACATATTAATAAAAGTATATTGATATATCATGAGAAAGAAATCAGAGTGAGTTTGGAAAATGTCTTACCCACTATGAATTTATTCAAGATTAAAATATATGGGTTTGAGTTAGTGACAAAACATTTCCTTTTACAATTGCATAATAAATTGTATAATTGTTTAATAAACCCATGACCATAAAACATTTTATATTTTTTAGAATACTTGCAAGTGTATTTAAAAAGTAGCAGTTCATGCCAACAAACATTGGGCAATTTGGGAAAATCTGTGTTATTCATTCATTTATTCTCTTCTCTTGGTTTTTGGCATGTGTAGTTGCAGGTGTTGAGCTGGACAGGTATAGGTTTCTCAGTTTGAAGATGAGTGCTAGAAGTCTATGATTCCTTCAGTTCCGTGGATCTTTGACTTTGTTGCCACTTTTATGATACAGGCTGACTTCGCGGATCTGAATCGCTGAAGCAGATTTTATATAACCATCTTCACTGGTGACTAATTCATGACTAAACTGTAAATGGTTTGATAATGTTCTCTGTAGAAAAGTAGCAACTGCCAGCTCATTCTCTCATTAGCATGCTATTCCAGCAAGAGAAAGACACCTCCATTAAATCTTTAAGTGGAATATATATATCTTGAAGATTGAAATCACTAATTTTGTTTGGTCAAAACATCTACCATAGATCATTGGCCTTAGTAGGTGCTTAGTAACTGTTTTTGTATTACAGTTCCTCAATATCACTTTTATTGTGGTTTGGCATTAATAGAGGTGATCTTCAGACAGATTTGTATTATTGCACACACTCTCTGAGTGGGCCAATGTGCACAGCAAAACCACTTAGAACATTATTTTGACTTTAGGATATCCAAAATGCAAAGGCAACAGAATTTTTAAGATTCAAAGAAATAAATAGGATCTGATATAATTCAAAATATAGCTAGAATTTGAAAAAGACAGGGCAACGCATTTTTTAAAAATTGAGTAAGGCCAACAGTGGCAAACCTGGGAGACTTTTTATGCTCTTGTGGAATGATTGATCCTCTAAATGTTCCATCTAGTATCTAAGCCCACCTGCTCATAAAAAGGAAAATTTTAAGTTTTAGTCACTTGTCTTTTGGGAAAGATTATATAATTGTACCATGATATCTTTCATATATCACAAATCGGAGGCAGTGAACATGTGGGAAATGAATTTGGAAAGTCCTATAAAACTTAATTTAAATTTTTGTTAAGTATCTTAAGTTCCTGAATCTGAATTGTTATCTGTACCGTGAGCATTATTATATATCTCAGCCATGATTATGGTAAGCATTATTCAGAATGTCTCTGGAAAATTTTTATAGGCTATAAAGAATTTGTAACCTTATATATTATAAATGTAAAAAAAAATGCATGATACAATGCTGATAATGATCATGAAACAGTGAGATGAGACTAGAGAAGAACTTTATATGAATATATGTGTCAACACATATACTCAAAATTAAGTCTGCATAGTATTCCATGGTATATATGTACCATATTTTCTTTATTCAGTCTATCATTGATGGGTATTTGGGTTGGTTCCAAGTCTTTGCTACTGTGAACAGTGCTGCAATAAACATACGTGTGATTGTGTCTTTATAGTAGAATGATTTCTAATCCTTTGGGTATATACCAAGTAATGAGATTGCTGAGTCAAAAAGATGAGTTCGTGTCCTTTGCAGGGACATGGATGAAGCTGGAAACTATCATTCTCAAAAAACTCACGCAGGAACAGAAAACCAAACACCATGTCATTTCACTCATAAATGGGAGTTGAACAATGAGACACATGGATACAGAGAGGGGAACATCACACACCGGGGACTGTTGGGGGATACGGGGCTAGGGGAGTGATAGCATTGGAGAAATACCAAATGTAGATGACGGGGTGATCGGTACAACAAGCCACCATGGTACGTGTATACCTATGTAACAAACCTGCATGTACTGCACATGTATCCCAGAACTTAAAGCATAATAAAATAATTTTAAAAAGACCTGTTACAATTTAAAAAAAATGTCAAAAGATTTACCTTGGATATGGCTTAACTTTACCTTCTTTCCATCAATCTCCAACTGCTGAAGAATTGAATTTAGTAAAGTATATGTTACAGTTTGAATGGCACATAAATGCTGTATCAATTGCTATTCTCTAGTGGCAGCTTTATTTAAAAGAATATTGAAATAAGTGTTTTGGAAGGAGAAGTTTAAAGGAAGTAATTTTGGAACATGAACATTGGGAAAAGAAGGCAGGCTTTGGATCCAGCTCAGCTGGGTGGAAACTTCACCCAGCCACGGCGTAATTGATTTTCCTAGGACTGGGTACTTAAACTGTCTTTTCCTAAAACTCAGCTTCCTTACCGATTGTAAAGTCATATTTTTACAGGGGTAATTTTAATATCTCATGGAGTTAATGTGAGGATTTTATAGAAAAATATCTTTCTTTCTTATTCAGCGATATTTATTGAGTCTCTACCATGTCCTAGATGCTAATTCCCAAATAATATTGATAAGAACCTCTAGATGGGGATTTCATGTCTGTCCGGTGCTGTCATTCATTTTTAGCAAACATGTATTACTTGTATCTCTCTCTCTCTCTTTCTCTCTCTCTCTCGTTTTCAGATGGGGTCTCACTCTGTTGCCCAGGCTAGAGTGTAGTGGTGCAATCTCGGCTCACTGCAACCTCCACCTTCCAGGTTCAAGCGATTCTCCTACCTCAGCCTCCCGAGGACAGGCATGCACCATCATTTTTGTATTTTTCATAGAGACGGGGTTTCACCATTTTGCCAGGCTGGTCTCGAACTCCTTACCTCACGTGATCTGCCTGCCTTGGCCTCCCAAAGTGCTAGGATTACAGGCATGAACCATTGTACTCGGCCCATAATTCCCTTTATTTACCACAAGAAACATAATAATAATTTTGAATGTGACACGACTGATCCTATATATTTCAGGATATGTTCTCATGCAGGAGCTACATAGATCCATCAGGTTCGTGGCAATTTGGATGTCATTATTACCCTTGTTTAGCAAAGAATAATGTATAATCTCAGCTTTATCCAAAAGGAGTACATTTTGAACTTGCATTTAATTTGTACACATAGCCCTCAGAAACCTCAAGGTACTTAGTAGAAGAAGTTTTGATGTTTGTCTGCTAGAGAATTAGCTCTTCACTCACTCATACTTAAATTGTAGCATAAAGTCAAGTGGCATTTCTACCTTTCAGGACTCTCAAAATTTAGGTATACTTACGTTATTGTAATTGAAGTGAGGTATAGGAATGTCTAACTTAAAGTAACCACCTGGATAAAACAAGAAATCAAAAGTAATCTTTTAAAGCAAATATTTGGTCATTCAAGGCTACTCTGTCATATGGTGAATGCCAGTCTTTACGTGGGTGAGGTGACGCAGGAGAGAGATTTCAAAGGCTTTCTTGAATTTGTCAGCAGAGTTTTACTTTAATTCTATTTGCATTTTAAGTTTCTGCAATACGAGTCCCTTCACTAACTGAAATGCTTGTAGAAGCATTACCATCATCTTCCCTCCTTTAATGCAGATCTGTGTGAGAAGTCAACTGCATGGCGAAAATGAAATAACAAAGGAATGAAAAAATTTTTATACATTAATGTATGGGCCCTTCGGATCAAATGGGTTTAATACACAGGCTTGTTCTTAAAAGTACTAACGAATGTGTCAGGGTTTGACTCTTTGTGCTTACATTTTCTAAGCACCTACTTGCTACACCATGAGACATTTTGTACGGTCTATTAGGTTTCTACTGAAATTACTGGCCCCTTCCAGTAATGCCTCCTGAGATGATTATATACTACTTTGATGGGAATTTAGGAATTCCAAAACTTTTTAGTAATACATTTAGAGACAATCTGAGTTACTCCCAACAGATGGCTAATTACATCTATTGTGGGGTGATTTAGCTCTCGGAGGCAATCTTATTACCCAGTTCTTGTTTGAAGACAGGACAGCTAACTGTTTCCATGATGTTGCACTATATTTGGAAGAAGCGTTAGGGATCATCTCCAACTCCCTCATTTTGAAGATGTAAGAACTTACTTTGATAGAGTAACTGGGTAAATCACTTACGAAAATAACTTAACAAACTCTAACTTGGGGACTAAGCAGGCAAAACAATGTGCTTTTTTGCATTGAAGGGGGTTGTTTTTATAAGTTGCTTAGAATAAGGTTAAGAAACAACGTACCCAATAATCTATTTGAAAAGGTAAAATGTGATACATGCACTAATAGAAAAAGAGAAAGGACAATGGGAAAATACGGTGTTGTTTGGTAAAAGCAGTGACGTTTAATCCAAATCTTGAAGAGTAGGTAAGATTTTGTTACAAAAAGATTAAGAGGACGTGATAATTTTTTGGAAGGAAGGAGGAAATTACATTAGCCAAGGCATACGGGGCTTTCATGATGGAAGCAAAAAGCATGTTGAGTTCAGAGTAGTGACAGATCCAGCACTAAAACCAGGTTGAGCTATAGGAAAAGTTCCAGACAAAATAAATTGGATTTTATTTTGTAAGGAATTGGAAGTCATTGAAAATATTATCAAAATAAAGGAATAACATGTTCAGAGCTTTATTTTGGAAAGATAACTCATCTGCAAAAATATTGCCATCACATACACACGAAATAGATGTGGATTGTATGGGTAAGGGTCTGAGGCTGTTTATGACAAAATGAGAGATATCTTTGAAAATTTATGTTCGCTATAAAATGTCTCCCAATATGTTGCAATATGTATCAAATATGCCTTTCATTTATTAATATTTAGTTTTTCAAATGCCTTATTTATTGCTCAATATCACCTTCCTTTCATGTCACGTAGAAGCACATATTTATCTTCTGCCTTCATTTAAACCTTGGTTAAAACCTTTCAGACTTCCTTGCTTAGTTTTAGAATAAGAAATTAAAGTCATATTAAAAATTCTATAAGGATATTAGTAGTAATAACAATTATATGCAGCAGAAATAGTTATAATTGTGTGTACTTGTAAGTCCGCATAGAAATATGCTTTATATGCAGCATGTAAATTGTACCCCATATTGATAGTATTATATAAATATTACGATTGTCCTCATTTTACCCAGTGAGTACTCTAGGGCTTAGAGACTACTAAAATAGTCCGAGTACCCAAGGACAGTAAGAATGTATCTGGCTTTATAGCAGCATGATTTATAATCCTTTGGGTATATACCCAGTAATAGGATGGCTGGGTCATATGGTACATCTAGTTCTAGATCCTTGAGGAATCGCCATACTGTTTTCCATAATGGTTGAACTAGTTTACAATCCCACCAACAAGGTAAAAGTGTTCCTATTTCTCCACATCCTCTCCAACACCTGTTGTTTCCTGACTTTTTAATGATTGCCATTCTAACTGGTGTGAGATGGTATCTCATTGTGGCTTTGATTTGCATTTCTCTGATGGCCAGTAATGATGAGCATTTTGTCATGTGTCTGTTGGCTGTATGAATGCACACGTATGTTTATTGCAGCACTATTCACAATAGCAAAGACTTGGAATCAACCCAAATGTCCATCAGTGACAGATTGGATTAAGAAAATGTGGCACATATACACCATGGAATACTATGCAGCCATAAAAAAGGATGAGTTTGTGTCCTTTGTAGGGACATGGATGCAGCTGGAAATCATCATTCTTAGCAAACTATCACAAGAACAGAAAACCAAACACCGCATGTTCTCACTCATAGGTGGGAACTGAACAATGAGATCACTTGGACTTGGGAAGGGGGACATCACACACCGGGGCCTATCATGGGGAGGGGGGAGGGGGGAGGGGGGAGGGATTGCATTGGGAGTTATACCTGATGTAAATGACGAGTTGATGGGTGCTGACGAGTTGATGGGTGCAGCACAGCAACATGGCACAAGTATACATATGTAACAAACCTGCACGTTATGCACATGTACCCTAGAACTTAAAGTATAATAATAATAATAAATTAATTTAAAAAAAAGAATATATCTGGCAATTTAAGATTAAATGGTTAAAATCTGATTTTAACTTTTTAAACTGATTAAAATGGAGAAACCCATTTTAAGATTTCTCAAAATAAGGGAAAAAATACTATAACGGTCTATCAAAATTCCATTACTAGGAAATGATTATATTTTGGGGGCAAATTTTATTTACACCCCCATTCACATGCATGAAGAGCTTTGAATCTGTGTTCTATATACAAATGTATCTTCTCTGTAATATAACGCTTTCTTGGGGTTTCCTGAAATAAAGTTATAATTACAGTTTCTATTTACTTTTTGATAAAGAAACATGTGAAAATTAATTTCGTCTATTAATAAAAGATGATTTTTTTCCTCTAGACCTAGGGAGGGTCTTAAGAGCATAAGAGCCTTATGAGCAAGTTTTACTCTTATATTTCAAGACCACAAGTTCCAAAACATGATGATGGCCTATTAGGAAAGAGAAAAGTGATATGCAAAGTCACCTGCCTCCTGAAAGAATTATCTTTAAGGTACCTTCTAAAGAAAGAGCAAGCAATTTGGAAGGACATGCAGTACAAGCAACCTCCTTAATTGTGCCCAAACCATTGGTCCTTGTTTTGTATACTCAATAAGATGCTGCCCCTGCAAAAGAAAAATCCTAGTTAGACAGAAACAATAAGATCTGGTAACTGATAGTATAACATTGTGTACATGATAGCCAAAATGATTTATTTTGTAAGGCAAATGTTATCATATAAATTCTCTTATTAAAACTCTACCAGTGTTTTGTTTTGCTGTAATGCATAGCAATTATTTCTACCAACACTAGACTAATAGCAAGAGAAGGGGGAGAGATTTTTCACATAAAAGATTGCTGCTGCTCTTAGAATAAAAGAAATAGCTTGTAAACAGAATACCAAGACTTATGTGGTCTGCCAGGTCTCTCTAGACTCAGGCTACCATGCTGTCCACACTGGCTAATTGTAGTCCTTCCCAACATTGACAGAAAGATCTATAGTTGTTTTGGATAACTGAATTTTATATATCTATTTAGTATCCATGTAAAGACACCAATAAAACCAGCTTGAATATATAAGTCAGAGTTTCAAAAGAGAGGTCACTATATGGAGCCAGAATTTGGCAGTAATTGACAGAAACATAATATTTAAAGCCATGAAACCAAATGAGATAACCAAGGAAGAGAATATAGAAAAAGAGAATAGGACCAAGGATCAAACTCTGAGGTTTTATTATGAGAAGAGATTGGAAAGAAGAGGAGTTGGCAAAGGAAACTGAAAGTGAGTCAGTAGCTGAACCAAGAGAGTGGTGCTCTGTATATTGAGGGAACAAACTGTAACTAGGAGGAGAGATCCAGAGTGGTAGCTCAGTTCTGCTGAAAAGTCGTAAGTAAAATGAGGTCTGAGAATAGGTTATAGGATTTAACAATGGAGAATGAGGATTCATGAGTGGAATTATAAAAAGTGGGATGTTGGAGCAAAAACTGGACTGAAATGTTTTTAAGAAATAATATATTTAACAAACAATGAGATAGTGAATAGAAACCCATAATTTTAACATTAAGCTATCATCAAAAATTAGATTTTGTTGCAATTTATTACTAAGAGCAATAAACAGATAAATCAAAGGGCAATAAATGGATGTATTTTTGTAATCTGATTATTTTCTGAAAATGATTATTTCCAGAGGCGAAGTTACTGCGTGAAAAAGTCAAATTTTTTTTTAAAGAATATTTCTTATTGCCCATTTTTATGGTGCTGAAAAAAAAATTGTTGCCTCATCTTTTTGACTGTTAGATTATTCCTATTTTCTGTATTATTTGGATAGAACTTACCCAATATTTTAATTAATAATAGTAACAAGTCATATTTTATATATAAAAATGTGTCTTCTGTTTTACTATTAGATGTGGAACTAGCGACTAGATTGCCCATGTTTTTTATTATGAAATCAATAATATGTTCATCATAAACAATGTGACAATTGTAAAAAAAATGGCAAAAAATAAAAGTACCCATTTACTGAGACTCTTTTATGTATTTTTATAAATTGTTGCAGTTTTCATCATAACAATTGTAGATTCCAGATAGTTCTTTTGAAGAACGTGTCCTCTAAATGTGTGGTGTTTTGTTGCTTAGTGTTTTGTTAGTACTTATTTTGTCCATGGCCTATCTAGTGAGAGAGTCATTATTTGATTTTCATTTTATAATTAGCACTTTTCCATATGCTGCCTCACAAAAATGAGTGGGTCAGACACAGGACAAGATTTCAAGCAGTTCTTCACACATATCTGCTGAAAACTGACTAAATCAGAATGAAATACCTCTGTCTTTTATCATTTGTCTGGATTTCTTCAACCTAATTTTATCAGTAAGTCTTTCTTATTGTTCTATAGAGCATAATAACTTCCTGGGTTTTTGTAAAGAACAGTTTTAATTATCCCTATATTTATTATGAAGTCCTATTATTCAGAGCAAGAATTGGCAAACTATGGCCTGTTGGTCAATTCTGCAGTCACTTGTTTACAAAAAGTTTGCAGAAAGGGTTTTATTGGAATTAAGCCATGCTCATGCAATTAAATATTGTCTGTGCCTGCTTTTGCACAACAGTGGAACTGCAACGTTGCAACAGTTTTTATGGCCGAAGAAGCCTAAAATATGTACTATCTGTCACTTTACAGGAAAAAAAAATAGTTACAATCTCATTTAGAGCAGTAGTTCTCAAATTTTTTTCCTTTTATGTCTTAAAAATAATTGAAGATATCAAAGATCTCTTTTTTATGAGTTGTGCCTACAAATATTTGCTGTATTCGAAATTAAATTTGAGAAATTTAAAATAACATATTAATTTCTTTAAAATAACGCATTTACTCATGACATGTTAACATAAATTATACTTTCTCTGAATCATAATTATATCTTCCAAAATGAATTGATGTAGTGACATGAGTGTTTTACATTCTTTGCAAATCTCCTTAAGGACTGACATAATAAAATACAATATTCTCATATCTGCTTCTGCATTCAATTTGTTGTTATTTGATGTTTTGTTTGAAGTAGATAAAGAGAATACAGCCTCACATGGATATGTATTTGGAAAATGAGGAGTATCATAATGGCATTTCAGCTAACTGAGGATACTAAACAAGTTGTAGTTTCATAAGCGTTAGTTGCACTGAAGGCTCTGAGACACTATCAGTCAACTTTTCTCAAACTCTGTTACATTCCACTTACACTTGGAATAGATACTCTACTTATGCACGATTTTGTAATATCTTTTCAGTATATAATGGCAAAAATACACAGTTTTTAAAACCACCAATCTCATCAGAAAGACTACATGCACTGAAACACCAGTTAACTCAAAATAGAGAACATAAGATTTCCATTATTCTAATACTTAAAAGCTCATGTTGTGTTATTGTCAGAAATGCTGTGAGATGTTTTTTGTTGTTGTTGTTGCTGGGTTTTTGTTTTTGTTTTTGTTTTTGCAACGACTGACTTCACTGATTTGGGGAAAAAATGTCTACTTATTACCCAAGTCACAATAACCATGGTTTAGCTATCAATTGTTCTCTCAAGTAAAAATGTTGCTCCATCTATAAATGCCATTAGTTCAGCCAACAACAGGAACAATTGCACAACTGCTTTTTCCTAGTGTCAACCACGTACTTTCATATGCAAGAGAAGTCCTTGCATTTTGTTACACAGGACACTAAAAAGACACTCAGGAGTTTGTGAACCACACTATGAGAATTGATCATCTAGTTAATTGTTTATTTTGTTCCTTGTCACTTTCACCATTTATGAGTTCTAAGGATGACTTTGGCACCTTTTAAATTCAGGTAGAAAAAACTCATCACATACACTGGATATCACAGAGAAATTTTTCTCATTCTTGGTGCACAGGTGCCTTGTCTGTCATGGCCTGGGAAGTTCTGACTCCCAGTAATCTGGAAACCTCTCTATAAAATCTATATTTCTTCCAGATATTTTGGTAGATTTCTCTGGTCACTTGTTTGGAAGTAAGAAGAAAGGTTAGCTAGTACATAACATTGGAGCAACCCAGACAAACTGCTTGAAGCTTCATTACCTCCTCAGTAAACTAGAGGTATGATTGTGCTGTGCTTGTCTCACAAAATACTGAGATAACAGTTTAGATTATCTATCTCCTCCTCCCCAGCTTTATTTGTGTTTAATTGACAAGTAAACTCTTTATTATTATTGTTCGATTTTGTAGAGACAGGGTCTTTCTATGTTGTCTCAGCCTCCCAAAGTGCTAGGATTACAAGCGTGAGCCACCGCACTCAGCCAATACTGCATTTTTGATCCACAGTTTGTTGAATCCACAGATATGGAACCTGAGGACATGAAGGGCTGACAGTACTGACTGATCTCACATATAAGTTCCTGATGTCAGTGAGAAAACTTCGCTTTTCTCATCATTAAGTGTGATGTTTGTTGTAGGTTTTCGTAAATATTATTGATCACATTGTGGATGTCCCCTCTCTTCCCAGGTAACTGAGAGTTTTTATACTGAATGGATCTTGATGTTGTCAAATGCTTTTTCTACATTTAATAATACAATCATATGACTATTCTTTTCTAGCTTCTTGATATAACTTAATTAGTTAATTGATATTTATTTACAGTATTTTAATTGACAAATCATAAAGGTATAAACTGATGGGGGATAGTGTTTTTCTGTTTTCATACAATTTGGCTTTTCATTATTAGAAATAAACATCACCCATTTTAATATGTCTCTCTCTCTCCTTACAGTCTTCTTGATAAGCTGACAACAGAGTCAAATGAGGCACAAATGTATATTAACTTCAGTGAAATGCTTACAAACAATAGCCTAAAACTTTTTATCTTGTCTCATTATTTTATAGTTAAATATAAAATTTATTGCAGGTTGATTATTTTTGTCCAAAATGCAAGATACTCAAATGTTAGTTAATACAAATAACTTTTGTCTATTTTGATATCATGACTTATTAATTGTAGCTTGCAACTTCTATAAGTTGTCCCCAAACGAAGTCTGTGCCAATTTGCTATTTCACAAATTTCTGCACAAGTCATATATTTTATTACATGATAAATTTAAAGCAAATTAAATAGCACATTATTAACTAAATAGGAAAGTAAGTCAAAATAGAATTATTCAAGTTTGTATTTAAATGAAATCAATAATTTTTCATGATTTACCTAAAATCAAGCAATTTAACTTTTCATTCCTTATATACTATAAAATTTTTAAATAACTAAAATATCTACCATGATAGTTTGCAAAAATTTTACTATACAAGTCAAAACAGGTGAAACCTTTAAAGAAGCCAGGAAAAAAAAAATGTGTCAGTCATCATTTGTATCCATTTTAAAGGGAATGTTGCCATTCTTGAATGGATGACTGGTAAACTGGATAATATGAGGTCTCCTCAGTTGCAGAAGGGAGATTAAAGGCCAATGGGATAGTATGTTGATTAGAATAAAATGTTATGAAACCATTCTTGCCATGCCTTGTCCTGTCTACATCATAGAAGCATCTTTTATAATTTCCTGTTCTAGTTCTCAGTGAAAATCAGTGATCCCTTCAAATAAATGCAAACTTAAATATGCTACACAAATCACTATATTACTTATGTTCTCTTTGCTCTTTGAAGATATACATAGATATTTATATTATTTTGAAATACTAATCATAAATCAGTAGCTGTTGCCCAATAATATATGGGCATTATTTGAATCATCTTGTTTGGTGTGTTTATTCATGTTAAAGTTCTGACTTTATTATTAATTTATTTTGATTACAGTAAATACATTTTACCTCTACTATTATATCCAAATGCAGCTAACAAGATTCAAAATGATTTAGATCAGCATCATTATTTTCCAACAATATTGATGTTGCTTGACTATTCCAACTGTTAATTACTTAATTTAATTATTATTGTAGATTTATGTTTGTTACATAGATACTTAGTGTAATGAAGTTTGGGCTTGTAGTGTACCCTCACCCAAATAGTGAACATTGTACCCAGTAAATAATTTATACATATCTATTAATAGATAATAGATAATTTTTCAACCCTCATCTCCTTTCCCAACATCTCCTCTTTTGTAGCCCTCAGTATCTATTATTTCCATCATGATGTCTATATGTACCCGTTGTTTAGCTCCCAACTCTAAGTGAGAATATGTAGTATTTTATTTTCGGTTTCTGAGTTATTTCACTTAGGACAATAGCCTCTAGGTCCATCCATGTTTCTGCAAAGGACAGGATTTCATTATTTGTATGGCTGCATCGCATTCTATAGTGTACATGTATTGCATTTTCTTTATCCAGTCAACCACTGATGGATGGTTAGGTTGATTCCATGACTTTGCTATTGTGAATAGTGCTGTGATAAACATTGGAATGGAGGTCTCTCTTTTATATAATGATTCCCTTTCAATTGGGTAGATATTTAGTAGTGTGATTGCTGGATTGACTGGTACTTCTATTTTTAGTTCTTAAAGAAATCTCCATACTGTTTTCCATATATGATATATTAATTTACAATCCTAACAACACTGTATAAGTGTTTCATTTTCTCTGCATCCAGTGTTTCATTTTCTCTGAATCCAGTACACATTGATACATGTGTACAGTGTGGGATGATTAAATGAAACTAAATATCAACTAGTTATCATTAATAGGCTTTTCAAGTCAGTCAAATTTAGCATTTGGGGGTTGTTCTTAATTGATTTTTTAATATGGAACCAGCTTTGCCTACTGCAATTTATAATTCTTTTTACATGTTGTTGGATTCAATTTGCTAAGATTTCATTGACAATTTTTGCACCTATATTTATAGATGATATTGGTCTTTAGTTTTATTTTCTTGTGTCTTTGTCTGGTTTTGGTTTTAGGGTTACATTGGTCCTATAAAATGGGTTGGCAAGTATTCCTTCTGCCTCAATTTTCTGCAAGAGGTTATAGAGAATTGGCATAATTTGTTCCCAGATTGTTTGGTAGAATCCATCAGTGAATGCCTCCGGGTCTGGTGCTTTCTATTTTGTAACACTATTAATTATTGATTTAATTCCTGTAATAGATAGAGAGCTATTCAGATTATCTATTTATTTTGTGTGAGTTTTGGAAGGTTGTGCTTTTCCAGGAGTTAGTCAATCCAGGTTATCAAACTTGTGGGCATAAAGTTGTACATAATAGTCTTTCATTACACTTCTAATGTCTCTGAGGTTTGAAGTGATATCTATCTTTTATCTCTGACATGAGGGATTTATGTCCTCTCCACTTTTTGTCATAGTTAGCCTGGACAGAGGCTAACTTTAGTGAGCTCAGAAATCCAGCTCTGGGGTTTGTTTTCTCTATTGATTTCCTGGTTTCAGTTTCAGTGATTTCTTCTAAGGCAGATCTACTGGCAATGCATTTTCTCAATATTTGTTTGTCTGAGAAAATCTTTATTTTTCCTTCTCTTTGCAAGGATCATTTTGCAGGGTACAGAATTCTAGGTTGGTGAGGTTTTTCCCTTGATGTCTTAAATATTTCATTCCACTCTTTTCTTAATGCAAAGTTTTTGGGAGAAGTTGAATAGAATTCTTATTTTTGCTCCTCTTTAGGAAAGGTGTTTCTTTCCTCTGGTTTTTTTCAGAATTGAAAAAAAAAATCTTTATTTATTTATTTACTTATTTATTTATTTATTTATTTATTTATTTTGTAGTTTGAAAATGATACGTGTAGGTGTAGTTTTATTGACATTTATCCTGTTTTGCGTTCTCTGAGCTTTCTGGGTCTGTGGTTTGGCATTTGACATTAATTTGGAAAAATTCTCAGTCATTATTGTTTGAAGTATTTCTTCTGTTTATTTCTTACTTTCTTCTTCTCTTGCTATTTCCTTTAGAGTTAGGTTATACTTTATGCGACTATCCCACAGTTCTTAGATATTGTGGTCTGTTTTATTCTGTTTTATTTTTCCTGCCTTTTTTTTCCTGTTTCCTTTTAAACTTTTGGATGTCTCTACTGAGGTATCCTCAAGCTCAGAGATTCCTCATCCCTGTGTTATCTACTTACAAGCCTGTCAAAGGCATCTCTATTTCTGTTATAACATTTTTTATCTCCAGCCTTTTTGTTGTTGTTCTTTCTTAAAATGTTCATCTCTTTACTTTTTTTTCCTGTTTCTGAAAACTGTCTACTTTATCCATTAGAGCTCTTTTCTTATAAATTTGTGTGATATATTTGCTGCCTCACCATCCATTTTTAAGCCTGACATTAATTTTTCTGAAACCCAGTCATAGTTTGTCACCTTTGGATTAGTTAAAACTTCCCCTCACTTAGTGGTTATGGATAATATAGTCCGCTTGTTTCTTATCTAACAGATCCACAACTCAACACACTTCATAGCTGCTGACCATGATCAAACATAACGGTTAACACCAGAGTCTTGTAAATAACTCCATTCCTTCACATGTGTTTTTAAACTAAGCGATCTACAAATCCCATGACGAAGCCTGAGGGATGTCCATAAACCCATATGCCTATAAATAAAGGCATAGACTTACAGGTTCTATTTCTTTCTCACTTCCCACCTGCTGGTTGAACTCCTTGTCACCTGCAGCATTCCTTTTCCCTTTGGATGGCACTTCTAACCTCTCAGGAATCTGTAATCTTTTTTTCTTTCTGTTGCAAGCATTTCTGTTTCACTTCCTCATTGTGTCTCAGCTCACCAACACATCCAAAACTTACTTTCCTCTGGAAAGGGAATATTTTGCCTTATGAGCACTCTCAAGAGTGAGACTTTAAGATCAAATTAGAAAGAAAACATAACAGTAACCTCAGCATATTAATCAAAATTGTTTTAAATTGCCAGTCTGATAATTCCAACATCCCTGCCATATATGAGTCTGGTTCTGATGCCTGGTCTCTCTCTTCAAACTGTATTTTTTTGTCTTTTAGTAGGCCTTGTAATTTTTTCCCTGATGGTCAGAAATGATGTATTGGGTAAAAATTAAGTTTATTAGTAGGTCTTTAGTAATGTGGTGGCAAGGTGTAGGTGGAAGGAATGGGTTCTATAGTCTTTGACTAGGTCTCAGTTTTATAGTGAGCCTGTGCCTCTCAGCTGTGAAATTCACATGTGCTTCTTTGTTCCCCTATTCTCCCCTTCTGGGGACAGCATAGTTTGACTTGGCTGAAGTTGGTCTTTCCCTTCCTCCACATGGAAGACTAGAGCTTGATGAAGTTGGGTCTCCTCATTTCTCCGGGTAAGTTAGGCTCTGAGAAAACTACTGCAGGTTAAGCTCTTATTAAATAGCCCCTCCTTGTGCAGGCTTTATTACAGAAAACAGAAAGCTCTGGAGTATTTCAAAATGGTTCCTTTTCCCCTCTTCCTGCTGGGAAGCAAGACCTGATTTTTTTTTCAGTATTCACTATGAGGACCTGGTAGAATTCTTGGAGGTAAAATTTATGAGTGTGTGGACAGCATGAGATGATTGTTTTTTTTCAGTATTCACTATGAGGATCTGGTAGAATTCTTGGAGGTAAAATTTATAAGTGTGTGGACTCAACCTGCATGACTGTGTTACTATGGAATTTTTAACTTTCAAACTTGTGCTTACTGGACCTCTAGCAGTTCATCAATTATAGTTCAGGTTTCTCCACCCTTGCACTGGTTTCCACAGAGGTTTCAGCTGGTGAGTGTCTATCAGGTAAATTTTATTTCTCTGCATTTATCTGTCAGTCTCTCCAATTTGCGGGGACAGTGGTTTGACTCCAAACCACTTGTGTCCCTTGTCTTTTGAAAATAAGAAGAGTTGTTGACTTTTCAGTTTCCTCAGCTTTTTACTTGAGATAGAGTGACAATTTGCAAGCTTCTTACATCACAGACCAGAAATCCGAACAAATTACTATTACCGTATTCTTCTAAAATTTTAAGATGAACCTCCAAAATATCTCATCATCACTTTAGTTTTCTCAAAGATATTTAAGACTCACTTCCACAAACAAAAATCATGAATCTTGTGACTATGGTCTTAGATAAATTGAAATCCTATTTGCTGATATAACCTACTTATCTAAGCCTGTATTAATGATTAAAAATTGTAAGTTAATAAAGACTTCCTGAGGTTCTATAAAGGTAAGTTAGGCAGGTTATTTTTCCAAAGAGAAATGACACTCTTCTCCCCATAGGCAATCTGTACATTCCAACACATCAGATGATCACACTAATAATAAGAAACTGACAAAACTACTGATTAGCTTTCCCTAGTCCATCTTTTTGAGGACTCATGGGAAATAATAGCTCAATAATCACAGACCATTTCCTTTTGCTAAAAATGATCATGATGTTACTGTGTAAAGAGCCTGCCTAATACCACAGGGTATTAGTTATTCCTTGGGAGAAAGTAAGACTTTCTAGAATCTGTGTTAAGCATCTGAAATCAACAGGGAATAATTTAAAGCAACTTTTCTCCCCTCAAATAACCTACTTTAAGTTCCTATAAAAAGTTTCGGCTTTGGAAAAGCAATGGGAGGAATGGAAAAAATCTAGGAGATATCCAAATATGTAAAGTAAACCTTCGAACTCAGAGGTATTCCATACTCTATCTTTCTTCCAAAAATAAAATAAATGGGAATTTCCTTATTTTTTACCTCCACACCACAAAGCAAAGGTGAAAACAGTCTTCATTGTTCATCTTAAAATGTGTCAGGAAAAGATCTACCTCATTATCTATTTCTAAAGTCTTGGAGCAAATAATATTTTAGAGTTTGTTACTAATATATAAATGATATTCAGGAAAAATTTATTTAACAGTGATAGAATGCAGAATCAAATAATAAAGAAAAACAGACAAACAATTGGCTTATGTATGCAAAAATCTGAGTTTAGTTTGACTTCCGGTACAACTCTATCTAGGGAGACAATTAACATTACCAGGACTCTGTTTTCCATCTCTTGGCAAGGACCTCTCCGTGAGATAGTTATACGGGTGGCCAGAAGCCAAGGATTCCAAAGTTACTGCTTTTGAAACTCTATCAAGAAGAGAGCACGTTTTCCCAAAACCTTGGCAAAAATCTAAAATAAAAAGAAATATTGCAATAAGTTCTCTGATATGTTCATCTTAGGCTCTCAGTTCACATCTCATCCATAAACAAATTATTACAGTAAGATATATAGAACACTTTGCTTGGCTAAACATAAGTCTGATGCAGAGGGGTGCTAGTAAAGTTTGACAGCCAGCTTTCTGGGGTTGGGAGTGGGAGGTAGACTTTAATTTGTGACATTTTAAATTTTCTGTGATGTAAATACTCCCACCATGACCAATTCCAAACTGCTGATATAAAGTAACGAGTGCATAATCAGGAAGAACTGCACAGTGGCTTAAAATTCCCACCAATTATAGACAAATGTATAGAATACTCTGGCTAAAACTAAGTCTAATGCAATATTGTGCTGGTTAAGTTTAAAAATCAGCTCTATTGTATCCTTATACAAAATTATCTTATCTACCCAAAAAAGTGTTCATTTGCGTTCAATGTTTTCATATTTTCACCTAATTTATTTAGCTTGTCTAATTCCATTATTTTGAATAATCTAAAATAATATTAGACTGAAGTAATGAGAGTGGTAATACTTATAATGTTTCTTACATTAATAAGAATTTTTCTAACACTTCATCATTAGGAGTTTTGGTGGACTTCATTTTAATTATAAAATTGATAAGGGAGTCCTGGGAAGGGAAGAGCGTGGTCCCTTTAAATGAAGAGGGGAAGGGAAGTGCTGGGAAGAGGAGAGCCTGGTCCCTGGCTAGGGTTCCAACCCCCAGGGACCTAGGTGAGGACAGGCACAAATGCTTTCCCGCCCAAATGTCACATTTTCCAAGACCACCCTGGCTCTCCACGCTCCCATTCTGGGCCTATAAAAACTCGAGACCCTTGCAGGCAGATACACAAGTGGCTGGATGTCCTGATGAGCAACACATCGGGGAAGACGACAAACGACTGGTCGTCCATTGGAGCAGGCCAGCGGAAGAACACGCTGACAGGCACCCAGAAGCCAGAAGGCCGTGGAGCAGCGGGAGGAGGCGGGGGTTGGCCTGGGCAGTCAGAGGACTGCCGGGCCTGCCGAGCACCCCAACTCCGGGGGAAACCCATCTCCCTTCTGGCTGCCCCACAGGCGGACAGCTACTTCCGCTGAATAAAACTTTGCACTCATTCTCCAAGCCCATGTGTGATCCGATTCTTCAGGTACACCAAGGCAAAAACCCAGAATACAGAAAGCCCTCTGTTCTTGCCACAAGGTAGAGGGCCTAACTGAGCTAGTTAACACGAGCCGCCTGTAGATGGCAGACTAGAGAGTATCCTGTAACACATGCCCAGTGGGGCTTCAGGAGCTGTAAACATTCACCCTTAGACCCTGCCCTGGGGTAGGAGCCCCATTGCCTGCCTGTCTGTGTGCTCCCCTAGAGGTCTGAGCAGCGGGGCACTGAAGAAAACAGTCACTCCCCCATCAAAGGCCCTGAGAGGGGACGAGGGAGCCTTTCCCTTTTCAACTGGGGACCTCGACCGGGATCCTGGAAGGTGAGTGTGGATGAATTGCGAAACTGTCCGGTCTTCCTCTCTTCTGAAACCCTGCCACCTCTCTCTTTCCTGTGAGTAAGAGGCTCTGTTTCCCTTCAGGGAGTTTTAAACTGCCCTAACCGGCCGTCAAAACCCCCAGACTTTAATTATAAAATAAGTAATGAACAATTCTTATCAGTTATAATAACAATTATACATTTTGTGTTATGTATATATTAAGTTACAAATATAGGCTACAAACAATGAGTGCGTATTTCTGTAAGCAAATATGCTAGAAGATTTTAAAATAAATTGCCTAATTTAATTATTGGATAAACTTTATTAAACTATTATTATAACCATTCCTTAGATGAAAGCATAGAGGCTCTGAAAGTTTAAATTATTTGCTCTACTAACCATTATACGTTTTCAATTATGAATTGGAAAATTTATGTCTAAGGAACTCAGTACTAAATTTTTTTTTTTCATGTATCAAGTGAATTTTTAGTATATAAGGAGAATATGCAGTATATGTTGGCAGGAAAATGTTGGAATAAATCAGGAATTATTTTTATGGCTCCTGATCTAGATATACTTTATATGTATTGCTACCTTTTTTATCCTGACAATAAAGCCTGTGAATAGGAAAACCATTAACCATCAGAGAAAAATGCCATTCACAGGTACATAGTAATCTATTTTAATTAAGCATATTATATTTAATTAAATATAGCCCATAGAGTTTTCTGAATTTTACCTTTTGTTTACAATTTAGAGACCACCAAGAAAACAATGAAATAAAATTAACAGATTTTTGCCAATTATTTGTTAGAAATGCCACATTGGAAATGAAAGCCACGAATATCAGTAATAACATGTATGCATGTCAATGTCTAAGAAGCATGTGAACTCTCTTTTTCATATTTTACTTGAAGTGTCCATGAGAATACCTTTAACAAAGTTGATGGAAAAAGTTCTCTTGCGTATTGATTAGACGTACATAAATAGGAATCTCATGATTGGAGAATAGAGGATACTAATGTGTAAGCTATTTCCCATCTTTCTGCTCAAGTTAATCACAACTCTTTTTCTTTATTTAGATTCAGAACTCAGTTCAGTCGTCTCCTAAATCTTTCCTCTTGACTCCTTGACTTGTTCAACTACCTTTATGCCGTCACAGGAATATTCACTTCTCCTTCAAGGCTTTTTCTTGGTTATAATATTACATGCATTTTTATAAGTATTTATGTTTGTCTTATCTACTACATGGTGAATTTGAGGAGAACAAAGATCATGCATCTTTTTTTGTGGTTGATATTTTAACATACTGTAGCTCCAGGACAGTGCCTGGCACATAGTACATATGTAATAAATATCCAGGAAATGAATGACAAGATCTATTTTCTTAAACAGAAAAGTATTTGTGAAATATTACTCTTGGCAAATAAAAGCCATGAAAACACAACATTTTCTCTCAATTGGGCAAGGATCTGTGATGGATTGATGGAAGGAGTAAAGAAAGGAATAAAAATAATTGAGGCCAAAAATCTATTTACCATATATTACAAATTCTATACTTTGAACTTCTCCTACTTTTTTTTCAAATATGTGTAAGTAGCTATGGGATGAATGAACTTTTTCACTTTTGAATTATCTAGTGATTCTAAACACAAAGGACCCTGTTAGGATTCAGAAAATGTAAGTTGCATTCAGAATTAGTCATTGAACATATGTTATTGTGGTAAGTAGTGAGCAGTAGAATTAGTTTTGATTGAAAGTATTTTTTCAAAACTCCTGTAAGACTCTTAAAGCCTTTTAGTTTCTGTGTGGGTCTTAAACTGCAAAATCTACCAGAAAGTTTTACTTTTTTAGTTTGCTATGTCTAGGAAATGGTTTAAATAATTTAAAATTTTGGAATAAAACATGTATTTTCAAAACATCGATAAGTCACACACACATATAAATATGATTTATAATTAGCACTAGCAGATTATAAAATTGAATTGTTAATAATCTATTTGGTAAGAGATTGTCACAAAATATACTGAAATAGAGAAATAAATAAAAATCATATATCAATTTGACTGTTAATTTATGCTGAGGTTTATAAATGATGCTACCACTTTCACATCTGGGTCACTCTTGTTGAGAAATGCATAAAGGAGGAAACAAAGCATATAGAACACATGCTAGAAGAAATGCTTTTTCAACAGAAAAGAGGTTTGCTTGTTAAAAGACAATTTTTAAAAAATTGGATCAGCAGTTACCACCTTACACAAGTCAGATGGATATTTATAGCTGAATATTCAGCCTGTAGCTTTCCATAAAAGTTTTAAATATACATTGAAAATCTGAAGGATCATCTTTGAAATGAACCCTATCCATCAGTAATTTACAATCTATTTTACTCTTATTCAATTCTAAGTATGTCTGTGGGATTTTAAAATATATTCAGTGTTTCCCATTATACTTGGAGCTTTAGGGTATTTTTTCACTCTCTATTTGTGTATGTGAGTGGCTGTAGGAGTCTTTCCTTGGAAGTTGTAGGTGGGTTTTTAGGGCTGTTATCTATGAACAGGCATGGCTATAAACACATTAGGTGAAGGGTATTCATGATAACAGGACAGCTCTGACATTGTTTTTGTCTTGTAGGATTTGCTCTTTATTTGGTGATGTAAAATTTATCTTGCTTGCATTTTGTTAATGTTAATATATTCTTCAAGCATTCACTTTACTAAGATTGATCAGAATAACAGTAACTACTAAAGAAATGATATCATGAGGAAAAATTATTTAAATACCAAACTATCGGGGGGCGGAGCAAGATGGCCGAATAGGAACAGCTCCAGTCTCCAACTCCCAGCGCGAGCGACACAGAAGACCGGCGATTTCTGCATTTTCAACTGAGGTACTGGGTTCATCTCACTGGGGAGTGCCAGACGATCGGTGCTGGTCAGCTGCTGCAGCCCGACCAGCGAGAGCTGAAGCAGGGCGAGGCATTGCCTCACCTGGAAAGCGCAAGGGGGAAGGGAATCCCTTTTCCTAGCCAGGGGAACTGAGACACACAACACCTGGAAAATCGGGTAACTCCCACCCCAATACTGCGCTTTAAGCAGACAGGCACACCAGGAGATCATATCCCACACCTGGCCGAGAGGGTCCCACACCCACGGAGCCTCCCTCATTGCTAGCACAGCAGTCTGTGATCTACCGGCAAGGCAGCAGCGAGGCTGGGGGAGGGGCACCCGCCATTGCTGAGGCTTAAGTAGGTAAACAAAGCTGCTGGGAAGCTCGAACTGGGTGGAGCTCATAGCAGCTCAAGGAAACCTGCCTGTCTCTGTAGACTCCACCTCTGGGGACAGGGCACAGTAAATAATAACAAACGCAGCAGCTCTGCAGACGCAAACGACTCTGTCTGACAGCTTTGAAGAGAGCAGTGGATCTCCCAACACGGAGGTTGAGATCTGAGAAGGGACAGACTCCCTGCTCAAGTGGGTCCCTGACCCCTGAGTAGCCTAACTGGGAGACATCCCCCACTAGGGGCAGTCTGACACCCCACACCTCACAGGGTGGAGTACACCACTGAGAGGAAGATTCCAAAGCAAGAATCAGACAGGTACACTCGCTGTTCAGAAATATTCTATCTTCTGCGCCTCTGCTGCTGATACCCAGGCAAACAGGGTCTGGAGTGGACCTCAAGCAATCTCCTACAGCTACAACCTACAGCTGAGGATCCTGACTGTTAGAAGGAAAACTATCAAACAGGAAGGACACCTACACCAAAACCCCATCAGTACATCACCATCATCAAAGACCAGAGGCAGATAAAACCACAAAGATGGGGAAAAAGCAGGGCAGAAAAGCTGGAAATTCAAAAAATAAGAGCGCATCTCCCCCGGCAAAGGAGCGCAGCTCATCGCCAGCAACGGATCAAAGCTGGACGGAGAATGACTTCGACGAAATGAGAGAAGAAGGCTTCAGTCCATCAAATTTCTCAGAGCTAAAGGAGGAATTACGTACCCAGCGCAAAGAAACTAAAAATCTTGAAAAAAAAGTGGAAGAATTGATGGCTAGAGTAATTAATGCAGAGAAGCTCACAAACGAAATGAAAGAGACGAAAACCATGGCACGAGAAATACGTGACAAATGCACAAGCTTCAGTAACCGTCTCGATCAACTGGAAGAAAGAATGTCAGCGATGGAGGATCAAATGAATGAAATGAAGCGAGAAGAGAAACCAAAAGAAAAAAGAAGAAAAAGAAATGAACAAAGCCTGCAAGAAGTATGGGATTATGTAAAAAGACCAAATCTACGTCTGATTGGGGTGCCTGAAAGTGAGGGGGAAAATGGAACCAAGTTGGAAAACACTCTTCAGGATATCATCCAGGAGAACTTCCCCAACCTAGTAGGGCAGGCCAACATTCAAATCCAGGAAATACAGAGAACGCCACAAAGATACTCCTCGAGAAGAGCAACTCCAAGACACATAATTGCCAGATTCACCAAAGTTGAAATGAAGGAAAAAATCTTAAGGGCAGCCAGAGAGAAAGGTCGGGTTACCCACAAAGGGAAGCCCATCAGACTAACAGCAGATCTCTCGGCAGAAACTCTTCAAGCCAGAAGAGAGTGGGGGCCAATATTCAACATTCTTAAAGAAAAGAATTTTAAACCCAGAATTTTATATCCAGCCAAACTAAGTTTCATAAGTGAAGGAGAAATAAAATCCTTTACAGATAAGCAAATGCTTAGAGATTTTGTCACCACTAGGCCTGCCTTACAAGAGACCCTGAAGGAAGCACTAAACATGGAAAGGAACAACCGGTACCAGCCATTGCAAAAACATGCCAAAATGTAAAGACCATCAAGGCTAGGAAGAAACTGCATCAACTAACGAGCAAAATAACCAGTTAATATCATAATGGCAGGATCAAGTTCACACATAACAATCTTAACCTTAAATGTAAATGGACTAAATGCTCCAATTAAAAGACACAGACTGGCAAACTGGATAAAGAGTCAAGACCCATCAGTCTGCTGTATTCAGGAGACCCATCTCACACGCAGAGACATACATAGGCTCAAAATAAAGGGATGGTGGAAGATTTACCAAGCAAATGGAGAACACAAAAAAGCGGGGATTGCAATACTAGTCTCTGATAAAACAGACTTTAAACCATCAAAGATCAAAAGAGACAAAGAAGGCCATTACATAATGGTAAAGGGATCAATTCAACAGGAAGAGCTAACTATCCTAAATATATATGCACCCAATACAGGAGCACCCAGATTCATAAAGCAAGTCCTTAGAGACTTACAAAGAGACTTAGACTCCCATACAATAATAATGGGAGACTTCAACACTCCACTGTCAACATTAGACAGATCAACGAGACAGAAAGTTAACAAGGATATCCAGGAATTGAACTCATCTCTGCAGCAAGCAGACCTAATAGACATCTATAGAACTCTCCACCCCAAATCAACAGAATATACATTCTTCTCAGCACCACATCGTACTTACTCCAAAATTGACCACGTAATTGGAAGTAAAGCACTCCTCAGCAAATGTACAAGAACAGAAATTATAACAAACTGTCTCTCAGACCACAGTGCAATCAAATTAGAACTCAGGACTAAGAAACTCAATCAAAACCGCTCAACTACATGGAAACTGAACAACCTGCTCCTGAATGACTACTGGGTACATAACGAAATGAAGGCAGAAATAAAGATGTTCTTTGAAACCAATGAGAACAAAGATACAACATACCAGAATCTCTGGGACACATTTAAAGCAGTGTGTAGAGGGAAATTTATAGCACTAAATGCCCACAAGAGAAAGCAGGAAAGATCTAAAATTGACATTCTAACATCGCAATTAAAAGAACTAGAGAAGCAAGAGCAAACACATTCGAAAGCTAGCAGAAGGCAAGAAATAACTAAGATCAGAGCAGAACTGAAGGAGATAGAGACACAAAAAACCCTCCAAAAAATCAATGAATCCAGGAGTTGGTTTTTTGAAAAGATCAACAAAATTGACAGACCACTAGCAAGACTAATAAAGAAGAAAAGAGAGAAGAATCAAATCGACGCAATTAAAAATGATAAAGGGGATATCACCACTGACCCCACAGAAATACAAACTACCATCAGAGAATACTATAAACACCTCTACGCAAATAAACTGGAAAATCTAGAAGAAATGGATAATTTCCTGGACACTTACACTCTTCCAAGACTAAACCAGGAAGAAGTTGAATCCCTGAATAGACCAATAGTAGGCTCTGAAATTGAGGCAATAATTAATAGCCTACCAACCAAAAAAAGTCCAGGACCAGATGGATTCACAGCTGAATTCTACCAGAGGTACAAGGAGGAGCTGGTACCATTCCTTCTGAAACTATTCCAATCAATAGAAAAAGAGGGAATCCTCCCTAACTCATTTTATGAGGCCAACATCATCCTGATACCAAAGCCTGGCAGAGACACAACAAAAAAAGAGAATTTTAGACCAATATCCCTGATGAACATCAATGCAAAAATCCTCAATAAAATACTGGCAAACCGGATTCAGCAGCACATCAAAAAGCTTATCCACCATGATCAAGTGGGCTTCATCCCTGGGATGCAAGGCTGGTTCAACATTCGCAAATCAATAAACATAATCCAGCATATAAACAGAACCAAAGACAAGAACCACATCATTATCTCAATAGATGCAGAAAAGGCTTTTGACAAAATTCAACAGCCCTTCATGCTAAAAACGCTCAATAAATTCGGTATTGATGGAACATACCTCAAAATAATAAGAGCTATTTATGACAAACCCACAGCCAATATCATACTGAATGGGCAAAAACTGGAAAAATTCCCTTTGAAAACTGGCACAAGACAGGGATGCCCTCTCTCACCACTCCTATTCAACATAGTGTTGGAAGTTCTGGCTAGGGCAATCAGGCAAGAGAAAGAAATCAAGGGGATTCAGTTAGGAAAAGAAGAAGTCAAATTGTCCCTGTTTGCAGACGACATGATTGTATATTTAGAAAACCCCATTGTCTCAGCCCAAAATCTCCTTAAGCTGATCAGCAACTTCAGCAAAGTCTCAGGATACAAAATTCATGTGCAAAAATCACAAGCATTCTTATACACCAGTGACAGTCAAACAGAGAGCCAAATCAGGAATGAACTTCCATTCACAATTGCTTCAAAGAGAATAAAATACCTAGGAATCCAACTTACAAGGGATGTAAAGGACCTCTTCAAGGAGAACTACAAACCACTGCTCAGTGAAATCAAAGAGGACACAAACAAATGGAAGAACATACCATGCTCATGGATAGGAAGAATCAATATCGTGAAAATGGCCATACTGCCCAAGGTAATTTATAGATTCAATGCCATCCCCATCAAGCTACCAATGAGCTTCTTCACAGAATTGGAAAAAACTGCTTTAAAGTTCATATGGAACCAAAAAAGAGCCCGCATCTCCAAGACAATCCTAAGTCAAAAGAACAAAGCTGGAGGCATCACGCTACCTGACTTCAAACTATACTACAAGGCTACAGTAACCAAAACAGCATGGTACTGGTACCAAAACAGAGATATAGACCAATGGAACAGAACAGAGTCCTCAGAAATAATACCACACATCTACAGCCATCTGATCTTTGACAAACCTGAGAGAAACAAGAAATGGGGAAAGGATTCCCTATTTAATAAATGGTGCTGGGAAAACTGGCTAGCCATAAGTAGAAAGCTGAAACTGGATCCTTTCCTTACTCCTTATACGAAAATTAATTCAAGATGGATTAGAGACTTAAATGTTAGACCTAATACCATAAAAATCCTAGAGGAAAACCTAGGTAGTACCATTCAGGACATAGGCATGGGCAAAGACTTCATGTCTAAAACACCAAAAGCAACGGCATCAAAAGCCAAAATTGACAAATGGGATCTCATCAAACTAAAGAGCTTCTGCACAGCAAAAGAAACTACCATCAGAGTGAGCAGGCAACCTACAGAATGGGAGAAAATTTTTGCAATCTACTCATCTGACAAAGGGCTAATATCCAGAACCTACAAAGAACTCAAACAAATTTACAAGAAAAAAACAAACAACCCCATCCAAAAGTGGGCAAAGGATATGAACAGACATTTCTCAAAAGAAGACATTCATACAGCCAACAGACACATGAAAAAATGCTCATCATCACTGGTCATCAGAGAAATGCAAATCAAAACCACAATGAGATACCATCTCACACCAGTTAGAATGGCGATCATTAAAAAGTCAGGAAACAACAGGTGCTGGAGAGGATGTGGAGAAATAGGAACACTTTTACACTGTTGGTGGGATTGTAAACTAGTTCAACCATTATGGAAAACAGTATGGCGATTCCTCAAGGATCTAGAACTAGATGTACCATATGACCCAGCCATCCCATTACTGGGTATATACCCAAAGGATTATAAATTATGCTGCTATAAGGACACATGCACACGTATGTTTATTGCAGCACTATTCACAATAGCAAAGACTTGGAATCAACCCAAATGTCCATCAGTGACAGATTGGATTAAGAAAATGTGGCACATATACACCATGGAATACTATGCAGCCATAAAAAAGGATGAGTTTGTGTCCTTTGTAGGGACATGGATGCAGCTGGAAACCATCATTCTTAGCAAACTATCACAAGAACAGAAAACCAAACACCACATGTTCTCACTCGTAGGTGGGAACTGAACAATGAGATCACTTGGACTCGGGAAGGGGAACATCACACACCGGGGCCTATCATGGGGAGGGGGGAGGGGGGAGGGGGGAGGGATTGCATTGGGAGTTATACCTGATGTAAATGACGAGTTGATGGGTGCAGCACACCAACATGGCACAAGTATACATATGTAGCAAACCTGCACGTTGTGCACATGTACCCTACAACTTGAAGTTTAATAATAATAAATTAAAAAAAATAAATAAATAAATACCAAACTATCATTAGTATTAAATAAATAAACCTTCAAATGCTACAGCATGTTATGGCTTCCAGACTTTTTTATATTCTACCTCAGTGCAACTATAAAACAGAGCATATTATACAGTTCAACATGCTTAGATCAAAAGACTGGGGTTATTCAAGCGCTTTAACTACAAATACTGTCACATTTTGTTTAGTCCAATTTAGCCTTCTATGTCATGGTTACATCATTTTAAAAATGAAGATGATTTTTAGAAGAAGATGGTTTATGTGATTACAAGTTTTTAATTAATTTTGAAATTATACAAGTCTCTGAGGAGCAGAGCAAAGCTCAGAGAATAAATGAGTCACTGAATGAACTAGCTAAGTAGTGGAATCTGGAGTATTCCTAAGTCATCTGACTAGTTTTTTGTAAAAATCAGCAGAACACTGTCTGACAATCGAAGGACTAAAGTGTATATATATATACACACACACACATATGTATATATGTATATACATGTATTTATTTGTGATCCTTTGATATAAATAATAATAAAGTTATTTCCCAAGTACAAATCTTACTAAATCTAATTCACGTCCAGATGCCAGATAAAATAACCAGAATAATAATGTCTAACATTTTTATGGTACATTTATAGTTTATAAAATATTTTCTCAAATATATGCTCATATGTAGAAGATGATTTGAATCATGACTACATAGGCAATGAAAGAGTAAATTTTGTTCACTTAAATGCTCTGATAAAACCAATGCATTATCATACTCTGAATTGGCTTTGAAAGCATTAAAATGTGAAATTTATGTATGAACTAACACTTCATTATTTAGAGTATTGATTATAGCATGTTCAGTAGTGATCTGTGACGGGGGATACAGAAAATAGTACATATAGATAATGATACTTATAACACGAAAACTTAATTTCAGACAAAAGATCTCAGTCACAAAATTCCCTAAAAAGAAAATGTTATCAATAACAATGTTGGACAATTATAATTTCCATATTCACTAACTAGAGGTTTTATCTAGAGAACTCATCCTCAAATGTTACTAGTTTTGCATGTCCTCCCACATAGTATTGTGATAAAAATTTTCTTTGTTTTCTACCCCTAAATATAGCTAAATTTGGTAGAGAAATTAATAGACAAATACACACCCCAGGTCCTAACAGAAGCTGTGTAACAAGATAGAAAAAGAGGTTAGTAAGATTCCAAATTTTTAGTTAGTTTCATATCCACATTAAAAACAGAAGAGAACAGAATTTAGGTTTTGTTCTATTGCCTAGTAATACTGTGATATTATTTTTTTAAAATGCTGTCTTGATTCAGTTATGAGGTTAGAGGTTAGAAATTATTTGGTTAGACGTTAATCAGCTCACCTTCTTGCCCAGCTAATGAAATTCACACCCCAACCACTTCCCTTACTGGGCTCTCATACACCTTCCACAATGCACCCACCCTCACAGCCCTACTGTTAGCCAATAGCATCAATCTGAAGTCACTAGTTTTATTTTTAAAGCATGATCCCCAATAGAGGGAAGTTAAAGTGTGATAACTTTATTTAAATTAAGAGGGCATCAACAATTCTACTTATTTTCTGATTTTCCAAGTACAAGAGAAGAGGACAGGCTCTATGCCCCAGAACCTGGACAATTTTTTAAGTGAGACATACAAAGGGATTCATCGAAATGTAGCTAACCTTATTTCACTTGCCATATACAAGCTACTCCTGGGGATTCCAGCTTGATATTGCCCTGTCCCTGGTATAATTCCCTGTGTGACCCGGTCTGACAGCCTTTTCTCATTTGGAGGCAAAAATAACAAAGAAAAATTGCCTTTCATCTATCTAAGTGTCATTGTGTTGTGTCCACCGTCAAAAGAATCTGTAACTCTTATAAAACACATGTGAAGGCTCAACTTCCTTAGAGTGCAAATATGAAAAATAGAATTTACAACTATGAGAACCATGTATTGGGTATGTGTCAGAGAAAATGAATTTTCCACCTAGAAATAATCCATGTTTCTTAAAAAGAAGTGAAAGAAACATTGAAAATTAAATTATCAGAAATTGAGAAAGAATGATTTCTGAGGAAAGAAACTAGACCTATCACAGCAAATACTTGCACTTCCAAAACTAAAGAAATATAAAACCCCATAAATATAAAGTAAAACAAAATTTTACCGAGAAGGATACATTCAACTTGAATTTACATAGTAAATAATATTTCTACAGAGTTGAATAACAATATGGTGTGACATTTTCATATTCAGTGAAAGGTTACTTTCTTATGAATTAAAAATTAAAAATTCTCAAAGAAGTGGCAGAAATTATACAACTTATATAAACTTTTTAGTATATATGCTACCAAAATGAGCACAACTTATTTAAACTTTTTAAACGTTTCATATGTATATGTTTGATGTAGTATTCAGTGTGGCCTTGAATATTCACCAAAAATAAAATAAAAATAAGAGATAGAAAGTTTTTAGCATAAATATAGAATTAATAAAACAAAAGAATTGCCTTAAGAAGTACACAAAAATTGAAAAGATTCTTTTTAGATGAAAGTTAAAGAACTATTAAATAAGCATCTAAAATATCAATTTAAAGGCACTATTTTTATTTAAAAAGTATGATCATCTACAGAGAGAAGTCAAAGAGTGATAACGTTAGCTAAATTTAGAGGGCAACAGCAATACTTCCTAATTTCTGATTTTAAAATTTGAGATGTAAATAATAGTGTATTTTTAAAATGGAAAACAATCTATAACTATGATAAAACCAAGCTCTGTAATTAGTAAATCTTGCTGAAAACAAATGGTAATAAAATGCATAAGCTGAAGTTACAATATTTAGTAAAGATCAAAACAAATGTAGAAACATGATGCAAGAAAAAAAGAACAGAAGTTATAGCAGATATGAATAAAAACTCTAAAAGAAGGGAAATGATTTAAACTTTAAAAGATGATTCTTTAATATCGTGAAAATGGCCACACTGCCCAAGGTAATTTATATATTCAATGCCATCCCCATTAAGCTACCAATGACTTTCTTCACAGAATTGGAAAATACTGATTTAAAGTTCATATGGAACCAAAAAAAAGCCCACATTGCCAAGACAATCCTAAGCCAAAAGAACAAAGCTGGAGGCATCATGCTACCTGCCTTCAAACTATACTACAAGGCTATAGTAACCAAAACAGTGTGGTACTGGTACCAAAACAGAGATATAGACCAGTGGAACAGAACAGAACAAAACCCTCCGAAATAATACCACACATCTACCACCATCTGATCTTTGACAAACCTGACAAAAACAAGAAATGGGGAAAGGATTCCTTATTTAATAGATGGTGCTGGGAAAATTGGCTAGCCCTAAGTAGAAAGCTGAAACTGGATCCTTTCCTTACTCCTTATACGAAAATTAGTTCAAGATGGATTAGAGACTTAAATGTTAGACCTAAAACCATAAAAACACTAGAAGAAAACCTAGGTAATACCATTCAGGACATAGGCATGGGCAACGACTTCATGTCTAAAACACCAAAAGCAACGGCAGCAAAAGCTAAAATTGACAAATGGGATCTAGTTAAACTAAAGAGCTTCTGCACAGCAAAAGAAACTACCATCAGAGTGAACAGGCAATCTACAGAATGGGAGAACATTTTTGCCATCTACTCATCTGACAAACGGCTAATATCCAGAACCTACAAAGAACTCAAACAAATTTACAAGAAAAAATACAAACAACCTCATCAAAAAGTGGGCCAAGGATATGAACGGACACTTCTCAAAAGAAGACATTTATGCAGCCAACAGACACGTGAAAAAATGCTAATCATCACTCGCTATCAGAGAAATGCAAATCAAAACCACAATGAGATACCATCTCACACCTGTTAGAATGGCAATCATTAAAAAGTCAGGAAACAACAGGTACTGGAGAGGATGTGGAGAAATAGGAACACTTTTACACTGTTGGTGGGACTGTAAACTAGTTCAACCATTGTGGAAAACAGTGTGACAATTCCTCAAGGATCTAGAACTAGAAATACCATTTGACCCAGCCATCCCATTATTGGGTATATACCCAAAGGATTATAAATCATGGTGCTATAAAGACACATGCACACATATGTTTATTGTGGCACTATTCACAATAGCAAAGACTTGGAATCGACCCAAATGTCCATCAGTGACAGACTGGATTAAGAAAATGTGGCACATATACACCATGGAATACTATGCAGCCATAACAAAGGATGAGTTCATGTCCTTTGTAGGGACATGGATGCAGCTGGAAACCATCATTCTCAGCAAACTATTGCAAGAACTGAAAACATAACACCGCATGTTCTCACTCATAGGTGGGAACTGAACAATGAGATCACTTGGACACAGGAAGGGGAACATCACACACCAGGGCCTATTGTGGGGAGGAGGGAGGGGGGAGGGATTGCATTAGGAGATATACCTAATGTAAATGACGAGTTAATGGGTGCAGTACACCAACAAGGCACATGTATACATATGTAACAAACCTTCACATTGTGCACATGTACCCTAGAACTTAAAGTGTAATAAAAAATTTTTAAAAAGGATGATTCTTTAAAAAGAAAATTTTTAGTTTTTAAAAACTTACAAAACTACACAGAATCAAGAACAAGGATATGGATGTGGAAGAAGACATTAAACAGTTTGGAGAATAATGTGTATGGGTTTATGAAAATAAAAAAAATCTAGATTAAAAATTATAGCAATTCAATGAACATTTTTCTGTTCATTGTTTGCTAGTTTGGGAATAGGAAGAATTGCTTAGCCTTTATTAGTGGCAAAGTTATGCTATTACCTCACCCTGTTCTCCATTCCAGACAACTTTTATTCTTAGAATTTGCTAATACCCTTAATGTAAATATTTTGATAAATCCAGATTGTATTTTGAACTCTAATCAATCTAGTTCTTAACAAATCTCTATTGCTAGAATCAATATTCATGGAAGATTCTAAAATGATGCATAGTCCTTCCATCTGCTGTCAAATTTTAATTTCATTTTTGTTTTAAGTCAAAGCAATAGAGAAGAGAGCTGCTTATTTAGGCTTTTTGCAGGTGTGTACTTAGCCAACTCTTTTGGTATTATGCCATCATCCTATTTGGAGAGACTTTTTAAAGCAAGGAATTCTGAAACTTCATAATGTCTTTATTTCAAGCATGCCAAGGAGCATATTTTCCTCTATATAGTAGCATGCAATGTATATGAGAAACTAGACAAAAAAACTTGTGCTATTGAGTAATTCATATGTGTAATTAAGCATGTCAAATGCTACCTATGCAACAAAAGTGACATATGCTAAATAAGCCTACAAAATACTAGTAAAACTATATCAAACACATTTCCTAAAAGAAAATTGAATATGACTAGAATTTTAAATGGTGTTATGCTTAATAAAATCTTAATGTCACAAGTTATTATAAGTTCTTTAATTTGCATTTTTCACTTGGAATTTTATAGGACTGAGTATCTTTATTACGAATAACAATTCCCTTTCTGCTTTGTCTTCTGGGAATCTGAAAACCGAAAGTTCCACTCACCTCAAGTAATGATGATTGTTTTTGCAGCTTTCAGTTTGTATTCGGACACTATGACTCTCCTTACATATTTCCTTGCCCTCATTTTTCTACTCTCTTATTTCCTCATTTAATTTTGTGTGGTATGCTTTACTGTAAGGCACAGCAAATTTTTCAGCATGTCAAAATAGCAATGAAATGGGCTTAAAACAATCAATTAGCAGTATAATTTCACCACCAACCAGTTAGAGAAAAGAAGCTATATCCCCCCCGCAAGCCAATTCTAAATTATTTTTAAAGTTTTATCTCGTATTTTTGTAGTTTTATCTCCTACAATACAAAATATAGTCTGATTTTTTAATGTCTAAAAAGATTTCCTATTATAAAATTCACTGATTTAAGATTGTTCCCCTCTTCTGCTTTGTTTTTTTTTTTTGAAATATACATGGGAGTCCCTACTGAACAAGGGGTGCTTTAAAAAAATCTGTGTAATTTATATGCCATATACTTATATTTTGTATTTCTATGTTAATAATACAGATATGGGTATTTTAAAAATCCAAGTCTATGGCCCTCATGGAACTTATTTTCTAAGAAATGAAACAAGAAGTACAGTTGACCCTCGAACCACTTGGCTTGGAACTGTGTGGGTTCACTTATAGTCAAAATTTCCTCTGCCTCTGCCACTCCTGAGACAGACAGAGCAACTCCTCTTACTCCTCCTCCTCCTCAGCCTAATCAATGTAGAGATGATGAGGATGAAAACCTTTCTGATGATCCACTTCCATTTAATGAATAGTAAATATGTTTTCTCTTCTTTATTTTTATATTTATTTATTTATTTATTTATTGAGGCGGAGTCTCCCTCTGTCGCCCGGGCTGGAGTGCAGTGGCCGGATCTCAGCTCACTGCAAGCTCCGTCTCCCGGGTTCGCGCCATTCTCCTGCCTCAGCCTCTCGAGTAGCTGGGACTACAGGCGCCCGCCACCTCGCCCGGCTAGTTTTTTGTATTTTTTAGTAGAAACGGGGTTTCACCGGGTTAACCAGGATGGTCTTGATCTCCTGACCTCGTGATCCGCCCGTCTCGGCCTCCCAAAGTGCTGGGATTACAGGCTTGAGCCACCGCGCCCGGCATGTTTTCTCTTCTTTACGATTTTTAATAACATTTTTCTCTAGTTTACCTTATTATAACAATAGAGCATAACAAACATATCACACACAAAATATGTGTTGATCAACTGTTATCTTTAAGGCTTCCAGTCAACAGTAGGCTACTACTAGCTAAGATTTTTTTTTTTTTTTTTTTTTTTTTTTTTGAGGCAAAGTCTCGCCCTGTTGCCCAGGCTGGAGTGCAATGGCACGATCTTGGCTCACTGCAACCTCCACCTCCCGGGTTCAAACGATTCTCCTGCCTCAGCCTCCCGAGTAGCTGGGATTACAGGTGTGCACCACCACGCCCAGCTAACTTTTTGTATCTTTACTAGAGACAGGGTTTCACCATGTTGGGCAGATTGGTCTCAAACTCCTGACCTCATGATCCGCCAGCCTTGGCCTCCCAAAGTGCTGGGATTACAGGCGTGAGCACCGCACCCACCCAGTAGTTAAGATTTTAATGAGTCAAAAGTTATTTGCTGATTTTTGACTGCATAAGAGTCAGCACTCCTAACCCGTGAGTCAAGTGTATAAAATACAAGGAGGTGTGAGAACGTCTATGTGGGAAGCCTGCTTAGGACTTGGAAAGATGAGGGAAGACTTTTGTAAAAAGTGGTATGTGTGCTGAATTGTGAAGGATAAAAAACAAAGAGGAAGAGAATTATTAAAGGCCTAGAAAAGGACGTACACTGGCCCGGAGACAGGAAAGAGCAGTGAAAGTTCATGTTTTTTCCTATGGATTCATATTCTAGGAGCAAGAGATCAAACATGGACAGAGAAAATGGGGCCAGCTGAGAACTTGGTAAACTATCATTAGAAATGTGAACTACATCTTTTAAAGCACTGGGGCTGTGTCTCTGATTTTATTCCCGGTGTGGCATGATTTGAAGTACACTTGAGAAAGATTTCTTTAACTACACAGAGGGGCCGCCTTGCAGAAATGCAAGAGGAAAAGAGTAAAACACTTTAGTGGACTGCTTCGGTCATCTAAGACAAATATACTAACAAGTCATTCATAAAATATCCTCATAAAAATTAGTTACCATAGCCAATTTATTAGTAGTAATGACTTAGGAATATCAAATCTTGAATCTAAGCTAGCTAAGTTTGTCTTAACATTTAGCACAGCTCTGAATTGCACGTAATTTTCTATAATCGCGATGGCAATACTTAGGGGTAATGCCGTAAAACACATATAATCACATATGTAAGAAAAACATTGTTTTCCACCCAGATTGGAAATCCTAAAGGCATAGCTTAGAGTAGGTGTTTTTAAAAACTGATCAGTAATACAGGGATACCATATAGATGAATTCTTTAGAAATTTACCAAAATTGTCCAAGTGTTCACTTAATGGAATTGGGCCTTCTTCATTGTAGGTTCAAAGTGTTGTAATGTGTGCAAAATAAGAGGAGTGTCTGTTGGGGTCCACGTGTTTCCTAAACAAAGGAATGAACACACAAGACAACACAGGACAAGACATACATGGCGGCCGCGCCCAGAGCCTCCGCCTCACTTTATTTATACTCCATAAACCCCACGTCAGCAGAAAGAACACAATGCAAAACAAACTTTCTTTACCCAGATGTAACCTTCTGCTTAGTTTCTTGTCTCTATGCTCTTCCTTATTTGTCCGCCTTCTTGGCGCCTACGGGAGTTCATTAAAAGTTCAATTGGAGATACTGTCCTTGAGCCCTATCTATTCTCCGCATACTGTTTTCAAGGGCCCCTGCAAGTGTCCGTGCCTTTGAAAGGTAAATGTTTGTAGAATCTGAAAGTTTGGAACAAATGTTACCTATGAAACAAAAATGACATCTGCTAAGTAAGCCTATAAAATACTACTAAACAGTGCCGAATATATTTCTTTAAAATAAAATTAAATTGACTAGAATTGTAAGTGGTGTTTTGGTTAATAAAATCTCAATGTCATAAGTTATTATTATAAACCTGTCTTTTGTGTTTTTCACTTGGAATTATACAGGACATATTTGAGTCATCTTGGTGTTTTCCTTGAATTGTCTTATTTTTTGCTAAAGTACTAAAATAAAAAGAAATAGATATTTCATATTAAGTGTTATTATATGGCTGTTTTTAGATTGGGATAGATGAAATTTATTCATATTAAAAGGAAAGCGTGTGTAATTTATTTATGTTAGGGAAAATGAGTAAGATTTTGGAAAAATAAAGCTCACAAAGCTTAATTAGCTGCTTCTTTTTATAATCTTTCTGTTGATCAAAGTCTTTCAATATATGAGTGCTTCTGATGAAAATAGACAAATAGATTTAAAATCATTTTTAAAGATGCTAAAGTATAGGTTATATACCTTCTAAAATACTGTTTATGCTTCCTGAAAAAAAATTAGATTAATGTACCTTTAATTCTGAGAATACAAGTATTAACAGAGCACCTCAGCATGCTATATCCGGTCTACATAAGGAGCAAAATGATTTTCACTGACATCCAACTGGTTATTCAACACATACAAATCTGCTGCCTCTAGACTCTGGTAAAGTTTCAGTTCTATAAATGGTCATTAGGGTGTTATGTGAATACAGGCTTTTTAAAAAATGGTGTCCTGAAATTGTTTTTGTAAAGAAAGATTATTTCTCAACAGAGAAATCCACTATAGTTGAAATAGGTGATCTCTCTATTATTGGTGAAATTTGATCAGGTATTTTAATGTGAAAAGAAAAATAAAATAATGGAATGCTAATTTTATTTGTTCGTGTAGTAGTACCTGCTTTTGGAATGTGGTCAACAAGATAAGAATGCCCTAATCATAAACAATTGTATAGAGAAGCTGATATGCATTTGTAAGATTGCTGCTTCTATTCACCGGCATTTTAAAAATTGTGAGAAAATATTGGTGGTAATATGTTATAATCAAGACTTTGAGCAATTTTGTATGTAACTTGAATATCCAAGACAATGTCACCATAATTTTGTAATAAGTACACATGCACAATATTAAACATATAGTTATGCATGTATATGAATATGCATATACTTTAAAATTTTAAATTTGTAAGTTTAACATTAGTACTAAACCTATCATTTATATGGCTTTTCTACCAATTGGACAATGAGCTTCTCAAAGACAGATTGTGTTTTATTTACCTTTATGTTTACTGGACCTGCCTTCTCTTTCGTACAGCAGTTACTCAATGAGTGATTTTTAGAAAACTGCATATTCACAAAACGGTAGTATTTATTTTTTTAATATTTTGGGACACAGATTTAAATGGTTTGGAACCTCATACAGGTTAGATAATATCTGAATGAAAGTGTAATACATTTCAAATAAAACTAGAGAAGTGTCTTATGATTTCCTCCTCCCTACTTTGCCGCGCTCTGCCTTCTTTCCCTGAAACATTCTTATCAAATAATCTGCCATATCCTGGTCTCTAAGATACTTTAGCAACTGGGAAAAAAAGTTTTCAGCACACTACCCTGCTCTTGTTCATGTTTTGTTTAGTAATTACTATCCTATTGTATCATGTCTGCATGTTTGTCTCCAAAAATAAAAAGGCAATTTCTTCGAGTATTTCATTAAATTTTGCTCCCCAAAATACTGTACGTATTCTAATATTAGATACATATCAACTATTCCTCAATTTATTGAATCTATGCATATGCAGGTGAAACCTTGAAAATAAGCTATTTAAAATTTGCAAAGCTAGTATGCATTTACCAATGTACTGCTCCCATTCAATGATAATATATGTATTTGTTGAGAAAATACTGTGCAGGTGTGTTATAATCAAGACTCACAGCCAAATAGTTACATTGTGAGAGAATCTGAGGCAACGCCTCCCTTCTCAGTGAGACTCTAAGGCAATAAAACTGTGTCCAGTCAAACACAGAGAGGGTCCTAGAACTTTCAAGGCTGAGAGGAATATAAACGGGCATCTGTCATCTCTTCAAAAGAATTGACAGGGAGCTCAATTTAATATCACAGCACTGCATAAATGTTTTCTAAAATGTGTATGCAACAGGATTGGGTGTTTATTTAAAATATACTCATTATTAATATTAAATGAAAATAAAATGCTAATCATTTCAATTAAGAAATACCATGATTTGGAGTGTGTTTTCATCATGTTGTCAACATTTAAAACCTAATTTTCTGTAATAATTTATAATTACTTCATCTTTCATTCCATCTGGAGGGTAATCAATATAGAAGCATATGAACCAGCTGCTGCCCCAGTCATGGGGCAGCTGCCAAGAGTGACCTGGGCTTCTGTCCAATAGCAGAATCCCCAGAAAACCCTCTAGCTAAAGTAAATTGGTACAAGTGCAAATACAGCTTCCTTTTACCTAGCATTTTCATTTCTTGGGATCTATCAATCTTTGACTTTCTTGCCTCACTTTTCATACCCATGATTTTACAACCAAACAACTGTTTATTAAGTTTTAAAGTTATATGGCGCTAATACATATAATTACTTCGAGGTGTAGATATAATGATTTTTGCAAACCCCCTTTGTTGGCTGTCAAAGGCATGCCTAAGAATATAAAAACTCTAATATAAATACAAAATAGAAAGGAAAACAAAACAGCATCTATCAGGGAAAATCCAGTCATGTAAGGCATATTGATCATAGGTGGAAATAATAAAGAAAGTGAAGTCTAATAATTTAATTAAAATAGAAGATTATGGCCTTTTATCTACTCATATAATAATCACCCCCAAAAGAAAATTATCTATATGATTCTATAACTTTGTTGTATTTGTTATAAAAATGGCAAGCAGAGACTATTTTTCAGTTAAAAATTTACAAATCTAACAAATGTTGACTTTATAATAACAAGCACTTAATACCCATCATGTCAGATACTTTTTGTAGCAATACTGTAGGCAGATTTCTAGTATTTTCTTTTTATAAAGCTATGCATTAGCTTACATTAAATTAGGCAACTTAGTATTCCTGTAGCCTGTTACTCTCATGTTTTCCCACTAAATTACTTTTTATTTTTATTTTTTAAAAATACTAGCTCTTTTTAATGCCTTAATACCATATTTTCAGTGACAAAATTCCAAATAGATTTGCTTAGAAATAAAACAAAACCCACAGGCTTATTAATATCTTTAAGGAATGCTTGGGAAGACGAGTTGTAAAAGCTAATTACTTCCAAAGATGGGCATTTGAGCAACTGTCATTTGTTTCTCACTTTGATTTCTTTTTAATTAATTCCTTATTTTTTAAAGTATTTCCAGGATTTAAAATTATTTTTTATAGTTTGGCTTCAAATCCCTTGTTCTTATTTCCCTTGAATAATCTGCTTCCCAGTGATAGAACAGTAATGAAAATGGTGTTTGAAAGATTCAGAAAAGTGTTACCTCCTTTCAACATTTTTTCTTTTCCTTAAAACTATGATAAAATATGTTTCTTTTTAACTTGAATCTTCGACTCCAGTTCCAATGGATACTTTACTAAAACTAGGCAGTTCAAGGGAGTATTTACGAACTTTCAAAATCGGCCATATGTTCTATAAAGTAGAATTCTATAATCAGCATAAGTTAGCTTGGCTTTCCTTAGCCCTGGTCCTTCATGATTCTTCCTAGAAAAGCTGATAAATTTTATTTATAAAAATTTTAGTTGAAACTCTTAAAATTATATTAAGTACTATTGTACTTATTAATAAAATATTCCTTCGTTTGGAAGTAATGATGGAGATTTTTAAAATTTTAGATTCCTTTATAAATTTAGTAATAATTATTAAGATTATACTAGGCTTAAGTATTACAAAGTCCATCCTGAACAATCTATAATGTTTGGTGTGTTTCAGGTATCGTACTTGGTTCTTGACTAAGTAAAACACTTTCTTCTTAATTTTATGATTATACATATTTTTGTACTTCTTCCTGCTTCTCTCTCTTCTCCAAAATTCCTCTTGAATTGTGTGCCTACTCTTTCCTATTGGTCTTTAGATTTATCACCCAATCTACCATTAAAAAGGTTTGTCTTGGCATATGTTTCATAGTTTTCTCTCTAGTCCCACCTGTGTCTCTAAACTAATCTTACATTTCTAAATGTTTTCTGGGTTTCCAAGTCTGTGGATATTATTCTGAAAGCTTAAATTCAGAATTCTTTGACTCAACCTCATCTTTTCTTCATACCTTCCCCAAATCCTTGTTTTTCTTATCCACGACTTCTTTCTATTAATGACCCTGTTGTTACACGTTGAATTATATATTTAAGTCTTAACTTCCAGTACTTTAGAAAAAAGTACTAAAAAAAAGAGGAGGGGGGAAGCTGTGGCAGATATAATTAGTCAAGATTAAACTGTATTGGAGTAGGGTGGGCCCTTAATTAAATGTAACTGGTGTCCTTATGATAAGAGAGAAATTGGGGGCCAGACACAGAGGAAACCCTATCTAAAGAGAGAAAGATACACAGTCAAATAACAGCCCTGTGACAAGAGGGACAGAACTTGTAGTAATGCACCTACAAGCCAAGGAATGCCAAGGACTATCAGCCCATGCCAAAGGCTGGAAAAGGCAAGGAAGAATTTTCTCCTACAGGTGTCAGAGGGGCACAGCTCTACTAACCCTGAGTTTGGATTTCCAGCCTCCAGGAATTGGGGAGAAAATTATTTTCTTGTTTGTGGACTTTGTTATGGAAGCCCTAGGGAACTAATACAGCTATCATATTCCGTAACTGAAATCTCAGTCATATTTTACTTAATAGTCGTCCTGACCCTTCACTGTCCATAAAATTCTGAAATCTTTCAATTCTCTTTTGATAATAATGGCAGCAGACTTCACCTATACACGTACTTTGCCCCATCTAATTGAAATAATAATAAGTCCTAACATCCTATAATAGGTCCTAAAGTCTTATAATAGGCTTTTTGCTAAGTTAAAAGCTTAGAAGACTGTGGTATATTGATAGTCTCAGTACTCTCCATTTTTCAGTGGCCCCTGATTCCACACTCTTTGTTGTGTAACTTCGTAGTTCCCTTCCATCATGACTTTGGGCTCCACCATCAGGTGTATTTAAAGCCAATAGAATGCTGGCCACTGTAATTCAAACAGTCTTAAATGAACTTTAATATTGGGACATTACTTTTTTAACCTCTCCCTCCACTGTCTCTGTGAAAATATGCCTGGTAGCTCATTGGAGAATAAAAGGCATGTGACTCAGTCACCTCCCATTCTAATTTCTGCAGCTAACTTTCAGCATGTGAATGAGTTTAGTAGAAAACAGATAAACTACTCAGCTAAACCAGCCTAAAGTGCTGATCTACACAGTCATATGTTAAATAAATGCCTATTGTTTTAAGTCACTAAGTTTTTGGCTTGTTCACACACACACACACACACACACACTTTGTTATATTATTACTGTGACAATAAATATCAGGATCTATATATTATGCTACGGGAACTATATCTAGCCTCCTCTTTCCTTTTGAAACTTATTATCCATTGCATCAGTTCATTCTTCATATCTTATAGCAACCTCAATTGTTACTAGAAATATGGGTTATGGGCATGTATATGATTAATAACAGAGCATTTATAATAATAAAATTAGATGATATGTGATTTTCCTACTTAGGGCTGGAAGAACCTCTAATTTTATGAAATCTTTAAAAAACAAATATGAATTATAAATTACTAACATATAAATTTGTATTGTTTTAGAAATCTGTTCTTTAGGATAGACATGCATTCTTGGGACAATAATTTATCAACAAAACTATTATCTCATAAATAAGCCAAGAATATTATAAAAGTATGTCTTTTTCTGGGAACCAAATTAGAAAACTTGACATCAAGGATAGTGCCAAAAAATACATTTACGTTCCATAGTGTGCAAACAACTCTGCCACTATAAGACTAAAAACTAAATTATTTATGAAAGTGTCAATTTCTGTATACAGAAATACCAATTTGGATTACAAATTTATGAGTGTATGATATCTTATTGCAGAGTGAGCACACACTCTAGGGATTAAGAATTCTCAAAGTAATCTATATATATATTTCTCTATATATATACACACACATATATATATAATGTCATCAGGTTTTGTCCTTGTTTTTCCAATTTTATAAATAATGACACCCTCCAATTAAAAGTTTCCATTTTTTATTATATACTATTAATAAAAGTTATTTATATAATTTAAAAATGAATATACATGTATATAAAATTCTCAGTTAAACTTTGGATTTTAGGATTTGCACAAAAGACATTTATGTGAAATTTTTGGCTTAGAAATTTATTTTACATGGAATTTATATTTAATTTCTATACTTAGAAATTTTCTTTTATTTTGAGCCATTTGATCACTGATTTGGTTGTCTTAATAAGGTATATTTTTGAAGTAGGTTAGCCTTGGGGACTGCCTTTCATAAAAAATATTTTATGAAAATTGACTTTGATAAAGCAATAGAAAATCACACACATTTTCTTTTAAAAATATATTTAGCATTTGTAGTTATGCTGACTTTCTACAATTATATATGCATTCATTCATTCATTCTTTAAACAAATATTTTATGAAAATTTACTATAACTTAGTTCCATTGTTTTTTATGGATCAAGAATACCGTTGATATATCAAAGTTGATTTATTCAACTTTAATTTTAATAAATAATTGGGGTAATTTGCAACTAAATTTCACAAATTTAGTTAATGATGTCACTGTAACTGCATACACCTTGCTCAGGTACATTTCAATAATGCAAGGAAGAAATGTCCTGATCTGTTTGTTTTAATTTGTTTCATTTTATTTTCGAGAGTTAATAAAAAATTTAAATAGCATTCTTCTTTGAAAAAGAGTGCATCGAAGATAAAAAGATGAAGAAACAAAAAATAGATGTATAATTATATACTAGTTACTTACAAATGGTTATAACTTACAATTTCTTTTTAACTATCAGTTTTAGTTATGAATTGTAACTAAGTTATAAATTAGTTACAAATGAGTTTGTACTGATTTATATTATTTTTAAAGAGTTCTTAATTGATCCAACACATTTAATTTTTCTTTAGTTATTAAAACAACAAAAAGCCCAGATATGTATAAAATATGTTATTGAATTTATTGCAAATTTATGTATCAAAATATGCACTATCTAAAACTAGTAACGGGATGACTTATTGATATAGGAAGGGAACAGGGAAGTGCTGAGTAGAGAAGAGGTGGGCACCTGGCAAGGGCTCTACCCTCGGGCCTGTGCCCACAGGTCTAAGTGAGAACAGGCACTCCTATTTTCACACCCAAATGTTGCATTTTCTGAGACCACTCTGGCCTGCCACATCCCCCATCCTACGCCCATATAAACCCAAGATCTTAGCAGGCACAGACACAAGTGACTGGATGTTGGAATCAGCAGAACAGTGATGATGGAACAATGCAGTAGAGAAAGCGAGAAGAGGATGGATGTCTGGATGCTGAGGGGAGTTCGTCCAAGGGCAGTCAAAGAAGAGTCTAGTCACTGGGTAGCCTGACTCCAGGGGCGACCACCTTTCCACTCCATCCCCTCTCTTCTGACTCCCCATTCATCTCACTGACAGCCACCTCCACCACTCAATAAAACCTTGCACTCATTCTTCCAGCCCAAGTATGATCTGATGCTTTTGGGACACTGGGCAAAAACTCAGGATACAGAAAAGGCTGTTACACTGGCCCCCTGCCCTTGTGATAAGGCAGAGGATCTATTGAGCTGATTAACACAAGCCATCTGCACATGGCAAAGTTGAAAGAGCATATTCTAACACACACCCACTTGGTTTTCAGGAGTTGTAGACACCCTTCCCTAAACACTGCGGGAGGCAAGAACCCAAGAGTAGTTCCCAGAGCCTCTGCACCTGCCTGTCTGCATGCTTGCCCTACAGATCTGAGCAGTGGGGGCAACAAAGGAGCTAGCCACACCCCCGCTGCATATTCTTCCAGGTGGTTAAGGGAACTCTCCCATTTCATTATGAATGTTTTTCTGTGGAGAAGCTGGATATGGTTATTTTATTCTCATTTTATTTATGTTCAACACAGTGCAATGTTTGTTAAAAATATGATATTTTGGCAGTTTCATCAAATAACAGTTACTATATTCAATCATTTCAATTATATTATTTATTTACTCTCTTATTTACCTTTTTAAAAATAAATTTTCTTGTGTATATTTTAGGTTAAAGACATGATGTTATGAGATACATACAATTAGCAAAATGGTTACTTTAGTGAAACAAATTAACTTATCTATCATCTCATATAATACAGTTACTTTTTTGTGTGTGACAACAGCAACTAAGATCTACTTATTTAACAAAAATTCCCAATGTAATGCAATTCAATTAATTCATCCTCATGCTGCATTACAAATCTAGACTAAATGCATTTTAGATATCTGCTGCTTTTTATCTTTTTGCCTATGTCTAGTCTCCCATTTTCTCCACACCCTTCTTCCCACTGCTCATGGTTACAACTGTTTAATTCTCTATCTGTATACTTGACTTTTTGTGGACTCCACATATAAGTGAGATCATGCAATATTTTTATTTCTATTCTGGCTTATTTCATTTAGCATACTGTCCCCCAGTTCTACACATGTTGTGGTAAATGGCAGGATCTGAATTTTTATGGCTGAATAGCATTCCATTAAGTATAGATACACCACACTTTATTTATCCATTGATTAGTCAATAAATGCTTGGGTTGTTTCTATAAAATGGCTAGTGTGAATAATTCTGCAATAAACATTTGAGCACCAGCATCTTTACAGGATGGTGGTTTAATCTCCTTTCGTTGCATATACAGAAGACGGATTGGTGAGTTCATGGTAGTTCTATCTTTAATTTTAGGAAACTTCATATTGTTTTCCATAATGATTGTACAATCTGCAGTCCCACCAACAGTTACTAGAGTTCCTTTTTTTTCTCTGCACCTTTGCCAATATTTGTTAGCTCTTGTGTTTTTGTTAATAGCCATCCTAAGAGGTGTGAGGTGGTATATCACAGAGATTTCAATTTGCATTTCCCTGATGATTAGTGATGTTGCGCACGTTTTCATATTTCTGTTGGCCATGTATATGAATTGCTTGAAAAAAATGTCTGTTCAGGTCTTTTGTCCATATTTTTAAACACATTATTTGTTTTTCTGCTATCGAGTTGTGTGATTTACTTTTGATGGCACACTTTTATATTTCAAGTAAGTGTGCAGATATAAATTCTGAATTGAATTCTTTAATTTTTGTTTATCATTTAATGAAAATGTAACATTTTGTTTCATAGAATATCATTTTACCTAGGCAATACCATTCAGGACATAGGCATGGGCAAAGACTTCATGATAAAAATAACAAAAGCAGTTGCAACAAAAGCCAAAATTGACAAATGGGATCTAATTAAATTAAAGAGCTTCTGCACAGCAAAAGAAGCTAGCATCAGAGTGAAGAGGCAACCTAGAGGATGGGAGAAAATTTTTGCAATCTATCCATCTGACAAATGGCTAATATCCAGAATCTATAAGGAACTTTAAAAATTTACAAGAAAAACAACAACTCCATCAAGGCAAAGGATGTGAACAAACACTTCTCAAAAGAAGACATTTATGTGGCCAAGAAACATAGGAAAAAATGCTCATAATCACTGGTCATTAGAGAAATGCAAATCAAAACCACAATGAGATACCATCTCACGCCAGATAGAATGGTGATCATTAAAAAGTCAGGAAACAACAGATGCTGGCAAGGATGTGGATAAATAGGATCACTTTTACACCGTTGGTGGAAGTGTAAATTAGTTCAACCATTGTGGATGACAGTGTGGCAATTCCTCAAGGATCTAGAACTAGAAATACCATTTGACCCAGCAATCCCATTACTGGGTATATACCCAAAGGATTATAAATTATTCTACTATAAAGATACATGCACACTTACGTTTATTGCAACACTAGTTCCAATGGCAAAGACTTGGAACCAACCCAAATGCCCATCAATGATAGATTGAATAAAGAAAATGTGGAGCATATACACCATGGAATACTATGCAGCCATAAAAAAGGATGAGATCATGTCCTTTGCAGGACATGGATGAAACTGGAAGCCATCATCCTCAGCAAACTAACACAGGAACAGAAAACCAAATAGTACATGTTATCACTTGTAAGTGGGAGTTGAACAATGAGTACACATGGACACAGGGAGGGGAACGTTGCCCACTGGGGCCTGTCAGGCAGTTGGGGGGCGGGGCAAGGGGAGGGAGAGCATTACAACAAATACCTAATGCATGCAGGGCTTAAAATCTAGATGATAGGTTGATAGGTGAAGTAAACCACCATGGCACATGTTACATATACCTATGTAACAAACCTGCACATTCTGCACATGTATCCCAGAAGTAAAATAAAATAAAATAAAATAAAAATTGAAAAAAAGTATCATTTATTTATTTATTTTATTTTTGAGACAGAGTCTCACTCTGTCACCCAGGCTGGAGTGCAGTTGCATGATCTCGGCTCACTACAACCTCCACCTCCTGGGTTCAAGGAGTTCTCCTTCCTCAGCCTCCCGAGTAGCTGGGATTACAGGTGCACACCACCACACCTGGATAATTTTAGTAGAGACGGGGTTTCACCATGTTGGCCAGGCTGGCTTTGAACTCCTGACATCAAGTGATCCGCTTACCTTGGCCTCCCAAAGTGCTGTTATTACAGGCGTGAGTCACCAACCTTGGCCTCCCAAAGTGCTGTTATTACAGGCGTGAGTCACCACACTCAGCCTATTTTGAATTATCTAAAAACGTAATTCCTTTACAATGTAGGTATTTTGTTTGTAAGTCTTGGTTAAGCCAGGCAGTATACATATTTAATGGGGCTTATCATATATTTCATTCTATGATGATACATACTGCCTTTGTCAAATGAAACAAGTCAGTAGAATGCAAAGATTCCTTGGATTTCAGATTCAGAAATCTTATTAGAATTTCAATTTTACCTGTGTTGCTGCACATCAAACGAGAGAGCCTCTATTCCCTCATATTTTAAAAAGGGATAAATAACGCGTACCCATATGAATTCATTATGGAGCTTAATTGAGATAATATGTATGAAAATATGTGTTTAATATTTGCTTTGTAATCCAAGTTTTAATCACCTCCCACACTTTTCATGGCAAAAGAAGCATGCACAGTCTATTCTAATGAAAACCTAAGACGCCTACCTGAAATCTCCTAAAGGAGTGATACGAGCTGCCTGGACTCCATAGAACTATGTGGAAATTTAGCTTTCAGTCAGGGCCCTGCATTAGTGACATAGACCACCATCCTCTTTTTCTTCATATACACTTCTTGAATTCTCACAATGCATTACTCAATACATCTTTTTACCTTAGATATTTCAGTTATTTAGGGTTATTTTGAGTAGTTTTATGTACTACTTTATTGAAATAAAATCTCTGCAACTCTCTGCAAAAGGAATTTAACATATGATTTGGGAGTTGCCTATCAACAATCTGAACCCCCTGATCAAATAGTATTTACATTTAACTTAGGAGAGTTCCTGAGTTATATATATATATGTGTGTGTGTATATATATATTTAATTATTGGGATGAACAAATTATATTGTTAATGTAATTATTCAAATTTGATCATTTAAACCATGCTCCATTTTTATTGTTAGTCTCTTATTTGCCTGGACATTTTCTCATTAATTCTGGAATAAAGTTGTATTAGGTCACACAGTATCTATATTTTTCAGACACAGTATTCTTAGCAATGTAGACAAATAGCTGATTATATTTCTGGGCCTTTTAAATCCAAAAGATTCTAATCAAGCAACAGAAAAATCAAACTTACCAGTTTGTATTAGAATGGGGCTAGCAATCAATCTGATAATTTTAATCACATGCAATTATTCTACCTTTATCTGAATATTAATCATTATAACATTTAGTTTCTTGAGATATGTTATTAAAGATACCAATCAAATAGTAGCTATGCTCTCGGTATATGCTTGAAATGCAAATCAGCATTTATGCACTGAAGTTGATGAAGAAAGGAATTTATCTCTCTTCATTTAGTTATTCACACTGAAGAAAAATGCTTATATGTTAACCTAAAATTGACATATGTATTAACATTAAATTGGTATATATGCTAAGGTTAAATTTTCCCCACACAGGCCATTTTACCCGTATACCATCAGTGATCAATATTCTTCATATGAAATATATTTACTTATTACATATGCATATGTGTATACAGTATATCTTAGATCTTTCGTCATTATATTCTTAAAGAAAACTACTTAGTTATATTCAAAAGATACAGAGTATGACGATGTAAAATTTGTGTAAACTACTTAGTTATATTCAAAAGATACAGAGTACGACGATGTAAAATTTGTGTAAACTACTTAGTTATATTCAAAAGATACAGACTACGACGATGTAAAATTTGTGTATTATTTATGATGAGTATACAATTGTTCTACATAAGTAAAGATAATATTAGCAGAATGTGCACTCTAAGTACTTTTTCCAAAATTGGGAACTTTTTTTGCTGATCCATTCATATTTTATGGTCTCCCCCAGTGTCATTAAAGGATACATTATTGGTAACTTCTGGAATGGAGCAAACACCGCTATGGCCTGTGCAAGATCAGAATGTGGTTTCTTTCATTCATATCAGAATCGTATTAACCAGGCTAACCAAACTAAGGACAGCGTTATCAGGTAAGAAGTCGGAAATAGTAGAGAAGAGGAAAATAGAAAGCCACTGATGTTGAGATCTATTTAATGATAATACAAAATTTAGAGGTGGAATAAGCCTTCAAGATCACCTACTTAAACTGTTTATTTTAATATATTAGAAAAACAGATTTCTCCCACTCAATACAATATGTAACTTTCTCAAATGTACACATCTCTTAAGGATTAAAGGCAGAGGCAGGGGAAACTAGAACTCAATTGTCTTTATTCATACATTTTTAAAAATTTGCCCTTTTAATATTATTTACTCCTACAGAACGGAGAACAACACAAACATTATTTATTCTACAATAGACTCATTTAAGCCACTCAGATTTTCTAGTTTTAACATCCTTTCTTGGTGATTAAAGAAGAAATGAAATGAAGCAGAGGGGAAGGAATTTTTGATTATGAACCAAAAACAGGCAAAAAGGGGAAGGAGCAGGAATATGACACAGGGAGAGAACATGCTTTTGGGGCTAGATACGTTTACATATGTTGCTTCACCTAATCCTCACGGCATCAAATAAGGCGGTGTCAATTTCCAACTTTTCAGATTGAGATGCTGGCGGCTTTTCTCAGGTCACACAATCACAAAACAATGGATGAGGATTACAACAAATCAGCAGCTGGCTTTGTAGAAGACCTGAGAAGTCGTATCTGCATATGTTATATGTAAATTTCATGTCAGCGTCAAAAGAGAATTTCAGTAACTTGCCTAAGGTACCAGAAAAAGTAAGCAAACGATCTTGAATTTAAATTTAGAAGAGCCTAACTACAACTTGTGTCAATGTTCTTCTTCCTGGACCACAACAGTTTTTCTGTTATTTGATACTTTGCTGCTCTCAACATAAATGTCTTTGGATGGTGGCAAAGTTATTGCCCTTATGAGAGGTGTTTTATGAATAATTTTGAAAATACACATAAAAATGTATTTTGAAAACGTATATTAATTCTTTCCCTTTGGGTTTATCTAAAAACAAAATAAATGAAAAGAAGTTTCATGGAGGTGGCAGTATGTTTTTTAGTCCCCAATATACTGTTGCTCTCAGGACAAAGTAAGGTTTTAAAAACATGTCCTTGATAGTTTTAAATATTTTAAAAATTAAAATATATTTTAAAATCTTAACTGCATATTGTACTTTGAAGGTTTCTGCTATTTGAAAGATAATGCAGCCTTGTCCTTCAGGAATGTCCTACAAAATGCATTTTCAAAAATTTTCTCTTTTTTCCAAGAACATTGTTCACAATTACCTGGCAAACATTGGAGTCTGTCCTTCAGTTGCCTTTTAAAACATTAATTTTCATCTTATGAATAAGTCTTTAATGTACTTCACAATTAATTCTGATCTTTACTGCTGTATAGCTTTAAATTTATTTCACTGAATAAATCTTTCATGTATTTTAATTCCAAATTATGGATAAGTATACTGTTGCTTCATTACATTCCACAACATTCCCGTTTAAATCCCATATTATTAATCAAGACATCAATTTCCTTACAAGTTCTTAGTAAGTAGAGAATTTCTGTACTGAATGAAGGTATTTACTTCCTGTATATTGTTTTCAAAGATCAATTGTTATTAAATTTGTATTGTAACTGAGTGCTGGTATATACAAATAGTCATATGAAAAATAATTTATCTATAACAGTAAAATAATGTGCTAAAACAATGGACAAAATATGAGTATATATAGTATCTCATGAATAATAAAAAATAATGCTAATACTGTTTCTCCTGAAAACTTTTTAAAATGCTAAGTGAAATGTAACTTTTCAAAATAACTCTAGTCATTTATAGCTGTGGGATTGAATTGTTATATAACTCTATTTCTAGGTACAAAAATCATAAAACTATTTTTTTCTGTCTTTTATTTTCATATTTTTAGGTTATTTTGAGCAGGATATTAAGAGTGCCACTGTGATTTATTATTTTTTTTATTTTTACTGTGACTAGAGAATCATGTCCTTAAGGTTTTAAGATTCCATATAGTTTTTTTAAAAAATTCATCTTTTCTGTGATTAACAATCATAGGTTATTACATCTAACACTTCTTTTTCTTTTCAACTTTCTGAGGTTAAATACTTCAACAATGATTATTAAACAAGAGATATTTCATTTTGATATTTTTGCAAGTTTTCTTCCATTTGCTTTCAAGATTGCCTTGTCACATATTATGACATTTGTCATCTTTCTGGAAAAGGGTCTTCATGAGGAAAAGTGAAAGTCTATGTTTTGAAGCAGGGATAAAGAAGATAGTCCTACATTTATTGAACTATAGGCCATTGACTTGAAGCTCATAGAAATTCCCGAGAAGGACCTGTGGGGAGAGATGATCAACTCTCTGATGAACATATAACTGTAAATGTTAGAGTTGGATAGTTAACTGCAGATATTTTGCCTATCATATTTTTCTCCATATCAGCGTTTAAATTCTGGGACCTCAAGTAGGTTCTCTTGTCCTTGATTTTTTTTTAATTCAGCCAGCAGAGACCTTTTCCCTTGATTGCTAGAGCTTATTTGTATACTCAGAATGTTTTTGTGTACCAGTTCAACTACAACTCATTCAGTGAACCAAACCCTATGGGACAGTATTTGAAGTAATGTAAAAATAGTTTTCCACCCAGAATGATTAGAGGCCAGATAGGGGCTTCCATCTTGCCGTGGGTAAAACTGTGAGAACTATGCTGGGATGACCTGGGTGTTCTGGGTGATCAGAGCGGCCAACCTGGCTTCCCTGCCCGAAACCACTTGAGAGTCCAGAACTAAGCAGTCTCCACTTTCATTGACATGGGCACGGAGACACCTCTGCATTCCCCAGTTTTTAATTAAGTATGGTTAACTTTAACCTAAAATTCGACCAGTTTTAAGAATGCAGAGAATTTATAACTTGCACAAAATAGATAATTGGTTGATACCAAGTACATAAATAAACCAACAAATAATTGATGTAAATTGCCATCCCACTGTGTCTAACCAATGTATTAAAATAAATACTAAGAATGTCACATGTAAATTCACTCACTGCAGATAGCTTTCTCCATTGTGCCCTTATTTGTTGATACAGAATCTTAAGAAATAAATCAGCTGTGGAGATTTCACTTTGCTTTACTACCAAAACATTCTGCTAGAATATAAAATAAAAATACATTGACTAGGGCCAGGCAGAGTGGCTCACACCTGTAATACCAGAAATTTGCCTGTCCAAGGAGTGTGGATCACCTGAGGTCAGGAGTTTGAAACCAGCCTGGCCAACATGGTGAAACCCCATCTCTACTAAAAATAATAAAAATTAGTCAGGTGTGGTGGTGGATGCCTGTAATCCCAGCTACTCAGGAGGCTGAGGCAGGAGAATCGCTTGAACTCGGAAGGTGGAGGTTGCAGTGAACCAAGACCACACCACTGCACTCCAGCCTGGGCTACAAAAGTGAAACTCTATATAAAAATAATAATAATAATAATACATTGACTAAAGCATACATCATTCCATATATGTCACAGGTTAAAATTGTTTTGCAAACTATGAGCTGTTTTCTTTCCTATATGATTTTTAATGCTTTTGAATGATACTTCTATGATGTTTTATAAAAATAATTAACAGTCTAGGTTTCTGCTCTATTTTTCTGTACCCAGAGCAAGTGCTTTTTTTGATGACTTGTTTGCTTAGCATAATAACTACCACTAAAAGGCAATGCTATCAACATGCTTTGTTATTTGCATCTGAGTATTTGAAACTTAATTCCAAACAAAATTAGGTAAGTCTTGGAACTATAAACGTTGCCTAACACCAAGTCAAGAATTTCACTGTTTAATATGTAGCCAAATAATGACAAAAATAGTATATTCTTTCAGTAAAAGGGCAACCTCAGAAAGGTGTGCATTAAGAAGCATTCTCATTACAATACAATAATTTCATTGTGTTCCATCTCAATACCTAGCTTTTCAAGGATACTTGACAGAAGATTACATTTTCCTAATGAAATTCTGTAAGAATACTAGATTATGGTAATTGGATTCAGGTCTCTTAAAACACAGTATCTGCATAAACTGAATATTTTTCTACACATGTATGCAAGGCTTTGCATTCTGCATTTTGTGTTTTGGATTTGAAAAATAACACTAACATCACTGTTGTTGGGTCACTGTCATTCTCATCATAAACTATTATTGGCAGATACGATGAGAGGAAAGCCACGTTATCCACTTAAATTAGGTAATACACATATTCCCAATGTTATGGTCCTAGCAATCGTAACAGAAATCTCTGAAATAGTTCTTCTACTTTTTGACTAACATGTATTTATTTGAGTAGAACCATAAGTGCCCGAAGCAGTGTTAAAGGTATCTGTTCATTACTAAGTACAACACCTTTGACTGGACCAGAGGCTCAAAATGATCACAGAAGTCATTGACTCACAATTTTCTAGAACTAATATTTTGTTAGGGATATCTAGGCCTTAGGCAGTGACAAAGATCATCTTGTCTTGTAATCCTGTATATCTGGAAGAAGTTTTGTAAAACTCTGACCCTAAAACTTCCACTTCATTTGCCACCTTATGTCCCCAGGTAAATGTACCCAAAATAAGGTTATCTAGTATCAGTTTATCTAATTGGCAGTCCAGTAAATAACTTTCTGAAATTTTACTTCTGGTTTCCATAGGGAAACTAGGAAATAGAAAGGTTTTCATCCTCTGGTTATCCCTTTAAAGGAGTTTACTTCTGATTTTTATGACTGAATTGTGCACTTTCCCATGCCCTGTTCATATCACCACAGTTACTACTGTATCTTCAAGGAGATGCACATACTTCTTCACAGCGCCATTTATTCCTGAGTACACAGCTGCTCATATGGATGTAGGAATTTCACACTCTTTGCAATGACGTTAATAGGCAGCAATATCTTAGAAGACATGTTTTAACTATTATCATTTGGCTGCCTAGAGAGATAAATTTAGGGAGAAATTTTCTCACTGGAGAACAGATTAGTGATGAATAGCCATAATATGCTGTACAGGTGGAAAACAATGACAGAGAAAAAATTAATCTCCTCAATAACTATCAGTTTTTCTGTATATAATATATGTAAAGGTTGTTTATAGATGAGATCACAAAGTAACCTTTTGCCTTTAGTGATGCTGATAATTATTAATAGAGCGCTAAATTTACTTCAGTAATATGTCAAGCAGTATATTAAGCAATTCTCATATATTTTTTCATTTAATCATGACAATAGCCTTGTGAAGTTCTTATTGTTCCTTTCAAAGAAGTGAAATAAAAGCACACAGAAATCATCAATTGCCTAAAGTCACATAGTGGAGCTGGAACTGGAACCTGTATCTCTTTGATTTCATTAAAAAGAATCCACTTCTCAACCTCATTCGGATGAACACAAATTTTCTCAGAGATATAGTGACCCTGTTAAAAAAAAAAATCACTAACCCGTTTACTCAATCAGCACCAAATAAAAACAACATTCAAATTGTATTTATTAGAAAACTTTATTTTAAAGCTAAATCAGGCATGCTTTCTAAAGAGATGAAGGTTTGGAAAATGTGTTAGAATCTAATCGCTAAAATAAGAACAATTAATGTTTGCTTGCTTTGGGGAGGACAATATTTACTCCTTTCAAATATTTCCCAAAATAACTGGCTAAAAGTAGATGAAAAAGACCAACCAACTGAGTACAGAAACCATAGCCTTTGTCCACATTAAAATTATACAGCGAGAATGTTTATTTCTTATTTCTCTTGCTTTCTTAGAAAGGACTGACTTTATCTTCCATGCCCCGGGAAAGAAATGTGTGGGAGAGACACATCTGACTAATGCATTCAAGAAAAAAAAAAAAAAAAAAAAAAAAAAAATGGAGTGTGGTTGACTCAGTGCCTCCTAGGTCTTCTTTTGCATTCAACTGCTTTGGAAGACATATGCAGCCTCTGCTGCTCCCTAGGGTAAGTTGAGAGTCTGGCTTTCCCCCTGCAGGGGAGCTGTACAGATGTCCAATGGCACTAGTGACTGCAGGACTAAGTCTACTTAATGCAAGGATGAAAGATTAGCAGGTCAATTTTGCCACATTAACTAAAGTTCTGATCTCTACTCACTATTATTTGTAATACACCCATCATTGTACCTTTCATTTTCCTGCCGTTCTGTCCTGAGAAAAGTAAAAAGGGTTGTACGGTTTCATAGTTTTTCTTCCATTTATTTTCCTTTCTTTTTTTAATCTCTTTTCTCCAGGAAAGCTCAGTATCTTCTTGTTAAAAGAAAAACTTTAGACAAGTTTAACAGAGTTTATTTGGCCAAAGAACAATTCATGTGTTGAATGGGGCAATGCTCAGAACCAGAAGAGGTGGACGGTGAGCTTTTATAGGCTGAACACAGAATCAAAGTAGAAGCATCACCTGATTGGATGCATCTAGGTGTTGGCTCTATTGGGGCATGGTCTGAGCAATGTGTGGCCTGTGCTTGACTGATTCTCAGCTGCTCATGACTGGCAAAAACTTCGCTGTTTGTTACAAAATATTTTCCTAAATTATGTTTCAGTTGTATACTTAGTAACTTCTGCTTATTTAATTTAACACTACTGTATTAACATTAAGCCTTGTGAATATGCAAGACTGGTATTGAGGGACTAAATAAGATTGAAGTTTCTGGTACAGTACTAGTGAAAGGTCTTAGAAAATGAAGGTCATGTTGCATTTGAATTTAGCTTTTCACAATGGCTTATCCATGGGAGATTAGCTGTTTTTAGAGGTTCAGTGCTGTTTCTAATGAGCCCTTGAATTATTAAGTGTGGGTTGTACAAACCTTAATAAGCAAGAATAGTGTTCTCCGCAGTTGACATTGATCTGACCTAAGGCATGCGATGGTCCCTCATGACTGAACATGACCCCACCGAAGCTGAACAAATTTTACCTAGCATATAAATTATATTGAATAAAAGGAGATTTTGATACCTGCTTTATGCTCACTTAAGCCAAGCAAAAATTCATTAGACAAGCATTTCTGTCATTGAAGTATGGATTAACTTTCCCTGATTTTCCTGTGCTTCTCAGCCATTACCTCACATTAGAATTTATAATTGCAAAGGGAGCTAAGTTCCAAGTGAGAACTCCACAGTGTGACCAATGTCAGCTAGACGGTGCCAGCTCAGATGTTGCACATTCTGCTAATCTTTATGTAGTTTGTAACCGCATTAAGGGTTAACAGGAAAACATCTAAAGCTAATAATCTTTAGCAACATACACAGCGTCTTTAGTCAGACTCCCTCACTTCATCTCAAACGGGACCTGGTTTGAGCCACTTCCAAAACTCTGGTTAAAGTTTTAGATTTCAGAGATGCAGGTTGTAGTTCCAGCCACGTAAGCTCAGTAGATCATATCATTGAAAAAAATAATAGAAAGAGAGACTACTAAATTATAAATCATTATCCATCGACTTTGATTGAGGCAAAACAGCATGTCAATAAAATTATTTTAAGTGCAAACATTTAGGAAAGCAATTTTAAAAGCCTGAGCAGGAATATTCTGTCTCTAGGAATTTCTTTTCTCAGAAAATCTAAGACTTACTGGATTGATTTTAAAACATGCTTTGCTCTTGGAATCAGGAGTAGTGAAGAGTGAAAACATAAAAATATAAGCTAATTAAACTGGAGGAGGAAATAATTTCCATATGAGAAATGTGATTTTGAAGAAAAGAGGAAAAATAGATTTTGGAGGTTAAGCCAGACAGACATGAAAGCAGACAATACACACCTGGGCGTAATTAATTTAAAAAAATTAAATAAGATAATCCTGTTTTGGTTCCTGCTAGAGCAGAAAGAATGGCTTGGTTCAAAAAAGCACATAACAGCAGAAAGAAACCAAGATTTTGTTCACTGGGAGCTTCATCTTCAAAATAGACCAAAAAATGTTGAGAGGTATCTTCTTAAAGATATGATGAAATAAAGAGTTAATGGCGAATCACAGTTTGAAGATAAGGATGATGTCGTTAGAGAAGTGCTTAGAAAGATTAAGTAGTTAGAGAAATATTGGACACATTTGAGAAGGGAAGACTTGTAAGATCATGGTGTCATATAATTGTATGATTATGGAGTGATTTTGAAGGTGACCCAGTGAATGTGGGTGGGAAAGTATTACTTTTGCTCTGAGGAAACAAGCACAGAGGAAATGAGACACCTTGAAAATGAGCCAGCAAGAACAATAATAAATTATGGCCATCCCTGGTCTGATGGAAAAACAACCCCTTAGTGGAAAGATTCAGACCAGGGATATGAAGGTGCATAATATTCTTTTGAATATCCATTGACTCTTGCAAAGCCAAAACTTGCTTATTTGTTCTATCTCACCAAGATGGCCTCACAAAACTAACACCAGAAAAGTTGATAGGAAATACAAACGTTTACTATCACCACAGAAAGGGAAAAATGTATTTATATCTGACAACAGTGCTAGCTCTAAGTGTGGTAGAGTCAAAAAAAAAAAAAAAGTGAACTTAGATTAAACTGCTAAAAGCTCAGTTGAGCTTTCCACAAAGTATAGGGGCTAAAAAGAAAAAAAATAAATTAAGGCATAACTTACTATTGCAGAAAAAAAAAAGAGAATAGAAATAAATGCTACTTGAGGCTGGAAATATTTAAAAACTGAAGAAAGACAGCCAGGGCTTCGAGGTGTTTTACAGAGATACTGGTCACACACACACACACACACACACACCTATTTTTGCTACTATGCCCAATGGCACAGTCACAAAAAAGAAATCTTAGGATCTGGGAACTGGTCCACAATCAGTGCAAATGAATATATGCCCCAAATACCACTTTTTGAGTGAGGAGACAGCATGAGTAAGTGGATGACAGTCCTGGCTCTAGCTATTGAAGAAGTATGTGCTGAACAGCCATTGATGTGGGTATCTACTCAGGTATCTCAGGAAGCATCTGGAGCTTCCAATGTCAAGGAGTTTAATGTTTATAAATTAATGTTATGTTTGATATTTGATATTTTACATTTATATGTGAGTAAGAGTATTCAATTTTTTGACTGTAATTTTTTTAATAAACCCCATAAAGGGAAAGAGCTTAAATTCAAATGTGAAGAATGTGTGGCTAACTATTTTCAGGGTATTACAATAGTAATTATTTAATCTCATCTATTATTTCATCCACTACTACTTAATTTCATCCCATGATCTCTAGTGAAGTACGTTGAAGATAGTGGTCATGCATAATTTGTGTTGAAAAACTGGGAAGAAATACTCAGCTTAGGGCTTAGCAAAGCCTTTAAGTTACTTTAATGAATGACTTGTTCTAACCCAGTGCTTCTCCAGCTTTAATGTACATAAGAATTACCTAGGGATCCTGTTAAACTGTACAATAATTAGATCTGGACTTACTGTGAAATTCTGCATTTCTAACAAGCTCTCAGGTTATGCTGATGCTTCTGTTCTGCAATAGTAAGGTTCTAATCCATTCCGAAACTCTGAGTCAAAAGCTATCATCTTGCCACTGAATTCAGAACTATCACAGAAGAAATGCTGGCATTAGGGCAGTGGCCTTATGACACTTGGAACAGGGCTTTTCTAATAAATCACCCCTATCCTCTACTAAAGAGAGCTACTACAACTAGGGCTGATTATGGGATTAATTGTTTGTGCCTACAAGTAAAAAATAATCTGAGGAGTGTTAGAGAAGAGTTAGTTTCCATTCCTCATATTTCAATAAAAGAGGAATATATGTAAAGACATACCTACTTCCTAACACAAGAAATAAAGGCATGGAAAGATTATACTCTGCTTTCTCCCCAAACAGAGAAGTGACACATTTGCTTCAGGTTTAGGGTCTTCCAAGCTCTGCAGAGCCACCTAGCCTGCAAGATGCCTGCTATCTCAGGTCTGTAGAGCAAGCTTTCGCTGGCCAAGAAGGCCATCATTGTTCAGTCTGACAAACATCAGGTAGACCGTTCTGTTTAACACTGAAGTGAAACATTTCAAGCCCAGGTGGCTATATTCTTTTTTAAAATAAAATTATTACATTTTAAGTTCTAGGGTACAAGTATACAACGTGCAGGTTTGTTACATATGTACACATGTGCCATGTTGGTGTGCTGCACCCATTAACTCGTCATTTACATTAGATATATCTCCTCATGCTATCCCTCCACCCTCCCCCACCTCGCAACAGGCCCTGGTGTGTGATGTTCCCCACTCTGTGTCCAAGTGATCTCATTGTTCAGTTCCCACCTATGAGTGAGAACATGCGGTGTTTGGTTTTTTGTCCTTGTGATAGTTTGCTAAGAATGATGGTTTCCGGCTGCATCCATGTCCCTACAAAGGACATGAATTCATCTTTTTTTATGGCTGCATAGTATTCCATGGTGTATATGTGCCACACTTTCTTTATCCACTCTGTCATTGATGGGCATTTGGGTTGGTTCCAAGTCTTTGCTATTGTGAATAATGCCGCAGTAAACATATGTGTGCGTGTGTCTTTATAGCAGCATGATTTATAATCCTTTGGGTATATACCCAGTAATGGGATGGCTTGGTCAAATGGTATTTCTATTTCTAGATCCTTGAGGAATTGCCACATTGTCTTCCACAATGGTTGAACTAGTTTACAGTCCTACCAACACTGTAAAAGTGTTCCTAATTCTCCACATCCTCTCCAGCACTTGTTGTTTCCTGACTTTTTAATGATCACCATTCTAACTGGTGTGAGATGGTATCTCATTGTGGTTTTGATTTGCATTTATCTGATGGCCAGTGATGATGAGCATTTTTTCATGTGTCTGCTGGCTGCATAAATGTCTTCTTTTGAGAAGTGTCTATTCATACCCCCATCCTTTTTGATGGGGCGTTTGTTTTTTTCTTCTAAGTTTGAGTTCTTTGTAGGTTCTGGATATTAGCCCTTTGTCAGTTGGATAGATTGTAAAAATTTTCTCCCATTTGGTAGGTTGCCTGTTCACTCTGATAGTAGTTTCCTTTGCTGTGCAGAAGCTCTTTAGTTTAATTAGATCCCATTTGTCAATCTTGGCTTTTGTTGCCATTGCTTTTGGTGTTTTAGACATGAAGTCGTTGCCCATGCCTATGTCCTGAATGGTATTGCCTAGGTTTTCTTCTAGTGTTTCTATGGTTTTAGGTCTAACATTTAAGTCTCTAATCCATCTTGAATTAATTTTTGTATAAGGTGTAAGGAAGGGATCCAGTTTCAGCTTTCTACATATGGCTAGCCAGACTTTGCAATGTGGGCTCTTTTTTGGTTCCATATGAACTTTAAAGTAGTTTTTTTCCAATTCTGTGAAGAAAGTCACTGGTAGCTTGATGGGGATGGCAATGTATCTATAACTTACCTTGGGCAGTATGGCCAGGTGGCTATATTCTTAAAACCACACTCATTGAATAGCTTTATCAGCAACAAAGATGCCATTTTTCCCCATCTATCCAATTCTAGTGTGTTATGTCTCAAAAAGTTTCAAATTCAGGAGGGAAAAATAGAAGTGTTCATTAGTTACCACCTAAAAGGCCAATGGTAAATATAATAGGCCTGAAATGCCTCCTGATCAGTTCTTTATCAGAAGAATGGTTTTTCTCCTAACTCTAACTGCCACTGGGCTGAGTCCAGAGACCAGATTTTGAAAGAAAGAAGTAAAAAAATAGGGTGCTCCTTTCTTTCTCTGTCTGGATTTTCAATGAAAGAGGACAATTGTGGTAAAGTGATGAAGCTCCCCTACTTAATTGTTGCTTTGTCTATTAGTCCCCCAATCTTAGCAACGGGAAAGTTTTAAATGTAACGAAATATGCACTGGGAACCTGAGCACATGGAGCAAATGTCCTGTTTCCCTTGAACCAGCACAGAGAAAGAGTCAAGGTTCATTGAAGAACTTTGGCTTCTACATCAGTGCCATGCCCACCAAGGTATTAGAAAGATTACATAGACAAGAAATGAGAACCTTTGGGGGAAGCAACTAGTTACAATATAGATGCAATTCTATGCCCCCAGTCTCAACATGTGTGTAGGGAGCAGGCAGCCTAGAAATAATCGCTTACTTCACAAAGTCAATAGGAAGTGCTGACTAAATGAGCAAAAGGTTACAGCCCTGGGATGGGGAAAAAAAAAAAAAAGTTTATGAATGTGAAGACTTTAAGATCAAAGGCAAATGGAGAAGAACCACAGATCCTAGCAGTAGGTGTCAGTATGTCCTGCAAAATACAAACAAGACCTGTCCAGAGTCAGTGGCTACTTGTCTGGCCCCTCATAGCAGAAAATAGCACAGATACAAAGGACGTTCACCAATGTGAGGTCCTTTTTAACCACAACAAAGGCACAGTAAGACCCCTGATATACACGGTTGCCATTTTGGGGAAGAGAAGGCGGGACACAATCTGAAAGAGACTCATGTACATAAAAGGAACTATTTAAACCAACACTGGTGGGGAGTTGAACTATGAATAGATGAACTATGTTAACAGGAAAAGACTGATACAGTTAACCAAAATATGTATCTTTAGAAGTGGCATGAGGTTCAGAAGAAATATCAGATCTGTTATGGGATAAATAGAAGCTACATTTTCCATATTGACCAAATATGAAATAAACTGAGAATGAAAATATATTAGGGATAAAATATGGAGAACAATCTAATATAGAGAATCTAATCTCATACTGAAGGTATTTTAGAAATGGACAATAATGAAAATGAAAGGCAGGAAATTTTAAAAAATAAGAATAAAAGTTAAAGAAAAATGTAGATCTTAAAAGTGTTTTTGCCAACCACACACACCCACAAAATTTATGTATTTAATTATTGTTGTGAAATTCAGCATGTCAGTGATATAGGAATTATTACAAGAGAATTTATAAAGAAAAAGCAGATTATTCATAATATGAACAAAAGCATATGGGTCTCAGAATCCTTATCGGCAAGAATGTATGTTGGATGACAATGGAGCAAGGCACTACAAATTCTGAGAAAAGTTTTTTCTATTAGAATTGAAAACTTTTACAAATTGTCAACAATATCTAAGCCAGAACAAAGGCATTGCAAATTTCCAAAAATCGGGAATTTATTTCTGGCACATCTTTTCCTAGTAAATTAATTATATCTCTCAAAAAATTTTAAAAAGAGGAATAAGTCAAGAAAAGGTTTTGAAATTCAATCAATAATAATTCTAAACCTGGAGATCATTGGCAGAAAATTCCAGGATAATAATCGAAGCAGGAAAACAGAGTTCGCTGGAAGGGATGTCATGGGCATTTTTAAAAAGTCATAATATGCATCAGAACAATTATATAATTCATAACTAGAAAAAAGTAGTAAAGCAGATTAGAAGGAATTCAGTGAATTAATCATTTTAATAAATGTATTAAGTATTAATTGATACATAGTTCATGTTATATATCTAATATTTAATGAATAATATAATTGAAACTGATATGATATTAATAAGGATAATCCACAAAACTAAAGGTTAAAATATAAAGCAAATTAAAATGTTGCATTATTTGGAGGAATTAATGGCATCTATGTTAGTCCAGGTAGCCAGAGAAGTGGATTCCATGACAACATTAAACCTGTATTTTATTAGGATGAATGATTGTAAGAGGAAATGAGGAGGATGCTGGGATGACTGGAAGAGCATTCAGAGGGGAATGCAAGTCTGACTCTGAGTGAAGAAGAGGGAAGTAAGACTGGTGGGAGCATCCTTGACTGCTGAACAGTAGAAGAAAGATACAACAAGTGCTCTAAGAAGACCTTGAGCCAAAGCAGTCATCAGAAGAGTCTCATGTGTCCCAGAAATGAGCCTACCTTAGTGAGCATCCCACACTCAGTCATTACCCAAGGGCAGCCCCTGCAAGCCTGGCACCATAGCTGGATTCCTTGGTTAATAATATATTCCCTACAGTTGAAGGTTTACAAGGGTCATTCTCATGGTTACCATAGCATGGAAGAAAAACAGTTTGGTCCTAAGAATATTCAATGTTGACCAGTCTAGTGATGAAGACATGGTAGTCAAAGAAGAACATGTAATCCAAGCACACCTCTTGGCTTTGCAGTAGAAAATCTCATGTAGTCATAATCAACTTAATCCTCTTCAATTGCTTTAAAATATAAAAACAAACCACACAGATTTAAAAAGTTAGTATGTTACAGAATAGCTGTTTTCTTACAAATGTAAAAATAATACTACAGATATCAGAAATAGCATGGCAGAAGAGGAGCAAAGAAGGAAATGAGGAATAGGACAATTACAGTCTCATCTAACAAATGAGATGTCAAGAGATCATTTCTGTTGTAGACATAGATATGTGGCTTAAATGTTTTACTTTAATAATTTAACAAACAGAAAAATCACACTGCATGATAAAGAATGTTTTAGTAAGAAAGAAAAAGTGTAGAGTGGGTGATATAAATAAAATCTTAATCGACTAGAGAGATAAATAGTGATTTAAGAATATTACTTAGTGTTATGGCTGTATTTACCATAACTGAAAACAAAAATAATTATTTTAAATTTATTACCTCTGTCGAGTAAGCCTGGAGGTTGGGAAGGTTCAGTTTAGAATATTTTTGCTCTTGATTATATAACTTCCTATATAATAGATCTACCTATAAGAATATGATTTTTTTTTAAGTTAGGGAAGAAAGCAATAACTTTGTCATCCAGACATAACCATATTTTATACTTAGTGTTGAATTTTTGTATGTTAAAATTACGTAATTGGCCTTCTAAAGTAGATATTGTTTTACAAACTGAATTTGCAAACTGAATTATCCAACATATTTAAACTCTAACATGGTATCTTCATTTCCATTAACACTTACAACTACATACTGTAATAAAACCCCTTACATGTCATTTTTAATTGTAATTGTCTCTTTGTGATGAATTCTAAGAAGTATTATTATATTGAAATCATAGGCATTTTAAGAGACAGTTTTCCTCCAAATGTGTGCATCATGCATTTCCTCCATTCTCAATCATGATATATCAGAGTACCTAGTTCCCACGTGTTACTAGATTTTTTTGGTCTTTTCCAATGGGTTTCTTATTGTTATTTTTATTGCATTCCCTTTTCTTTGATAATTAGTAAAGTTCAATATCTTTCATAGGTTTATTGACTGTATTTTATGTTTTGAGTATTGTTGGATATATACACACACACACACAATGTATATATACATATATGTATGTACATATGTATAGTGAGATATATCTATATCAATATCTATATAGATATAAAACCTATTTTTCTATTACAATGTGCCTTTCAATTAGTTTTAACATGTAGACAATTATATTTATAAGTGCCCAAATCTATCAAGCTTTCCATTTGTATTTCCTTCATTTCTTCTGTCCCTTGAAAGACAGTCTCTATTCAGTGAATCTGCAAGCTAAGTTGTCTGTATCTTATAGGTGTGTTTTGTCATTAAAGGCAAGTCATCGCCTTGTTCCATGCTCAGACCAACACAGTACTGCTATGTATCACAAATCCCATGTATGAGTCTGCCAGAGCACTCTCTCTCCCATAACACCACCGAAGATAGCTCCTTGGGACTCTCTGTGTGCTTCCTGGGCAATAAGCTTAGAACTATCAATCTGAAGGTATTATTATTCTAAACACACTAATCAAAATTTCATAACTGGTTTCTAAAATGTTAGCCATATATTTTTCTTTTCTTTTCTTTTCTTCTTTTCTTTCTTTCTTTCTTTCTTTCTTTCTTTCTTTCTTTCTTTTTTTTTTTTTTTCTTAGAGTCTTGCTCTGTTGCCCAGGCTGCAGTGCAGTGGCGCGATCTCGGCTCACTGCAACCTCCGCTTCTCAGGTTCAAGTTATTCTCCTGCCTCAGGCCCCCGCTGAGATTACAGGCACCTGCCACCACGCCCAGCTAACTTTTTTGTATTTTTAGTAGAGACGGGATTTCACCAAGTTGGCCAGGCTAGTCCGGAACTCCTGACCTCAAGTGATTCACCAGCCTCGGCCTCCCAAAGTGCTGTGATTACAGGCGTGAGCCACCATGCCCGGCCAATATATCTTTTCCTATCTCCTTTTGCAAACATCTCCTACCTTCAAAAATCATGTGCTTTACACTGTGGATATTGTCCATAATGGTAATATATTCTGTTTTCTTTGGCGTTCAAGATCACTTGAATTCATTAGGAATCTTTTTGCTAATATGGATTTTGAATTTTTAAAAATGCAGGAATAATGTGATTTAAAATAAAATATTAAAAGGAAAAACCATTGGCGAGAAAAGTCACAAAGTACTGAGTACTGAGAGCAGATAGAAAATGGTTTGTATGAAAACTATCTGTACATTTAGGAAGATAGCTGCCCTGAACTTTTTCTTAGCAAGAAGTTAAAAACAATTATATTTCATCTTTCTGATGAAAATGGTAATTTGGTTGCTTACATCTGACACATTCAAGAGTATATTCAAGCATAATGGATTTAGCCTTCCCTTTTTATCTGGAAGAGAACAAAAATTGTGATACAGTCTAAGATTCGGAGGAAATATAAATCCTCCTTCCTTCCACTTACCTTTATCTATTTTGAGAAAGGAAGATCCCCTTCTCAGCAGCCCCATGTGCCTCTAAGGAAAGAAAGTATATAAGGTCATTTTATTTTAATGATTAGCAATGCATATCAAGCACCAATATTTATATGCCATGGAGACAGAGTTTTTAGAAAACAAACATGGAAGATCATCACATCATCTCAGATGTGTAGAGACAATAAACGTTGTTAGAAATATTCTTGCCCTATTGTATAGGTAATGCTAAGAGAAATAGGAATTTTATTTTTTCTAGGAAATGGTTTTCTAACAAGTGAGAATGTCTACAGTGGTTATTGTGTACATGGTGAATTGCAGGAGAAGAAGTTTTTAAAGTGTGGGGACTTTACAGAAACACGTACCTGGATGGATACTCACTTACACTATGAACAGTGCAGCAAAGGCTCTGGGTGTTAATATATGACAGTGCAGCAGCATCGTTTGGGGAAAAGCAGAAATGTTACTCGTAAAGGAGAAGTTTATTTGGCCTGGCTTAAGGCAAGATGATGATGTAAACTAATGAGAATGACCGATCTTGTGATCTTTTAATACCACTCTATCTGTATCCTGGAGCAAGTTACAAAACATCTCAGAACATTCTGAACATTATATTCCTGATCTTTAGAAAAGAAGTAGTACTACCTGATATTAATAGTGCTTGTCTTGTAATTTGCTGTTAGCCTTAGAAGCAATACATGAAGTCATTTGTTCGTTACAAAAGCCAAATCTAAAAATAGCGTTACTTTCTAATGGGATCATTATAATTATTATTGTTCATTTTGGATTTGTATACAGTCTTGTATATTTCATAAATTATGTCATTAACTTCTGTCACTTTACACATGGCAAATGTAACATGTTTCCTCATTTTCAAAAAGTCATTTTTAGTTGTGTCTCTTTTCTATTTCATTTTCTTTTAAAGAAAAAAGTAATGTTACACTGATTCATTTTAATTCTCTGTGAAACATTATCTGAAATTGCCTTTTCAGTGAAGCTTCAGTCTGTACTTTTATTTCTGGTATTACACTTAAGCAAGGAATACACTTTTCCTAAAATCATCGTGCTTCTAGAAATTTGATCCTAAGCAATCTTCTGGGAAAAAAAAAAATCCTAAGTAAAAACATACTATTTTAAAAATCAAGAGATGTGCCAATACTCAGAGAGGCTGAAATACCAAGTGAAATTCATACCCCCTGGCCAGATTTTTTTTAATACATCATCTCTGTAAATTCTTTTCAGACGAGAGAGAGAGAGACAGGAGAGAGAGAGACCCTTGAGGAAGTTCTGTTTCTTTCATGTTTTATCTTGGATGCCACCAACCCCCTTTCTGGAAGTGTGCTAGACCTCTTTGATGAAGATGCTGTAAAATAGTGCTGATTGTGGGTGCTGCTACCAATGCCTTCTGCTGCCCTGGCTGAACTTGGCTGAGCTATGCCAGCCTCAGGAGCAACAGGTACATTTCTCTCAAGCCTATGATCATAGACTTCTTATAACCTGCAATGACCAGAGATGTTCAGTTGGCCTGGCCTTACGTTGTTTTGCTCACCCAAGAAAGAAGGAGTATTATGAAGAATCGAGGTCAAAAAAAGGACCAATGTGCTCCACTGCATTTATGTACTGACACCCATTCACTCACCTACAATGGTTCCATCCTTCCTGTCCATTGTTCTGAAGAATAAAAACCATATCTCTGTACCTAATATAAAAAAATATACTAAGAGTAAAGAATTAATGAGTGCCTACAATGTATCTGACACTTTTAAGTATTTTACAGCCAGGCACAGTAACTCACTTACTCAGTCCCAACGCTTGGGAGGCTGAGGTGAGTGAATCGCATGAGCCCAGGAGTTCAAAACCAGCTTGGGCAAAGTGGTGAATCCCTGTCTCTAAAGGGGAAAAAGAAACAAACAAGCAAACAAACAAATAAAAATAGCTGAGCACGGTGGCATGCACCTGTGGTCTCAACTACTCCAGAGGCTGAGATGGAAGAACCCTTTGAGCCCAGTAGGTCAAGTCACTGTGGAGTGAGCCCTATTTGAGTCACTTCACTCTAGCCTGGGTGACAGAGTGAGACCCTGTCTCAATATAAAAAATAAAAATAAAAAATTTAAAAAAGGATTTTACATGTATACTTCCTGTAATTCTCACAACAACCTTGCAATGGAAGTATCACTGTTGTTCCCATGTTACAGATGAGAAAAATAAGTAGCTTATTTAACACCAAATAACTATTAAAGTGATTTTTACATAGGTATATAAAAATAAGGGATTTGTTATACACTTGTAGGAAATGCCTAGGTTTGCAAGGTTCATGCTGATGGCATGATAAATTCTATATATTTTTGACATGGTTTGGCTGTGTCCCCACCCAAATCTCAAATTGTAACTCCCATAATTCCCACATGTCATGGGAGGGACCCAGTGAAAGATTATTGAATCATGAGGATGGGTCTTTCCCGTGCTGTTCTCATGATAGTGAATAAGTCTAATGAGATCTGATGGTTCATAAAGAGGAGTTTTCCTGCACATTCTCTCTGTCTTGCCTGCTGCCATGTAAGATGTGACTTTTGCTTTCTGCCATGATTGTGAGGCCTCCCCATCCATGTGGAACTGTAAGTCCATTAAGCCTCTTTCTGTTTATAAATTACGCAGTCTCGGGTATGTCTTTATTAGCAGTGTGAGAACAGACTAACGCAGTAAATTGGTACCGGGAGTGGGGCATTACTGTAACAGTACCCAAAAATGTGGAATCGACTTTGGAACTGGGTAACAGGCAGAGGTTGGAACTGTTTGGAGGGCTTGGAAGAAGATAGGCAAGTGTAGGAATGTTTGGAACTTCCTAGAGGCTTGGAGGGCTCAGAAGGCAGGAAGATGTGGGAAAGTTTGGATCTTCCTAGAGACTTGTTGAATGACTTTCACCAAAATGCTGATAGTGATATGAACAATAAGGTCCAGGGTGAGGTGGTTTCAGATGCAGATAAGGAACTTGTTGGGAATTGGAGTAAAAGTCACTCTTGCTATGTAAAGAGACTGGCAGCATTTTGTCCCTGCCCTAGAGATTTGTGGAACTTTGAACGTGAGAGAGATGAGTTAGGGTATCTGGAGGAAGAAATTTCTAAGCGACAAAGCATTCAAAACGAAGCAGAGCATAAAAGTTTGGAAAACTTGCAGCCTGACGATGGAATAGAAAATAAAAACTCATTTTCTGGGGAGAAATTCAAGCTGGCTTCAGAAATTTGCATAAGTAACAAGGAGATGAATGTTAATCACCAAGACAATGGGGAAAATGTCTCCACAGCCTGTTAGAGACTTTCGCGGCAACCCCTCCCATCTCAGGACTAGAGCCCTAGGAGGGAAAAATCGTTTAGCAGGCTGAATCCAGGGACACCCTGCTGTGTGCAGCATCCCAGGCACTCCAGCCTGGGCTAAAAGGGACAAAAGTACAGCTTGAGTCATTGCTTCAGAGAACACAAGCCCTAAACTTTGGCAGCTTCCATGTGGTGTTAAGCCTGCCAGTGTGCAAAAGTCAAGAATTGAGGTTTAGGAACCTCAGAGGTGTGCTGCAGGGATGGAATCCTCATGAAGAAGCTCTGCTGTGGCAGTATGGAAGGGAAATGTGGGGTCAGAGCCCCACATAGAGTCCCTACTGGGGCACTGCATAGTGGAACCGTGAGAAGAGGGCCACTGTCCTCCAGACCCCAGAATGGTAGATCCACCGACAGTTTCCACTGTGCACCTGGAAAAGCTGAAGACACTCAGTGCCAGCTTGTGAAAGCAGCCAGGAGGGAGGTTGTACCCTGCAAAGACACAGGGATGGAGCTGCCCAAGGCTCTGAGAACCCACATCTTGCATCGGCGTGACCTGGACTTGAGACATGGAGTAAAAGGAGATCATTTTGGAGCTTTAAGATTTAACTACCCCGCCAGATTTCGGACTTTAGCCCCTTCATTTTGGCCAGTTTCTCCCATTTGGAGAGAATGTTTTTATCCAATGCCTGTTCCCCCGTTGCATCTAGAAAGTAACTAACTTGCTTTTGATTTTATAGGCCTATAGGTAGAAAGGACTTGCCTTGTCTCAGATGAGACTTTGGACTGTGGACTTTTGAGTTAATGCTGAAATGAGTTAATATTTTGGGAGACTGTTGGGAAAGCATGATTGGTTTTGAAATGTGAGGCCATGAGATTGGAGAGGGGCCAGAGAAAAATATGGTTTGGCTGTGTCCCCACCTGAATCTCAAATTGTAGCTTCCATAATTCCCACGTGTCATAGGAGAGACTTGATGGGAGGTAATTGAATCAGAGTGCGGTTCTTTCTCATGCTGTTCTTGTGAGAGTTAATAAGTCTCAGGAGATCTGATGGATTTATAAAAGGGAGTTCCCCTGCGTTTGCGCTGTCTCTTGCCTGCTGCCAAGTGTGAGAGGTGCCTTTTATCTTCCACCAAGATTGTGATGGCCTGCCCAGCCACGTGGAACTGTGAGTCCATTAAACCTCTTTTTCTTTATAAATTACCCTGGCTTAGGTATGTCTTGATTAGCAGCGTGAGAAAATGCAAATATAATTTTAATCCCCAAAATGACTCCTGTAATAGTATATCGAAGTGCGTGTTCATTTTTGATGACAAAGAACAATATGCTAAATAAACCAAAAATTGTTTAATTTCCTTCCCTGCCAGGATGGTGCATTTCAAATTCTGATGGGCATTCTATTCCAATTTATTACATTGGAATCTTGTTAAAATACAGATTCTACGTCAGCTGTTCTGCAGTAGTTCCTGAGATTATGCATTTCTGATAATCTCACAGATGCTGCTGCTCTGCAGACTACAAGCCTTAGTATATCTTTGGGTACAACTTTAATACTTGGTCCTATATTTCCATGAAATCCTTGTGCTATAATATGAAAATATATTTAGTTATTGCATAAGCCCATTAGCATTTAATAGGGCTACATCTTTCAAAAAAAATTATTATTATAACCCCAATTGGCTATCTCATGTATTCACAACATCTACTTTTTAATTAAATTATGAGACCAAAAATGGAGGAAAGCAAACATTTTGTCACTGAAATACCAGTGAGATGCCCAAACGAAAGAGAAAAGTATGTACCATTAAAAAAAAAAAAAAAAAAAAGAAACTTGGGATTATACGTTTTATGAGTGCAAAAATATGCATGCAAAGAATTACATTTTTACCCCACAAAATCACAGGTATTCACTTAAATCAATACCATCCCTGCCTATCAAAGTCTTAAAGGATAATTTGACAGCCTATGTATGATATAGGAAAATAGTTATTTTTTCATGTATGGTTCTCAAATCCTATTCTAGTTCTGTTACATAAGTTCTATTAAAGTAATACTAGCACAAAAACTGTTTTTGCATTCCCAACATTTGCCTGAAACTGCCCACTCCCAAATTAGACTTTAAAGCAATTTCATGGATATTTTAGTTCAAATGTTGCATTTCCTTCCAGTCATCCAGATTCCCCATGTCGAATTCCCACCAGCAGTACTGGTACTCATATGATCACAAGGATGAAAGCGAGGCAAAAGCACAAAGGGTATCGATTTTGTCAGAGTATTCATAATTAGCCACTTTGTGGGAAAAAAAAAATCACTGCCTCACAAAGATACCTGAAATTAGTTTCGCACAATGACCTTTTTCTGCACCTGTATTGTCAGCATCTTGGGCTCAGCTGGAGAGAGGAGGGCACTCTGTATTGGAGCGCAGTCAGAAACCAGTCACACCTGCAGCCTCATGAGTGATGAGCATTGAAATAGAAATTCCCAGTGTCACAATTAACCTTGATAAACTATGATCATTGAACGCTCAGTTTAAGTGTATATACAAATATATAGTAAGCTTCATGGAACTCTTATCAAAGCTACAAATTGAGCTACTGAAATTTGAGAACAAAGACTAAATTCGGTAAGACTAAATTAGCCCAGGTACACTTCAAAATGTACTTGGGCTAAAAAAGGAAATGTCTGCTATATAGTTGGTGCAGTTTGTCTTTATTTTCTTTTTCTCTTCAGTTAAGAATACTTAGCACTGATGAAACAGTTGTGAATGGTTTACCCTATTTTACTCTATAATGTTTAGCAGTGATTCTCCACCTGTATCATATATCGCCTAGATGGGTCTTTAAAACACAGGTTGGTGGGCCTCACTCTGTTGCATTCAGTCGGCCTGCAGTGGGCCTGAGAATTTGCATTTCTAAAAGTCTCTTTTGTCTTGATGATGCCACTGGACCCTAGATTACACCTGGAGAATTGTTACCTTAAAGTGTACTGTCAAATTGTGCTCTCTAGATCAGTTAGCCTAATTTGTTTTTAGTTTGCAAACTCTTGTGGGGTTTTCTTGTTGTTGTTGCAGTTTTTTTTGTTGTTGTTGTTGTTGGTTTTTGATGGAATCTCGCTCTGTCACGAGGCTGGAGTGCAGTGGAGTGATCTCGGCTCACTGTGTTGTTGCAGTTTTAATGAGATTTATGTTTTCTATGGATTCAATTAGAAATCTTTCATGTAAAACTTTGTGACTATGTTATTCCAGCTAATTTTCATGTGTCCTATTATTCTTCTAAAGTGATCTACATTGTTAAAAATTGAGACGAAAGTTAAAATGTATCCTCTTTTTTTGGTACCTGACAGGCTTTAGAGATTTATAAATAATTTGCTAATTTTATAGATAATTGTTCAAATGGATGATATAATAGAAAGCAGTTGCAAACTTAAGAAAATGAGAAAAGGGCTTCCACGTTAACTGTGGACAATGGCTGCAGAGGGCGGTATGGAGAGCCTATATCCAGTGTCCTCCCTACCAACAGGAACATAATTATCAATCAGCATTTGCTGTGGAGTCAATCATGTTGGCCATGAGTACATCCGACATCTCAAGCTCTCTAGACTATACCATCAGTCTGTAAGCTCTACCTATTATATGATTCCCCCTGTAAGGTACCTCTCTGTGAAAAGTACAGCTCTAATGCTGTCAGGTTTCTGCACATGAAGAAGGAACTTGGTAAGATGGAAAATAGGATGAATGAAAAAGTAATTCCAGTTGTACAAGAGAACTGGTTGTACCATATGTTAGTGGTTAACCTGGAATAACTTCTTCAAATTATCGGTAAACTCATTCCAGGAGAAGAGAAATTTTTAGGACTCAGTGATAGTCCTGAAAAGCTGAAACTTCTGGCTGGAGTTCTGGGTGCCAGGGATTTGGGGACATCTTAGTATTTATGGATTCCAGTGAATAATTCAAAGCCTTCAAGATAAAGTAAGTTGTTTCTGATTCAACCTCAAGAAATGGGTATAGTTACACATTCTACAAATGAGAAATAAAGCATTGTAGTTGCACATTGTGTGAATTGTATAAAAAACCTCTAGAGTCTGGACCCATAACTTAGCTTCTTTGAAATTTTGAGCAGGTTCTACTTTATTTACAACTAAATGTCAACAATATTGAAGAATAAAAATAGTCATTACTGTAAGCACATGCTATGAGAACAGATTTGGAATACAAATCACTACTTTTTCTTCTGGTTTTACCTACCTTCTTAATCCCCAGATTGCCTCATTATTTTACAATGTTTAATGTTATAAACTGGATATGCAGAACTAGATAGTGGTATAAACCAGTATGATAACGTTTAATTCACTTTGGTTATACCCACATTTTGGGGAACCACATTAAACAAAGTAGACCCCCCAAAAATGACAAAGGGCAAGTCTTGAGGCTAATTTTGGCTACACAAACTTAAACGTATGAATGAAATATGTGGAAGGAATCTAGAAGAAAAATTTGTCTTTGAGTCAACACAGCAGCTTGAAATCTTTTAAAGACACTGGAGTTGTTTAATGGGTATAGTTTTGGATCTACAAGATGAAGACGTTCTAAAAATATGTTTCACAAAATTGTGGGCATACTTAACACTACTGAGCTATACATTGAAAAGGGTGAAGATGGTAAATTTTAGGTAATGTAATTTTTCTTCACAATAAGAAAATCACTGGGGATCTAAAAATTCACATGCTAACTTCTTGATAGAATCCTGTCCTTAAAACCCCATGAATACTATTAATGTTTTTTACTCAATAGTATATCATAGAAGTTATATATCCATGAACACAGCAAAAATTATTGTTTTAAGCCCCTGCTTTGTAAAAGGCATGGTTCAATTGTATGTATGTTATAGACATGAACAAAAGTGTTCCTACCTTCACTAGGCTTACAAAACAAATGGACATTTCTTTTTCTTTTCTTTTTTTTGGGGGGGGGAGCTTGTTTTGCTGTTGTTGTTGTTGTTGTTGTTGATGTTGTTGTTGTTGTTGTTGTTGAGACAGAGTCTCACTCTGTCGCCCAGGCTAGAGTGCAATAACATGACTCGGTTCACTACAACCTCCACCTACCAGGTTCAAATGATTCTCCTGCCTCAGCCTCCCAAGTAGCTAGAATTACAGGCACCTGCCACCATGCCTGGTTAAGTTTTGGATTTTTAGTAGAGACAAGGTTTTGCCATGTTGGTCAGGCTGGTGTCGAACCCCTGACCTCAGGTGTTCCACCTGCCTCAGCCTCCCAAAGTTCTAGGATTACAGGTGTGAGCCACCGGCCCTGTCTGGAGATTTTTTTCCACATGTCATTTTGGTATATGTCATCTTTTTAAATGCTGTCCAGTGTTTCACTGGATGAACTTTGTTTATATTTTCTCTTACTGTTGAATACTTTGAAGCATTCCACTTTTTGGCTATTATGAATAATACTGAAATCAATACTTTTAACATATATATATATATTTGAGCCCATGTGAGAATCTAATTCTTTAAAATGGTGTAGACATGCAACTGGATACAAAGGATTTTTGCATTTCAAATTATCCAAATCTTTGCTGTATTGTTTTAAAAGTGCTTACACCAATTTAATCTCTTATTATCTTATATGTAATTCCTTATTACAACCTTACCAACAAACATCCACAGACTCATAATTGTACATACATCAACACCACAAATTACCTCTCTTTTTAATAATTAATTCAATTGATATCCATATATGAGGTAGTATATTTTAGTAGTAAAAGGTAATGTTCTATAGTCTTTCTAATCACAGTGTAGCTATTGAACAGACAGCATCAACATCACCTGGGAGCTTGTTAGAAATACAGAATCCTGAGCCCCAACCCAGATACAATGAATGATAATCTGCATTTTAACAAGATCCCTGGTTGATGCAAATGCAAATGAAATTTTGAGAAGTGCTGATTTAAGATACGCAGACCTAGGTTGTGGTCTTGTTATACTGCATAAATACTTTACATCTGTGTGAACATGGGCACCTCAATATATGTAAATTTCCACATCTACATGGTGTGAGCAATAATATTACTTATCTCATTTGGTCATTAAGTGATTTCAATGAAATAATATTTATAAAGTAGGTAGCAGAGAGTTTGGCATGTAATAATTATCAAGGAAATATTGGCTTGTATTAATTATAGTGAATCCTATATCTAGCATATTATTATTATTATCTGATTAGTATCTATTTTTTGCTGACTGCTTGTTTTTGACATTAACTACTAAGATTTTTTAAATTGAATTTAGTAAGGTTTCCTATATTTAGGACTTACAGGTTTTGTGTACTAGTATAAATAGAACTTTCCTTTTCTAATATTATATATTTCATTGGCAGAACATATAAATAAACTCAAAATTTATTATATTTATATGGTTTTAATTCTTTAATCCTAATAATATAAGTTATTTTCCAAATATACTTGCCATGACATTTATTTGTTATCACTGCTTTCAAACATATTAAAGATAAGTAAACATTTAGCCTGTTCAGTGTGTGCTGCTACTCTTACCGTGTCTCTTTACATGGTGTGTGTGTGTGTGTGTGTGTGTGTGTGTGTGTGTGTGTGTGTGTGTGTTTCCCTGGGCCCTTTTTAAATGATTCAGAAGGTCAGGCCTTTAACCCTTTCCTAGAAGGGTTACTTTAGTATACTTTAATAAATCTGTCTGCTGTTTTTCCCCCTTTATGTGGAGCTTACATTTTTCCAGGTTCAGTTTTATTTCATTACTTTTAGCTCAACAAAGTTTTTGTTTTATCAACCTATTGAGAGTAAAAAATTGGATACACACTTATTTTTTTCATTTACTAAACACTTTTATCACCTCTGGGGACATGTGCACAATAACGCTGACCTCCCACAGTTAAGCATTCTGTTCACTCATTGCATGAGGTATTTCATCTCTGATCAGCATGGAGGCCTACCGGGTACTTTATTCATAAATGATAGGCATCTTCACTTTTTAGCTTCAGGAAAGTTTTCTGTAAATCTCCATAAGCATTTCAGTGTTGCTTCCTTCTTAAAATGAACGTGTTCATGTTAATGATTTAGAATTCCCTATGGAGAATAAAGAGATGGCAAATTTTATTCCATGATCAAGACAGGGGGAAAAGAGGGGCAAGCTACTAGTAGGTTCTTTCTGATTAAAAACTTCTTTATATATACTTTGGAAATACTCATAATTTAAGATGTGGACATATATATATATAATTCATATTGCTCTTCTTTTATTAGAGGAGAATATCTGTGATTTCCAATTTTATTTTCAAATTTACTTCCCCCACTTTCTTTTTATTTGAAACACAGATAATCTATAAAGTTATATTCAGATGATGACAAGTTCCTCATAGGAAAGGAAGGACACAGAAATAGGTTTTGCCTTTGGAAGAGTAGAGGAGGAAAAGGTGGTAGCCATAGGGTGGGTAAGAAGAAAATTAGAATAAGTAAATAAATAACAAAACCCTGATGGTCAGGGACTTGTGTGGTGGTTGAGAATTCTAGGTAGCCACAAAGACCAAGAGTGCCTTCAGCCTCTTGTCAGCTCTTCCCTGGACTTCTACCAGATGTTCATGAAAAAGTTTGGGTTCATGTTAGGGGACCTGAGAGAACTCTCAATGGGGCAAATGCATAAATGATGGTTAGTTTCTGCTTCAGCATAGGTGCCAACTACTGAGATCTTCTTCCATACATAGAAAAAACATCCACCACCAAGGGAACAGCAGAAATTATTTCACTGCCGATCACCACCACCCACCATCTGTTCCTGGCAAGTTTTGCCAGTGTGCTAGGGGTAAAGATAAAAGTTATCTGCATCTGGGTGATGAGCAAAGAATTGCCACAGCAGAAGTCCCAGGCAAAAGCCAGGATCAACTAAGTGAAGGGAAGAAACCCTATGCACAGCCTTCCATCAATGATGCTATGCAACACCCTTTGCTCCTGGGCCAGGGGCAGTGACCTGCGACCACTAGAAAGGAGGCAGGAAATAGACTTGAACATAGGTTTCTGGTGACACAAGACAGAATTCAGCTTCCATAGTGGATGTGTAAGGATGCTGAGAAAAACTCATCCCTGAAGTTCACATGGCAATGCCCTCCTGTAAGTGACAAGTTCCAGCAGTTCACACATAGGCAGAAGAAAAGCAAATCTGCTTAGAAAGACCACTATCTCTGATATGGGCATTCAGTCTTGCTGAAATTAGAACATAGCACTGAGGAAAAGTGGTATTGTACTTCAAATCTCACTCTTTTGTAAAGTAGCAGTAGTCTATCACTGGAGAAATTTGAGGTCTGTGGTGCACTTAAGGTAACTCAAGCAATAGTAAACTGAAACATAGCTCAAGTACAAAATAGAAAGACTCAGCTCCCCTTATCAACAGAACGAAGCTCTACATTTTCTTGGCATAAATATTGTTTACCTCAGTTTTTAGTGTAATTTTATCAACCAATGTCCAGCACCTGGTCATACGTGCATATACTGTGCACATATACTATTTTTCCACAGAAAAAGCAGTCAATACAACCAGAAACAGTGATCATACAGATTTCAGTATTAAATACTAAAAGAAGGGGATTAAAGTAACTATAGTTAATATGTTACAGCCAAACTGGAAAGGTAGATAACATTCATTCATGAGCAGATGGGAATTACCACAGACAAATGAAAATTGTAAAAAGTACATTGAAAATGGGGTAGATACAAAGTACATACACAGGTACACAATCAGAAAATGAAACAAATTCCAAATTCATACACATACACTCACATACACACATGCTTAGCTGTGTTCTAATTAAATCGATGAAAGTCATTAATAAACAAAATATCCTGATGTAACTCAGTGGGGAAAACGTTATATAAAAAGGAAGAGAAATAAAAATGATAGCAGGATTCTTATCTCAAACTATACAAGCCAGAACACAATGGAGTGAGATCTTTGAAATACTAAAATAAAAATCTATCAATATAGAATTCTAGAGCCAGAAAATAATATATTTTAAAAGTGAAGATGAAATATATAGTTTTTCAACAACAAAAAAATACTAATAAATTCATTTCCAGGAGAATTACATTGCAATAAATGTTAAAAAATAAAAGAGCTTTTCAGACAGAGAAATCATGGGAAAATAAAGAATGTAGAACCAGTAATGTGTACAGAAATACTGAATAATTGTATGACTATTCATCTTAAAAGATATTTGTTTGTTTGAAATAGTGCCTCGTTCTATCTCCCAAGCTGGAGTGCAGTGGTGTGATCTCAGCTCACTGCAACCTCCGCCTCCTGGGTTCAAGCAATTCTCCTACCCAGTCTCCCGAGTAGCTGGGATTACAGGTGTGCACCACTGCATCCAGCTGATTTTTAAATTTTTTATTAGAGACGAGGTTTCGCCATTTTGCCCAGGCTGGACTCGAACTCCTGACCTCAGGTGATCCGCCCACCTCGGTCTCCCAAGGTGCTCGGATTACTGGCATGAGCCACCACGTCCAGCCCAACTTAGAAGATATTTGACTCTAAAACAACTATAGAAACCCTACACAAATAAATAAACCAATACTCTAAACAAATATGGAAACAATGTTTTTTGTGGATAATAACATTTTTAGAATTAGCTTGCACAACAGCAATAACACAAAAATGGGAGTGTTAAAAAGCAGGATTTCATTGTAATCTTTTCATATTTCATATGAGGTAGCATAAAATTATTGGAAAACAGCCAGGTAAGTTACAGTTATATTGTAAGTCCTAGAGCAATATTTTAAATTAAAGCAGTTGAAAACTATTAAACCAATAGTGAGAATAAAATAGAATCATAAAACTACTCACTTAATTAAAAAATAAGCAGAAAGAGAAGAAAAGTGAAAAGGACACATTTCACAACAAGAAAAATATCAGAGTGGTTGATTAAGCACAGTGACACTGATAATCACATTAAATAAGAATAGTTAAACACTCCAATTAAAAGGCAGACTGACAGACAAAGTAACAAGTCAAGACCAAACTCGGTGTCATCTGTTAACAAACACACTAGCAAGGGGTCTACTATCTAGGTTAAATGTAAAAGGATGAAAAGGTAAATGTATTATGCAAACACTATTTAAAAGAAGTTGTAATGACTAAATTAAAATCAGAATAAAGTAAGACTTTATACAAAGAAATATTGCTGGAGACTAATATGTTCACTATATAAAAATAACATATTAATCTTTAAAAATTATTAATTTTTTACTTACCTAATGACAGTTTCAAGAACAGTAGAAATTCTTAATAGTAAAAAAAGATTAAAATAATTAACAATTATAGTTGATGAATTCAACATCCTTTTGCAGTATTTGATAAAATAAGTAGACATAAAATCAGTAAATAAATCAACTTGGCCTAATTAGTATTTACAGAATACTGCACACAGTGAGAATACACATTTATTTCAAGTCGATACAGAAGTTACCACATAAAACCACATTTTATTTCAGAAAAACAAAAATTTCAAGAAATTTAAAGAAATAGAAGTCATACAGATCATATGCTTAAGCAACAAATAATTTGCCTGTTAATGAATAACAGAAAGATGTCTGGAAATAAAAATTATTTTGAAACTAAACAATCCTTTAAAATTATGCATGGATCAAAGAAGAAATTTCAAAATCCATTTCCTACTCCATTAAATGAAAATAGAATGTATCAAAAATGGGGGGGTGCAACCAACGCTGTACTTAATAATTTCATAGCCTTTAATGGCACTTTCTCTCTCTCTCTCTCTCTATATATATAAATATATATACACACATATATATGGATATATGGAAACACACATTTTAAATCATCATTGATGTATACATCATTGATGTGTACACAAGCACATCTTAAATCAATGATCTGAGGGGTTTTTTTGAAAATTAAAAAAATTAAATGCAAATTAGATAAAGGGAAGTCTGTAATAAACATATGACAAAAATCAGAGAATTAATCAATACATATATTGTCAACTTATCTTTCAAAAAATGCAAAGACAATGCAATGGAGAAAATATGGTTTTGTGTTTTTTTTTTTCAACAAATGATGCTGAAATATTTTGATATCTTTTTTTAAAAATTATGTAGAAACAAATCTTGTACCTCCTGCCTTAGCCTCCTGAGTAGCTGGGATTATGCACGCCACCACGCCTGGCTAATTTTTGTATTTTTAATGAAAGAAGTCTTTCAGAAAAACCTATATACTGCATGATTCCCTTCATATGACATTTTGGAAAGGGTTTTTGACATGGATTTTGATAATGGTTTCAAGGGCATATTCTTATCTACAAACACATCAAGTTTTATACATCAAATATCTACAACTGTTTATATGTCAATCATATCTCAATAAAGTGGTTTAATTGAGAGAGAGAAGAGAAAATAGGTATAAAGTTAATATCCTGAAATTTGAAAGAAGTATAAAATTTAAGAGGGAGAGAAATTTATGTATTGATTAGTAAAATGCAATGTAAAATAAAAATGTGAATAAATGACAAAACGGAAGTGTGGTATAACCACAAAATAAAATATTATTCTGCAACCAAAATAAGTAAATAAATTATGATTCATGTAACAACATGCGATGAATCTTTACAGAATAGTGCTAAGTAAAAGAAGCACATTTAGTAGGTATATATCAGATTCCTTTTATATGCCATTCTAGTAAAGATAATACTGTACTACTGACAGAAGACAAATGAATGACTGTCAGACATTTGGAGAAGAAAAAGGGAAAAGATTTTCTCCTGCCTGCAAAAGGGCAGGGGGAAAAGTTTTGGGGTAATAAAATTGTTCTATACATTCATTATGTTTTTGGTTAAGCAATTCATCAAACTGCTATCTTAAAAAGTTTGATTTTTAATTTTTTTATATAATGCTGCAGTAAACTTCACTTTTAATGAAAAGTTCAGTCTATAGGTTTACTGCAGCAGAGACACCTAGGGATTTAATGTTATCAAGCACTCAGATTTCTGGGCCCTGAGCAGACATATGGAATAAGAACCTTGGGATGTGGAGAGTGAGAAGCCACACCTTTCAAAATTGCCCTTCCAAGCCCCGGCTCTGACATAAGCATTTGTTTGACTATTCCATGCTTAGAAATGCCTTCTGAGCTTGTTAAATAAATCAGTTTATCATGTTTCACTGGAAATAGGTAAAATCTGTTCTTTTATTAATAAACACAAAATGTTAGTATATGATATGCTGCTTCTTGCATCAGCTTTCTGAGTTCAGACACATCGATTTTAGTATCACAAGACAGACCACAGACTTTTAATATCTCATTGGCACAAACAATAGGACTATATTTGAACATAACTACTTTTCAGGTTGTAGAAGAGTTCACTTCATCAAGAGCTTCATAAAGATCCACTCAGAGGCTTGACGGAGAAGTAAATTTAGCAGTTTATTTTGTGTAAGAGTCTCAGATGAACTGAGCAGAAAACACCTGTGCTCAGCAATCTCTTGGTGACTTATCTGTTTGCAGGTGCAAAGCAAAGTGATAGCATGATGTTAAGTTTATTTATGTTACTACATACAGACTATGTCTGAGCTTCACTTTCTCTCTCAATACTTTCCTTTCTAAAGTTCTTATGACATTTTTCTATTAAAAATTAGGAATTGTTTTGTTAGATTATAATGGATTAATAGTGACTAACTTTGTGAATTTTGATGCCTTGTTGTTGCACCTGAGGCACTAAAAATTAAAATATCTCATCCAACGGTATTGATAAATCTTATATTTGTGGAACATTAGCATGATGCTAGAGATACCAAAATGAAAGGAGTACTTGCTTTCAAATTAAGTTATTAATATATTCTAGCAATAGAATGAAATGCACAGTCTATCATTCCATGGTATAAACTCACAACCATTTATTCAAACAAAATACCAGATACCAAAGTTTTAATGGCACATTTTTCTGTCAAATTAACATGTTTTCATAAGGAAAACAAATGTATTGATAGTCTTGTTTTGGCACAAAAGACAATCACAACTTCCACAAGACCAACAACTTTAAATGACTTGGATTTAAAATCAGAGTTACAAATATTTACACACCATGAAGTATTATCTAACACAAATTGTAAATATCAATTGAAATAGCATCCAGCCAAGCATCACAATATGTTAGTCATTATAATACCTGTATTATAATACAGGTCATTATAATACCTGTATTAAATCACAGAGGATCTTTATGAGTTTTTTATTATAACTTTAGCTTGATTTATTTTCATATCCCTAACTTATCTGCAAATGTATATCCAGTAATTGGACAAAGAGCTACAAAACAACAAATATTTCATGCTACTCTTGGGTAATTTTCCTGTGGACAGCAATTGCGTTTTTGCCCCAAACAGATGGGCATCCTGTTATATTCTAACAAATGTCAGCCTTACTTGACAAGGGCAGCAATCTACTTGATAAGGGGCTCACATTTCTTCTTGTTCCCAGCCTTCACTGTCTTTCAGTTTTGTGCCTCAGGCATCATCACACAAGGTATGAAATTTAAGTCCACGTGCTTATGCTCTCTGCTACCCAACTCATGACGACTGACAGTTGTGTGAACACCTGACTTAAAATAGTATCATCTCAATCACTTGCAGATAGATAAATAGCAGAGGCATAGACATGAATCCTACAATACAATGTCATGCTTGAAGAAGTTGCATTTAGAGTTGCCCTTAGCAACCAGTCTAGTTTATTTTCCTCCTTTCAAGTGCAAGCTATTTTTCTGCTAAAGTGGAAGTTTCCTATTTTTCAGGGAGTCTTCCTTTCAATTCATATACTTTTTCTTATACACTTGTGATCATTCACAATTCCCTTATGGTTTGCCTAGCATCAAACTCTGTCAAAGGCAGAGTTTAACAATATTTTTCACTTTTTATTTTTCTACAGTTATATTATTACCAAAAAGTACTATATTGTATTTCTCAAATGAATTTATTTCAAGTGTGTACAAGGTTGGGCAGCTCTGTACAAATCTAATTGAAGCTAAACAAATACTAAGATTTGAAAGTAAGTATGAAAATAAAGTTTTGTTTTATTTGTTTTAAAAGTAAATTAACTCTTTTGATTCCGGATTAAGAGGTTATTTATCTAATTACATGGATTTCTTCACTACTTTTGCCCTGTTAACTATCATTTAAAACATTTGTAACCAGAATAATAATGTATTATGAAAATAGGTACATACCAATAACATAACTTTCATCTTTGGAACAAATTATAACTTCCTATTAGATTTCATTTTGTTAAGCTACAAAACTTCTAGGAAGTGTTATCAGATAATAATACCAGAACCTCCGCATGGTTAATTTATAGTCATTTGTTCTTTCGTCAAGTGTCAGGACAGAATTTTTAGGTCATCTTTCTTGAAATTTAAAATGTCCCAGGAAGGAGGCAGAGCTTGCAATGAGCGGAGATCGCGCTGCTGCACTCCAGCCTGGGCAACAGAGCGAGACTCTATCTCAAAAAATAAATAAAAATAAAAATAATAAAAAAATAAATTTCCCAGGAAGAATAACTGAAATGATAATGTGTCTTTCAAGTGTTAGAAGACTGCTATTAATAGTAATTAAAGTAATTTCTATTATTTTTACTTAAATGTGGTCTTGTCAAATACTCTGTAATATTAGACTCTTTTATGTTTGTTGAGCTTTCAGCTTATAATCCTTCCTTCTTCCTACCTTTTCAAAACATAATATCCAGAATAATCTTCCGCAACTCATATTAGGATAACTTTACTTTCGCTTTTGTCAGTTTAGCAAATGTGTAGTAGCCAGCAAGGAAGACACTGGACTTAAAACTCTGAATAGTAACTGGCATACACATGGCCCCCCAGGACTATTTATTAGTAAACATTTAGACATGCATTCCATATCATCAATGTAATTAAAACACTCCTGACACTGGTGCTTCTCTAAAATGTCTTTCTTCAAGGTCCCTACCGTGAGATCAACTTGTAAGTGAAATGATCCTAAAAGAAAACTTAATGGCTCTATTATCTCATGTAGAATCCATCCTATATCGACCTTTGAAGATAAAATTATCTACTGTGTCAGATTTTTCTTGATAGCTTATGCATAGGCTGTCTGTTCCACAACACCACAGGGGCATTATGAGTTTACATTAATATAAATGCATGAAATATCCTCGGCCCTAAAATATCAATAGATGCAGTATTGCATCTGACTACACGGTAACTCACACAGAATGATTTAGTGACCACAGTGAACATCTTTTACCAGTAATGCTTTGCGGTTTTGCCAAAAAAATGTGAGCCCCAAATATTCACAACTGTTTTATATAACAGAGTATATCACAATCCTATAAGATTTTTTGAAAGGGAGTATTCCGAATCGAAAATTAGGATTAAAAATAGTATATGTAGTTGGTGAAAATACAATTTAGTATATAGACAATTGTAATATGCATTTATGTGTAGCTTACTATATCAAAGTACTTTCAAAACCGTGATTTTATTGTATTTTTACAACAAAATCCTTTTCTGAGATTCTCAATTTATGCAAAAGGAAGCCATGCCCCCATAGATCAAATAATTTCTTCCCTGACTTGCAGAACTATAAAGTAGAATTGGTAAGATAGGTACCAGTTAATACTATTTCAAACCAAAGGCTTATTTTTTACTTTGTTTTTGGATTTAATGTAATTTTGGTACCATAGTTCTAGTGGTATAACCTCCAGGTGCCTTTACTAAAACACAGTTTTACCTAAACCACCACCCCGACACAACCAGAGTAGTTCTGCTTCGTTTGTTTGCACAATAAGCTTTGTAAAATTTTGTCTCAATAAAGGATTCAGTAGCTTAAGAAATTTGAAGAACATGTTAAGTATATACCTTAAAAATGATAATAATTTGGGGTATAATACTGAAGAATTTTAAAAATCTGATATTGTAAAAACGTACTGTCTGAGGTTATTTTGAAAATTTGCTTTCTGATATTCTCTTAATAGGAGCAAAACTGGGGTTGATCTAAGGAATATCTAGAGTTAACATAGTAGAGCTAATAAATATCTAAAATTAACATAGTAATATAGTACTTTTATATAGTTAGATATCTCAGAGTTAAAAAAAAAAAAAAAACACCTCAAATCTGGGGCTTTAGCAGTCGGTGGATTATATACCTGATATTCATTGTTCTCTATGGCTATTGTCCTACTATTTTTTAAAGAATCTGAACCAAGTGTCAACTAAAATAATTCACCTGGTAGTAATAAAAACATTAAAAGTTTCAAGCTTCCATTTAAATTGAAAATACCGGCGTGAACTTGTAAATGAGCCTTCCCCATCCTCCATTATCCAAGTTTTCGTTTCTAAATTTCATTCCCAAGAAAGAAATGAAAGCTTTCTGTAGAAATGGTTAAATCTAAGTCTGGTACAGGGTATATACAAGTTGATGTTGGGTCATCCGTGTGGGTGGGGTGTGTGTGTGTGTGTGTGTGTGTGTATGCGTGTGTGTGCACCCCTAGAAAAGAAAACTATACAGCCACAAAGAATGTGTCAACAGTTTGCAGAAAACAACTGGAAGGAGCTCTCTTTTCTAAGATATAATATTTTCAACAAAACATAAGAACAATGATTCCCATTGATTAAAATAGTTCAAATATATAAAAATCCAAGAGTATGTAGAGAAGATTTGCAAACAAGTAACTCATAGTAGAGCTTGCTTGGGTCACCAACTAGTTACTCTGAAAAATTTTAAATTGAAGAAAAAAATTGTTTATCTTGACTTTCTTACCTTAACTGTATTTGAGATAACCACATTGTTAATGATAATAATTTCCTGTACGTAGAAGAAAGTCACTGAATAAACGCAGACAAAAATTAGAAATTAACCATTTTTTAATTCCTGATGAGACAACTGATTTTTGTGAAAATAATCAATGTATCATAAAATGGCATTAGTTCAAAGTTTAATGTAAATGGTTTAATGAAACACTCAAGCTCATACTTGGACTCAGAAAACTACGGGATTTCTGAAGATTATTTGAAAAGATTAAAAGACTGTACTTATACTAAAATTCTATTTGAAAACATGGATTAAAAAATTACACGTATATATTGCAAAAATTGAAGAGAGTGGTAAATTCCACAAACTGAAAACCATTCAATTATAGGCTTAATTCATATAATGACGGTCTAGTGAAAGATATACTTCCATAACACTCTTAAAATATTGTACAATTTTTTTCAAAAAAACCACTTATTATGGTATAAAGACTTCTTTTTACTCAAAAATATGCTAACTAAATACTCTATAAGGAGTTCAATTTTGATATTATTGGATCAAACAGACACGCTCATCAATTTATTCAACATAATCATGTGATAAAAGCATAATAACTAAGTAGCATAAATACTAGAGCAAAAAAGACAAAAACATCACTTCTTAGAATACAATTTTTATATAAAATTAAAAGTCACTGAAAATATTTTTAATATATGTGAGTTAAAAATATAAAAATCTAGAAATTATGAAGATGGTAACAAAATAATTAAAAGTACAAGTGAGCCGAAAGAAGGGTGAAAATGATATATAAACACTTCTCAGTGAAAAAAGTATAATTTGATTGTAAGTATTTTTAAATACTTAATTTTATTCATAATATAGGGAATAAAATTTAAAACAATAGATAATTGTCTACTCAATATATTGACTTTCAAAACTAAAAACTATTTATATCTTATTAAATATTGCTAAAAGGCTGAAAATTGATGCTATTATACATGGAGTTAGAGTATAATCTGGGGAAGTATTTTTGGAAGGAGTTTTAACTACTTTTAAAATTGTTAAATGCTTAGATCCTATAATCTTGCCATTTCTCTTGAGGGAAAATTATGTACATTTTTGCTTGTAAGCACCATGATATAGACATGAAGATGATCAATGTAGTATGTTTTGGTAGCAAAAAATAATGAGCTGTCCTCATCATGTAAAAGGGCTTATTTGAGCATGATGTAGAAGCACCAGGGTTAGATTCAAAGTAAGATTTTTCTGGGTAAGGGAAGGCTTCCTTTCCCAATATATAGTAACTGAAACTTCATTTTGTAAAGATAGCTGGGTAGGTAAAATTTTAATGCCAGTATATTTCCAGTGGAAATATGTAGACATACCCCAGAAATATTATGGGTCTAATTTTGAACCGTTGAAGTAATGTGAATATAGCAATAAAGCCAGTCACATGAATTGTTTTTGGTTTCTCAGTGCATGTAAAAATTCTGTTTACATTACACTGTAGTCTATTAAGTGCACAATAGGATTATTTTTAAAACTATATATATATATGTACCATAATTTAAAAACTTTATCACTAAAAGATCTTAACAATCATTTGACCCTTTAGCGAGTTACAATCTATTTTGCTGTTGGAGAGTTTTGCCCCGATGTTCATGGCTGCTGACGGATCGGGGTGGTGGTTGCTGAAGCCTGTGGTGACTGAGACAATTTCTTAAAATAAGACAATAAAGTTTGCTGCATCCATTAACTGTTCCATTCACAAAACTTTTCTCTGTAGTATGCAATGCTGTTTGATAGTAATTTACCCAAAATAGAACTTCTTTCAAAAAGGAAGTCTATCCTTTCAAATCCTGCCACCGTTTTATCAACTAAGTTTATATATTTTAAATATATTCTCGTCATTTTGACAATATTCACAGTGTCTGCACTTGACATAGATTCCATTTCCATAAACTTTCTTTGCTCATCCATAAGAAGCAGCTCCTCATAAAGCTTTATCGTATGATTGCTGCAATTTGTTCACATCTACAGATTCCATATATAATTCTAGTTCTCTTGCTATTTTCACACATTTACAGTTATTTCCACCACTGAAATCTTCAACTCCTGAAAATCATCCATGAGGATTAAAATCAGCTAATTATAAACTCCCGTTAACTTTAATATTTTAATCTCTTCCTAAGAACCACGAGTGTTCTTAGTGGCATCTAGAAGGATCAATCCTCTTCAGAAATTTTGAATTTTTGCCCAGATCCATCAGAGGAATCACAATCTATGGTAAATACAGCCTTATGGAATGTATTTCTTAAATAATAAGACTTGAATATTGAAATTATTCTTGGATGCATGGGCTGTAGAATGGATGTTGAATTAGCAGCCATGAAAACATCATTAATCTCTTTGCACATCCCTATCAGAGCTCTTGGGTGACCAGGTGCATTGTCAATTTTTTCTGTGCAGTAATCTCAACAGTGGGCTTTAAACATTCAGTAAGGAATGCTGTAAACAGACGTGCTATCATCTAGGCTTTGTTGTTTCATTTACAGAGCACAGGCAGAGAAGATTTAGCAGAATTCCTAAGGACCTTAGGATTTTTGAGAATGGCAAATGAGCACTGGCTTCAACTTAAAGTCACCAGCTGCTCTAGTCTGTAACAAGAGAGTCAGCCTGTCCTCTCAAGCAAAGCACTGACCTTTCTTCTCTAGCTATGAAAGTCCTAAATGGCGTCTTTTTCCAAGAGAAAGCTGTTTTGTCTATGTCAAAAATCTGTTGTTTAGTGTAGCCATCTTCATTAATGATTTTAGCTTTATCTTTTGAAGGACTTTTTGCTTCTCCACCTGAACTTGCTGCTTCACCTTGCACTTTTATGTTACAGAGAAAGCTTCTTTTCCCTAAACTTCATGAACCAACCTACCTTTGCTAATTTCAAACTTCTCTTCTGCATCTTCCTCGTCTTTCTCAGCTTTAATAGAATTGAAGAGACTTAGGGCCTTGCTCAGATTAGGCTGTGGCTTAATAGAATGTTGTGGCTAGTTTCCATCCAGACCACTCAAACTTCTCCATATCTCCAATAAGGCTGTTTTGCTTTCTTTCTTCCTTTTTTTTTTTTAAACAGTCATTTTATTTTTATAGACTCAAGGAGGACAAGTGCAAATTGTTACCTGGATATATTACAAAATGATGAGGTTTGGGCTTCTAGTGTATCCATCACCCACAGAGTGAACACTGCCCTCAATAGGCAATTTTTCAACACTTACCCCTACACCTTCCCAGCCTTTAGGAGGCCCCAGTGTCTATTATTTACCTCTGTATGTTCTTGTGTACCTAATGTATAGCTCCCACTTACAAGTAAGAACATGCAATATTTGATTTTATATTTCTGTGTTATTTCACTTAGGATGATGGCCTTCAGCTTCACCTATGTTGCTGAAAAAGACATTATTTTATTTTTTTATGGATGAATACTATTCCATTATATATATATACACACACCATATATATGTATATCACATTTTCTCTTTCCAACACTCCATTGATGGACACTGAGGTTGATTCAATGACTTTGCTGTTGTGAATAGTGTTGTGATAAACATACCAGTGCAGGTGTATTTTTGATACACAGACTCCTCCAAAAGACTCCTCAACTTAATAAGTTACCTCAGTGAAGTTTCAGACACAAAATTAATGTACAAAAAATAGTAGCGTGTTTATACATCAATAATAATCAAGCAAAAAACCAAATCAAGAAGGAAGTCATTCCCATTTAAAAAGTCATAAAAATAAAATAACTAAGAATACACTTAACCAAGGAGGTAAAAAATCTTCCCAAGAAGAACTACAAAACACTGAAAAAGAAATTGTAGATGACACAGACAAATGGAAAAATATCCTATGCTCTTTAATTGGAAGTGTCAATATTGTCAAAATTACCATAATGCCCAAAGCAATCTATAGACTCAATGCAATTTCTATCAAATTACCAATGCCATTTTTCACAGAATTCAGAAAACACAATCCTAATCCTAAAGTTATTGACCTGATGTCCAGTAACTGCAGTCAAGACAGTTTCACATTTTGCTCTCTGTAGAAACGATACTGTGTATACATGAATGTGGTGGAATGTTTTTATCGACTGCTAACACATTGCTCATACTCTAGTCTAAAATTCATATGGAATCAAAAAGAGCCTGAATAGCCAAATCGATCCTTAGCAAAAAGAACAAAGCTGGAGGCATCACATTACCTGACTTCGAATTATACTTCAAGCCTGTATTAACAAAAACCACATGATACCAGTACAAAAAGAGATACATAGATCAATACAACAGAGTTAAAAACCCAGAAATAAAGTCACTCACTATAACCAATTTTTGACAAAGTTGATAAAAATATACAATGGGGTAATGACACTGAATTCGATAAATGGTACTGAAAAAAAAAAATGATATCCAGCTTCAGAAGCAGCTAAGCTAGACCCCTTTTCTCACCACATATAAAAATTAACTCAGGATGGATTAAAGACTGAAGGTAAGACTTGAAACTATAAAAATTCTAGAGGAAAACATAGGAAAAATTCTTCTGGACATTGGCTCAGATGAAGAATTTATGTTTTGCTTTCTTATCATTTCTGTGTTCACCAAAGTAGCACTTTTAATTTCCTTTACGAGCCTTTCCTTTGCATTCACAGGTTGGTTAACTGTTTGGCACAGTAGGCCTATCTTTCAGCGTATCTTGACTTTTGACCATACCTTCTTCACTAAGATAATCATGTCTGCCTTGAACTTAAAGTAGAAGAGGTGTTACTATTCCTCTTTTCACTTGAACACTTAGAAAACATTATAGGGTTATTAATTGGCATAATTTTAATATTCCTGTGTTCAGGAAATAGGGAGACCAAAGGAGAGGGAGAGAGATGGAGGAAAAGACAGTAGTAGGTGGAGCAGGCAAAACACACAGTTTTATAGTTAAGTTTTCCATCTCGTATGGCCAAAGTTCATGGGACCCTAAAACAATTACTAGGAACATCAAAGATTAACTGAACACAGTTCACCATAGCAGATATAATAACAATAAAAAAGCTTGAAGTATTGCAAGGATTACTCAAATATGACACAGAGATATGAAGGAAACATATGCTGTTGGAAAATTATTGCCAATGGACTCACTCAAACTAGAGTTACCACAAACCTTCAATTTGTAAAGAATTCAATGTTTTTAATGCGCAGCAAAGTGAAATGCAAAAAAGCAAGGTATGTCTGTACAACAAGAAAGTAGTAATTCTGGCCATTCTCATGCCCGCACTCAGATTCACCTCCACAGTGAGAAGTGTTGTTGTTGTGTTTAAAAACAATGGGAGTGTGTCATAAACTTCTGGCCCTTAGTAGAACATATGCTAAAAAATGGCTACTATTGATGAAGTGTTAAATTTCAGTTAACACTTGTACACTGCTGATATTGTGTTCTTCAAATTTCTAAGCCATAACCTTAATTTCGTTTTTTTATTATGATAGCTATGAAGTTTATAAAGTTTAGAAGTTTGTAACCATCCATTGTTTTTGCTGCATTGTTTGTTTAGTTTCCAAACTCATTTTTCTTTAACAATTGAATCGATTTGGCAAGGTAAGCCTATTCTTTTTCCAAAGACTATTTTGAGGAGGTGCAGAAGTATTCCCTGTTCACCAATTAAATTGGCTGGTAAGATAACATTCTGAGAAATTAGATGATACAATCAATCACATCTTCATGGCTACTTTATCATTTTGAATATAATTTATATCACTCATTTAAAACCACTAGTATATTCAGTGGCATAGAAAATATTTGTTTGCACTTCTCATGGAAGTCTGCCACTTTGTTTCTTATTGACCTGATGTCTGGTACCTAGAAGCAAGACAGTTTCACATTTTGCTCTCTGTAGAAACTGCACTGTGTATACATCGGTGTGGTGAAATGTTTTCCTTGATTGCTACACATTGTTCATAGTCAAACTAATACTCTGGGCTTAGTTTCCCAAAGGTTGCTTTGAAAAGGATGTGTAAGAGCACAATTCCTCCATTCCTATGTTCATCCTTTTGTGGGGCAAGTGTGGCAGTGGGAGTGAGAAAAGTGAATCTCTCGGATTTTAGAATCAGAAAATAATGGGTTGAAATCCAGGAAGTGCTTATTGTAAATATGTGATCTGGGGTAAATAGCCAACTCTAAACTTGAGTTTCCCTGTTTATAAGTAGGGATAACATTATTTGATGACATGGCTGTTGCCAGCCTGAAATGAGATAATCTATTCAAGCTGTCAAATAATTTATAGATCACATACTCAAATGTTCCCAATCTGTACCTTCTGGTGCAGGTAATGAGAAAATAAGTGGCTTGCAACTTATTCTGATCAGTTTCCTAACCTTTAAAATGTAACAGTACCTATTATGTAGGTATCAGAAGAACAAACTGATTAATGCAAATTGTATAATAATGTTACTTCTCCACAATATGGGCTTAATAAATGTTAACACTTTTGTTTATTAAGTGTATATTAGAATATTTTTAGAATCCCTTATAAATGCAATGCAAGGGAGTAGGTCTTGAGGACAGAAATGACTGATTATCTCTTTAGATTATTGTTAAAATGGTAAATATATATATAAATATATATGTGTATATATATAAATATATATGTATATATATAACTTCAGCCACACAACATAAAATTTATTACATGGATTCAGGAGTCAAACTGTGCAAATAAACTGCTTAAACAATCTGTAGATTAATTTTCTAATCTTTTAAATAAGGTTAACAATAACTATCTCATAGGGTTGCGTTGAGAATTAAATTAGTGAATATTTATAAAGTACTTAAAATAGCATTTGGCATGTCCTAAAAATGAAACCCATGATGAATGTATGACATTTGGTTAGAAATTGGGTGGTTGTGCTTCTATCCGGAATACACAAGTAACATTTCACAGAGTAGTCGGCATTTAAGCTAGGCTTTAAGTGTTGGAGACTATCTGAGCAAATAGGGTAGTAAAGAAAAGAATTCTATTGATGAAAATGGAAGATGAAGGCCCAGACCAGAAATCTAAGGGCATGTAAAAGGAATAATAATCTTCTACATTAGCAGAAGTGACAATTATGGAAGAAATTAAAGAAAACATTAAGAAGTTAGAAAACGGATCCTAGATATTATTAAATGCCTTTATTGTCCTGTATATGAGAAGACAATTAATTTGGTAACACATGTAAAATGAAGACATAAAATTATAGTAGGAAGACCAGTTTTGCAGCATTCTAGCAAACCAGGGAAAATAATCAAGGTTCGGAAAGAGAACATTGGAAGTCAATGAAAACAAAAAAGATATTTTAAAAATACTGCAAAAATGAAACAGAATTTTGTAGGAGATAAGGGAGTGAGAAAATTTAAAGATAATTCTGATGTTTCTATACTATGCCTCTGAAAATGGTCCTAATACAGAAGCAACAGATAGATGGTTGATATTTCACGTTTAGATACATAATATTTTTCTAACTTCAGATTTCAGTTTTATATAAATCTTATTAGCAGAAGGTTCATGACTATGACACACTACTTCACTGCTCTTTGGAGAAAATGTACTCACATATAAACACAGATACCCCATAACCACCATATCACATTCACTATTTTGTAAAAGAACATTTATACTCTGAAAACAATATTTAACTATCTAAATACCACAACAAAACAGCATATTTATTAATAAAAAGTTAAAATGTTGTTTCTGTTTTTCTTCCTTTTCCCGTCCTTCCTTTTACTTTCCAAAGCAATTCAGTCATAAAACTATCATGAAGCACACTACAAGGAAGGCATCTGTGCTAGCGGGTCTCAGCTAGGCAGCCATGGAGGACGAGATCTGATTATCATAGCTGGGTATTGGAAAGTGAAGAGAGTGAGAGAAAGTTAAAGAAGGGACTTTCTTACTGGCCAAGTAAATAATAATAGTAGTCGATTTTAACTCATTGTATAAAATGGGAAGTCATGAGTCTATTCTGTTGTAAGTAAACGAAATGAACAAATTTAACATTTGAGAAGGAACTTGGGTATTTATATACTATCAACGTGCCTGTCTATGAAATATTTGTTAATTTCAAAGAATAAAGAGTACCTCTACAATGGAGAAACCTGGCAGAGACAACCTTACTCAAAAGTGATCATCATTAGTACTGAGAAAAATCAAAATCATATGTCACCTAATAAGATACACAGAGAACTCAGTACAGCCTCTGTGATATTCCTGGCAAAGATACATGACCTGTATCTAATCACAAGGAAGCATCAGCTAACTCAGATTGAGGAACATTCTACAGAATGGTTTTCTGGTAATCTTCAAAAGTTTTAAGACCATGAAAATCAAAGAAACACTGAGAATGTTACAAGATCAAAGGAGATTAAAGAGTGATGACTTGGGTGATTCTGAACCTGATCAACTTGTTATGAAGAGCAATATAAATATCATTGGCAAAACTTGAATGGGATTTAAAGATTAAGTGGCCATAATGAATCAATACTAATTTTCTGATTGTGACTTTTGAATTACAGCTATGTGGGAGCATGTACTTAGTTGTAGAAGACACACATTAATAAATTTAACAGGTGAATTATAAGAAATGTTTTTTTGCTAGAAATTGAAGTTCTCAAATAAAAAATCTTAAGAGAAATACAATCTTAACATGGAATTATCAGAAGGACCTTCATGTATAAACTTAGAATATAAAAGCATAAGAGGAGATTCAAGTATAAAAGTATAATTTGGTCAACTACTGTAACTAAAGTCTTATGGCAGTTGGGCAGTTTGGCTCATGTCTGTAATCCCAGTACTTTAAGAAGCTGAGGTGGGAGGATTACTTGAGGCCAGGAGTTCGAGACCAGCCTGGGCAATAGAGTGAGACCTTGTCTCTATAAAATTTTTTAAAAAGTAGAAAGGCATGGTGACATTTACCTGTAGTCCTAGCTACTTGGGAGGCTGAGGCAGGAGTTGAGGTTGACATGAACTATGGTCTTATCACTGCACTCTAACCTGGGTGACAGAGCAAGACTTTGCCTCTAAAAAAGAGAGAGAGAGAAGGAAAGAAAGAAAGAAAAATAAATGAAAAGGCTTGTAGTAATGAGAAAAGAATTTAAGATAAAGAAGATGATTCAAGCATAAACAATCAGTGGAAAACTTCTGTGTTTCGACAGAAAGCTAAAGAAACTGGGAAGAAAAGCTGAGAGCAGAGACCATGAGGAAGACTGCATGTTATGGAAGGGATTGTTTTAAGGAGAAGGATTCGTGTCTAAAAAACAATGAAATAGTCAAAGAAATGGACTGAGTAAAGCTCACATATTTGGTAGGTAGATTATTGTTGGTTATCTTTAAGAAAGCACATTTTTCACATAGGTTTGAGGACAGAAATCCTATTTCAAAAAGTTAAAAATTAAGTGGGTGGTGGAAATTTGATGATTTGCCATCAAACTTTGAGTGTGCTTGTGGTTTGTAGTTTACATCCTCCCATACCATGCAGGCAGTAAAAGGCTCTGGTTTCCACTAAATGAATGGTTTGATTCAACATTTTCAAGCGCTTTTGGCACTTTCTTTTTTTCTCAGGGTGTACTATACATCAACAAGTAACAATTTCCTAGATCTCACAGTAATAAAGTTGATGCTTTACTCTTCCTACATGTCCATAGCAGGTTAGTAGGGACTGGGCTCATCATAGTCATTGAGGTTTACAGGCTGATGAAAACTCATCTTAACAGGTGCATCGGTATGGTAGAAACAGAAAAAAGAAAATACATAAAAATATTTGTTATATCTTAAACCATTTGCATTAAGAAACACAATTCACTTTTACTCCCACTCCATTGGCCAAAACAAATCACATGGTTCACAGGATAGGAGTAATATAATCCTCCTACAGAAAGGACAATATACACTCAAAGCGAAAAGAGATAACAGAATATGTATGCAGCCAAATGATGTCTTTATTTTGTGTATTTATGGAATTATGGAAACTCAAAGTTATAATGTACCTCAAAGAGTCTTTAATGCTGTGGCTATTGAGCTTCAATAACTACATGCTACTTTCCTCAGGAGAAATCCCTTGTGCAGACCCAATATATAAACTAGGTAAAGTCGATCTGTCCTGCTTAAGCATGATTGGAGTCTCTAGAGCACCATCTGCTTGTCTCGCCCTTTATTACCAAACAGGACTCCTGGCAATTGGAAAAGAATACCTAGAAATTTACAGAATACAGTTTGAAAGCCAATGTACTATACTAGTTTATATTTGATGTAGGATCCTCTCTATAGCACCTGCAAGTCATAATTATCTATTTCCCAGCTTTGGTTTGGACAATTCCAGTAAAAAAAAAAAAAAAAACCTCACTAATTCCGAAGATTCATTTTCACTGAGACGATACAAACTCTATCACTGAAAAGTCTCGTCTCAGTAGAGAAGTCAGCTTCATGATAAAAATATCAAAGCTATCTTCTATATTCTGCACTTAGAGAAGTAACAAGAACCCGTAAAGGGATATGTCACATAATGAATCAAGCCTAAGGTCAGGAATATATCCTGGTTTTGATTCCAAATGCATTCTCTGTCCACTGCAATATATGGCTAAAATTTAAAAATAATATATTTTAAAATATGATATATGATCCTAAATAAGGTTTAAGTTTGAATAAATGTTAACAGAAAGTTTTCTTAACAGTGACTTCTTCATATTAAATATTCTATTAATTAATCTTTAATTTTGAAATGATTAGAATGTCATTTTCCATTTATATCTCAATTACTGTTTATTGATTATTGACTTATTAGGGGTTCTAATATATGTACTTAATGTAGAACAGAGGACAAAGCATTTACCTCCTGCTGGCATGGAGATTAAATTCTAGAGGTGATGAACTATTAAAGCAGGAATGTTATGAAACATATAATATAGATTTTTCTAGTACCCTTAAAAATATATTGCATATGCATTTAGTTATTTTGGATTTTATATTTATTTCTTTATATTAATGATTTTATCACAATATAGGTTTTCTTGATAGACCTTTTATATTTAACATTAAATGTTACAGGTGATCATTTCTCTAAGAAGATACAAAAGTACTTGTATTTTTACTCTTTTGGTTATCACCTATGTTTATTCTGAATAATTTTAGTGGAAGATCAATGCTCTCCTTCACCACAACAATTAAACATGTTATAGTAAATTCTAAAACAATTTATGCCATTTTGACACATTTATTCTAATAATAATCCCATGCAGTTCACTGAAAAAGAAGAGAAAGTAAGTAGCATATAATGTATATTTCAAATCATTCTTTTTAATTAGTTAACTTGACTGTTATATCAAGAAATAGGTGAGCTCTTTGTTATAGATACCTAATTTATTCATATAATTTAGCTGATTCAAAGGGTAATATAGTACATTTCCCCTGATACTAAAAATTTTAATGATCAAATATGAGAATGGGAGAAGAAAGATGTTTTGTTCTTAAAATAACTGTTATGTTAAACTCTCTCAAAAGAACTTTCAAAAGAAAAAGCAATTAACAAATGAATTGACCTAATTGTATAAGCCATCTGCAAACTACATTTCCTTTCTTTCATGGATATCTCGTTCACCTTCATACTGTTACCTTGAGTTGGGTTTTTCTTTGTTAACTGAAATCTCTTTGATTCTCACAGTGTTTATACTATGTATCAGAAATCAGCTGTTTTTGATTCCAGCTTGTAAGCCTTATTTTTGAAATTGAGAAAATTCCAATCTTATTTAATAAAAAAATTCAACAAGTTAGTAAATATAATTGTAAATTTAGAATCATTTTTCACAGCGATTGCCATTGTGCTTACCAGCTATTTCCATGTTAAATTCCTGTATCATTCATATCTTATCTTCATGGATTACTGAGTACGCATCTGTCTTGGAAATGCTATTTTGAAACTGTTGATAGATGTTTGAAACTACAGCTTAAAATATATATTAAAAGAGAAAATATATTTATCTGCACTTCTACTCATTAAACTAATTTCATTCATCAGTTTTTAGAAAAGAATGTTTCTTAATGTGTGCATATAATAAAAATTAATGTGACACTGAATATTAAATAACAGCAGTCACTTTTAAAATGATAAGCTTCATATCCATATTTTGACTGATGTAACAGGATATATATATTATGAGAAATATATAAAATTATCTTATATACAAATATATAATACATATCCAGCAATTGTGTATATGTATGTGTATATATAGTATATATGTATATAAGTAAATCTATGTACACATATCTATGTGTATATATATTAGATTAATGTATGCATGTATATATATGTACATATATATTAGATTAATTTATACACCCATGACTTAGGGCATTCCACGACTTATAGGCAAAGTTGTGTAAGGCTCAAATATGTGTCCATTTTGTTTGACAATCATTCATCCACTTTTAAAGATAATATTCCAGATTAATAATACCATTTTACAGAAGTTAATTTTGGGCCAGGTGCAGTGTCTCATGCCTATCATCCCAGCACTTTGGGAGGCTGAAGCAGGCAGATCACCTGAGGTCAGGCGTTTGAGACCAGTCTGGCCAACATGGTGAAACCCTATCTCTACTAAAAATACAAAAATTAGCTGGGAGTAGTGGTGCACTCCTGTAATCACAGCTACTCGGGAGGCTGAGGCAGGAGTATCGCTGGAACTCAGTAGGTGGAGTTCGCAGTGAGCTGAGATTGTGCCACTGCACTCCAGCCTGGACAACAGAGTGAGACTCTGTCTCAAAAAAAAAAAAACAATTAGTCTTGAAATGTCAAAGTTGTATAATCAGATATGGTTTGCCTTGTAATGCTAAATTGATTCAAGTCTGCTAGTATGATACCTTATGATGATCTTAATGATTGGTGGGTAGATTCTACAGATATATCTATTTATGTTTGATAACTAATTAGATAATTGTATTTTTCTCAGTATTCTCAAGTAAGCCTGTCTGCATCTGTCCCTCAAACTCCATTTTTATAACATGTTAGAATGGCAATACTGGTCCAAAACCTAACCATGAAGCGATGAAGCATTTACACTGTGCTTTAGGATTTACAATTTACTTTTGAAAGTAGTCCTTGTGATCTGTTATGCATGCTAGTGTTCGTATTTTATAGGTGTGTAAACTGAGGCTCAGAGAGAAAACTGCTTACTCAAAGTCAACAAAGCTCTTAAAAAATAGTGATGATCAGGCTACTAATGTGTATGTCTTGAGATACTGTTAAAAGGGATTATTGCTAAAGGTAATGTTCTTAGCCAATTTGTACCTGGAATATGGGGAAAAAAAACATTATTTGAGACTTACGTATCATAATGTTGATTATCTTATTAATCATTTACTGAAAACAATATCAAGGCACTTTATATTTGTCATCTTTGTTATCCTCTGAACCCATTTATGTGACAGTTATTATTATTCTCATGTTGCAAATGAGAACAATTGCAGGATGGAGAGTTTAAGTAATTTGCCCCATGTAAAATAAGTAGTGAATATGGAAAGTTTCAATCTCATCTCCAACAGAGTCTATAACATGAGAACATGAGTCCAAATCAGTCTATGTTTATATTATGCACATTTTCAGTTCTAAGATTACATAAGTTCCAGGCATAAAGCCTGTGCTTAATTTTAGATACCCTGAATTAAAGTCAGGATAAAAACTACACACTACACTGAAGAGTCTGAGGAAAAAGTCATATACCAAGTCATAAACCAGGAGAAAGAGGAGAGATGACTACGACATCAGTCATACTGAGAAAAGCTGCCTTTCTCAGCAAGTCAGGCCAAAAGGAGAAAGAGTTAGAGCCTTGGTTCATGGCCCAGGACACTTGCAGCCTCTGATTTCCTCCACTTGGCCATTTTATATCTTTAATTTCCAGCCTACATGATAGATTGCCAAAGAAATAAAAGTTTGTACTACTCAGATGATAAATTCAATATGGTAAAAACAGCAAAAATGACTATAATTTGAACTGCATTATGAGAGGTTTAATCTATTCCCAGAATTATTCCATGTCTTAAACCTTGTTTTTTACAGTCTGCAATATCTGAGTTCAAGAGTGGGATGGAATGAAAAAAAGCAAAATATCCCATATGTAATACTTTGAGCATGATGATTACACTTGGAAATGATCTATAGGGTCCAAAACTGATTTGATAGTAATTTATTAAATTAGCACACACAGAGGTACCTACGATCCCCACTACTTCCCTTTCTGGACATCCAAAAACAAAAGATAACATAGTAAAAGCCTTTTAGTATTTCTTTGCATGTTAAATCATAAGGTCCAAACTGGTGCTTAGTTGAGTACAAGGAAGAGTTAAGAAGAAAATATCGTATAATCTTTTGCATATGGTCAAGAGTACATTCCGTTTATAACAATGCCCCGTTATTGCTCATATATTAAGGAGAAACCAAAACTCCAAAGATCTTCACAGCATTTTTAATTTTCCTGATAGTTGCTTAAAAGAAAAACTTAAATATAATATTTGATAGTATTATGGGTTAAACCGTGTCCCCCCCAAAATTCATGTTATGACGACCTAACTCCCAGTACTTCAGAATGTGACCTCATTTGGAAATAGGGCCATTTCATATCAAATTAGTTATGTTAAGATGAGTTCATTAGAGTGGGCCCTAATCCAGTATATTGGGTGCTTTTATAAAGGGGAAAATTTATAAACAGGCAATGTATAAAAGAAGACTATGTAAATATGTCCTTAGAAGGGACCAGCCTTGTTAACACCTTGACTTCAAACTTTTAGAACTGTAACACAATAAACTTATGATATTTAAGCCGCCCATCCTATGGTATTTTTATTAAGGTGGCCCTAGCAAATCAGTACATATGACATTATATCAGTAGGAATTTGAAAACCAAAAGAACATTAGCAGTGGTCTAGTTTAAGGGAAAGCATACAGAACTGATCATTAAGAAGCTGACCTTCATTTAAATTAGTTTTCCTTAAGTTGCTAAAAAGTTTGAAATCAAATGCTTTTCAATAAACATGCTTTGATAAAAACATCAAATTGTTTAATTATTTCACATGCTGTACACATGTTAAACAGTACTATATAAATGTTGTAAATTGAATTTAATGTGTTAAACTTTATTGAAATTTTTCCTCTAACCACTGAAATAAAAATGTTTTAACTTCTTCCTTTGATTTGCCTAAGTAAATAATCTGATTTGATTTGGAAATTGATAAAATTTAACTTTTAGATTTTAGAACCCAATACACAATAATTTACATTGGCAGTATTATTTAAAATCACACCTTTAAAAAATTAATCCTCAGTGTCAAAAAATGTTGACTTAGAATAACACCCCATTATTTGAAATACTAGGAGAGACAATTGAAAAGCCATTGCGCAAGATTATCTTATGCACAATATTCCGTAAAGATCTGCATAGAAAGAAAAAGGAAGAAGACTGAAGAAAATGTCACGTACTTTCTAAGAGACTATTCATTTCTACTTATCCCCTGTATCATTAAGGATTATAATTTTCAGTTATCAATAATATTTATGGTGATCTACTACAATACAAAACACAGGATCACATATTTCTTTTTGGAAATGCAGAAAGATATTATCATAACAACAGTCGGTTGACTTCTGTAAGGGTACATCCATTTTGTGAATCTATGTACCAGATATGTGAGAGGGAGAAAGAGACAGAGATAAGATGAAGAAAGGAACAGACAGAAAGAAAGAGAGAAACAATGAGAGAATGAAGTAGGGAGAGAGAGATAGAGAGAAAAAGAGAAAGAGAGACTACAAAAATGATATTTAGAAACTACACAATAAATATTGCACTCATATTTTTCTGGTTTAATTCAAGGTAAACATTTTTGCTGCTATAGAACTTTCAGTTGTGCACTTCTTCCATTTTTGCATTCATGGTTTGGGAACACAAAGATACAGCATAAGTTACGTAAGGTTGTTCCCTTCCAAGGCAAACTTAATAAATGTTTTTTGTTTGCTGTCTACTACCATGAATTTTCAAATTACACAGTCTTTAATGAAAGTGTCTCTTCCAAAATTACTGATACAGTTTTAAAATAGTTTCCCATGCTGTAAGTTGTCTGTTTACTCTGTTGATTGTTTTCGTGTGAAGAAGTTTTTAGTTTAATTCATATCCAGAATCTACAAGGAACTCAAACATTTCAACAAGAACAAAATTTAAAACCCTATTAAAAAGTGGACAAATGACATGAAAAGACATTTTTCAAAAGAAGACATACAAGTGGCCTATAAACATGAAAAAATGCTCCACATCACTAATCATCAGAGAATTGCAAATTGAAACCACAATGAGACACCATCTTACACCAGTTGGAATAGCTATTATTTAAAAATCTGAAGAAAAATAGAGGTTTATGAGAATATGGAGAAAATTTACTTATATATTGTTGGTAGAAATGTAAACTAGAGCAACCTTTATAGAAAACAGTATGGGGATTTCTCAAATAACTAAAAATAGATCTGTCTTTCAATTCAGCAATCCCACTACTGGGTATACCTAAAAGAGAGTGAAACCATTATATAACAAAGATGCCAGCACCTGAGTGTCACAGCACTATTTACAAAGCACAGATAAGAAATCACCCTAAGTGTCATCAGTGAAAGAGTGACTAAAGACATATTGTATAGATAATTTAATGCCTCTAAGTCTCAGTTTTGAACATATGTATACACACATAAACAAAAACACACAATGGAATACTCAGCCATAAAAAATGAAAGCATGTATTTTACAGCAACACGGAGGAAACTGGAGGCCATCAACCTCAGTTAATTAACTCATAAACAGAATGACACCACCACATGTGTTTGCTTATAAGTGGGAGCTACACAATGGGCCCACATGGACACACAGAGTGGAATAGTAGACATTGGAGAATGCAAAAGGTGGGAGAGTTAGGGGGCAAAGCAGGGTGAATTAAGGTTGAAAAATTACCTATCAGGTACAATGTTCACTATTCAGATGATGGGTACACTAAAAGACTTCATCATTTCACAATATACACATGTAAGAAATCTACACGTCTACCCCCCAAATGTATTTTTAAAATACATAAATAAATATTAAATAAATAAGTGCTACAAAGGAAATAAAGTGATATTATAAAAGATTAGTGATGTAAAATTAAAATAAGCTATTGTAGTTACTAAAAATATTTTCAAAAACCATAAAAGTACTGAATCAGTGCTAAAAATGTAATGCTAATTACCTAACACATCCTTATTTAAAATATAGTTTATCAGATGAGAAATATAACGCTTTTGTGCTAAAAAGATTGATAATGAATAAAATTTTAATTCATACGGATTCCATTTTAAATAGTTTCAACCTATTGTTTCTGACTAGCTACAGAATAATGTCTAGGATTAAGAGTACAGCCTGTATAATTAAACAATTTGTGTTTTCATCTTGATACAATCCTGATTTTACTGAAAACTAAATATACAATGCTGACCAAGTAGTTTAATGCCTGTAAGTCTCAGTTTTGAGCAAAATAACAGTACCTACCTTACAGTTATTCTAAGTATTAAATGAGATAATGTCTCTAACGTTCCTAGAACAGTAGCGATAAGTGCCATAACAAATAGCTGTTACAATTATTTCAGAACAACTAGCCTTCCACCTTGGCCTCTGAGTCTTAAAGACTTGAACAAACAGTATCCGAGTTTTTAGCAGCTCAAACTTGCCTCCCTAGAATGACCCTAGTCCCTCTTAAAGTGCCTGCCTGAGAAAACACAAGGCTGTCAAAAGAATTTACTGTTTGTTCCAGGCAACACTTGAAAATAACACCCCTGTCTCCTAGAGTTTGTGGAAGGGTAGGTGCCTGACTTCCATAAACATCAGCAAACCCAGACAGGTTTCACACAGAGACCTACCTTCTCTTCCCACATTTACGATGTTTCCATTTTCTACCTCAACAGACCTTCCACTCACTCCCCTCCCTACTCCTTTATTCTTAGGAAAAAACACCCAGTCATTGTATAAATTGAACTTGAGGTCAGTTTGTGTTGGACTATTGTTTCTATTGCAATAGTTATTACTGATTAAAATGTGTCCTTAACATTTTAACTAGTGTCCAGTTTTGTTTATTTTTGGCACCGTTTGTGCTTCCTCCATGGTTGGCTCTTACCTGGCAAACATAACCAGAGAGTCTCAAAAGTATCCCAGCCTTAGATATAGACTTAGATACACAAGAAAGCGCCCCTCCTGCTGCATCAGCTCAGAGTAGCACCCTCTGGTCCCCTGACCCCAGAATCCTTTAGTGTTGTTGAGATCTTTGCTCACCAAAAGACATCAGACGATGGCACCGTTTCTCCATGTCAAATGTTTATCTTACAGTGCAGCAATTCAAGACAAGCATTCTTGTTTTTCAAAGCCCAGATTTCCATATACAATATATCCAATATCTTTACAAAGCTGAGCACACCAGAATACATAATGTTTACTATTCTATACGATTTTTTAAGATTACTTTCAGCAGGCTGCCTTTTGCCGGCTAGTAGCATTGCTGATTTTTTTAAAAAAGTATTAATAGTGATCTTGTTCTGTAATGAAACAGATGATTAGAGTACAAAGTGGTATGCTGTGATTGAAGTAGGTATGGAGCGTTATGGGAGCACGGAAAAGGTTAACGCATTTGAATTACTATAGTAAGCTCTAGACAAGAAAAAGCAAGAAAAAGAATAAAAGAGATAAAGAAAAGTTCTCTTCTAAAGTGAGGTCGAGGGAGTAACCTTGAACTAAGTGTGATTGGCAGGATGACAGTTTTCAAACCTGAGAATTCGATAATCATTCATCTTGGCAAGGGAAAAGGCCTTAATTTTAGAGCTGGGTTCAAATTTTGTCTTTATTATTTACTATATATAAAATTGAGGCTATTTGTTCTCTGCTCTAAACTTCTGTTTATTTACCTAAAATATTGGAATAATCCTATGCAATATGTTACAATGATTCAATACATCTTTCCAAAAAAAAAAAAAAAAAAGTGGACATCATGACACAAGCTTCCCTCTGTGTTCACTGAAATAAACCAGAAAAGGCCACATATTATACAGGGTAGCGGCTAACCACCTTGACCCTGGAGTCAAGTTTTCTAGGTTTCATTGCTGGCTCTACAAGGCACAAAATTAGTCTTGAGCAATTTACCTAATCTCTCATCTATAAAATGAAGATATTAGTAGTTTCTACCTCAGATGGCTGGGAATTAAATGTGTTAATGTGTGTGAACATTTAGAAGAGCCTGTGGTGTCCTAAACATTCATTTTCAGGATATGCACCTGCCTCTATTTTTCCTCTTCAAGAGCTCGGAGGCTGTGCATCACAGCTACTCCTGCCTCTACTGGGTTTGATTAATTACACAATTAAATCAAACCCCATTTTGTGTATATTGCATTTCACCTATTTACTTTATCTTTTCCTTTGTCATTTAAACGTGCTTGAATCTCTCTAACCTAAATGATATTGAAAAAATTAAATCCTCCTTTAAAGCCAATTTCCTATCCAGCTGCCACTCTGCATTATTGTCTTCACAGCTGAATTTCTGTAAGGATTTTCCTCGCTGTTCTATCATTCTTCACCTCATTCCAACCTGTCCGCTGACCCCTCTACTTGGGGAGCTTTTGCTTATACATCTTAAATGTCCAGGAGATTTTTTCCAATATTCACCTTGCCTAATATTTCAGAAGCATTGCATATTAATAATAACTATAACATCTAAATAAAATAATAATAATAATGGTAATAAAAATAAAAGCACATCTCATGGGATGTCACACTCCCCTGGCATTATTCTTATCCCTCTAACTCTTTCTTCTCAGTCACATGGATAATCTATATTCTTTTATCCAGTCTTAAGTTTTTTAAATTTCTCTGTTTTGTCCCTTCTCACTGGAATGTCTTAAGTTTAGTGTTCACACCACACCCAAGGCCTCAGTTATAAGGTATATACCATGACACTAAATATGTAAATATGATTCTAAATCTCAAATGTCGCTTTTGAGTGCTAGCCACATATATCCAACTGCCTAGTTGTATGGTGCCATGTCTAAAAGTGAACTTATAGTTTCTTCCTCTCCTGGCTTCCGTCGGATTGAACCATGACAATATCTTTACAGTTGTTCAAGGTGAAAAGCTAAGAATCTTTCAAGATATCCACCTCTCTCCTCCTCAATATCATGAATTCTGATGCTCTATCAATTTTGCCTCCTAAATAACTCTCAAACTTTCTCTTAGCACCTTCTTTGCCAGTATCCTAATCAAAGCTATCACCATCTACTCCTTGAATTAATGCAACAAGCTTGTGGTTTTACTATCATTGTGCTTTTCAAATCCTTTCCCCTCAGAAGAGGAAAATCTATTATTTAATAATGCAAATCTGAATGTGTCTTTCTAGCTTCTAATATTTCAATGGTTTTCCTACTTTTAACACATACAACGAGGTTCACCATTAGCTGATTTTGACTTCTCTCCAACTTTACCTTATAATACGCTCTCATTATTTCTTTCCATACTGACCTTCCATTATTTTCTCAAATGACCAATACTGCTTTTTGTCTTAGGCCATCACACTCTGTGTTCCCTTTGCCCAAAACATTTTGTCTTATTTTTCTCTTTTTTTTTTAATTTTTTTTTTGTAGCTAATCACTTCTCTTCTAGATCTCAATGAAAACGTCAAAAACAATTATTTTCAGAGAAATACTGAAGACATTTATCTAGACTAAATTAGATCTTGCACTTCTCATAGCACACTGCATTTGTCCTTCATAATGATTAACGATTATCATATATATACATATATTTTTTTTTTTTTTGAGATGGAGTCTCACTGTGTTGCCCAGGCTAGAGTGCAGTGGCACAGTCTTGGCTCGCTGCAAACTCCGCCTCCGGGGTTCAAGTGATTCTCCTGCCTCAGCCTCCCAAGTAGCTGGGATTACAGGTGCCCGCCACCATGCTTGGCTAATTTGTTTGTTTGTTTTTTTTTTTTTTTGGTATTTTTAGTAGAGACGGGTTTTCACCATGTTGGCCAGGCTGTTCTGGAACTCCTAACCTCAGGTGATCCACCCACCTCAGCCTCCCAAAGTGCTGGGATTACAGGCATGAGCCACTGGATTATCATATTTTTAATAACCAGTTTTCCCACCAGACTGTAGATTTTGAGGACAGCAGAATTGTGTCTGTTTTGCTCACCATTAATTTCCGTAATTTTTATAGGCCCATAAATCCTAAATTGTAGCAAAATTTATTAACGTAATTTTTTTCTTCTAGTTTCAGAAAGTACCACTCTGGACTAAGCAAAATCTCATACTTTTAAAAAACTATAAAACTTAAAACACAACAGACAAAAACCAGTTAAACACTTCACTTTTAATTGTTACTAAAGGCAATGCCTAAAACATTTTTATAAATTAGAATTGCTCTCATTGATTTAATCATTTTCCTGAATTCCTCAAAGTTCGATTGATTGATTATTAAGGCATGGAGCTTGCATTAATCTATCACATTGATGTCATTCAATGGAAGAGATACCTACAGCTAACAGCAGAATAGTATTATCAAGATATTTCTAGGATAATAGATTACATATGAAAGAAAAGATCTGACTCTTTTTATATTTTAATAAACTTTCCTAGTGTCACAGTGAAAACTCCTCAATGACTATTCCCCTCAATCTCTCTCACAGTGAAATCCCATTAGACTTTAGTTTGCTTTATTTGCAAAACAATGGTACAAATCTCTCCTTAAATAGGTTAGAGACACATACACATCAAAAGACCAAGTACAATCCCATCAGGTCTCAGAACCTAGAGGTTCAGTTTCAGGTCACTAGCACCATTGTCTATCAGGGCAGGCAAATTGATTCAAGGTAGAAATTGTCTTTGCCGTCTAGATTTTGGATAAATATGTAAATTTTCCAAAATTTATATTCTAATGTATCTTTTTTTCAGATTACTTTTCACATAATGGCATACCTGCTCTTATGTATGATCCATATTCTCAAGTGAAATAAAAATTGACTAACTATGGGACACATTCTTCCATATGATGCTCTGTGATTTGTGTACTTATAAAGGGTGAGCAAGGGATAGTGAGCAGGGGATAATGAATTTCCAAACAATAAAATAAAATCTAGTTCTTCCTCTAGAATTTTTCTAGTTCTCACACTGGCATAAAAATAGAAAGAAGATAAGGACATAACTAAATAAATGTTTCTCCCCTGTAAGATGATTTTATTTTCTAATTTCCCAATTGCTTTCAAATTACTGCAATTTATGAAGAATATATGTACATCATATGTAATATTTTATATTATATAAAATTAGCTTATGTTAGGTTGGTGCAAAAGTAATTGCAGTTTTTGTGATTACTTTTAATGGCAAAACCCACAATTACTTGTGCACCAACCTAATACATAATTTATTAAGAATTCATACATATGTGTGTCTATATTACATATATATGAATACATAATATGTGTGTATATGTATATTATATATAACCAATTAAATATTTCATTTTTAATTGTGATTAAAGGCAATGCCTAAAACATTTTCATAAATTAGAATTACCTTCATTGATTTTAGTCATTTTCCTGAATTTCAGAAAGTTCAGTTGACAGTATTATTAGGATATGGAGCTTGCATTAAACTATCACATTAGAGGGCATTCAATGGAAGAGGCCCCTAAACATTCCTAATTATATATTATCTTATATATAAAATATATGAAAGGTTATATAATATATTGCATTATACATAATTTTTATATGTTATATATACACTCATAACATATAGTATTATAGCTATATTATATAGGTATACCTATAGGTATAGGTATATTCATAATATATTGTGTTATAGGTATTAAAATATACATTTGTATATGTGTGTATATAACATATATTATGAATACATATATTATACATGTGTATATAACACATAATATATTATATACTGTATTACCATATATAATATATGTATATATACACATATGTACACACACATATACACACATATATTTTTTATATATATATATTTATAATCTATTACAATTTCCACTCTCAAAGTGAGCCCATTGTTTAAGTCAGTAATATTGGAGAAAAATCATTTATAGGAAAATCTTTTATAAGCTAGGATCTCTTTGATGACCTTAATGGATTGATAATTGGTGAGAAAAGCCTATATTCATTTTTGAGAAACTACAGCTATTATTGCAATAATATGTTTGTTTCAGTGTATTAGTAGAAAGATAGTAGACATGTTTCCAGAGTCCTGAAATCCTTGCTTCAGCTCTTCTTCTTTTTGCTGAAAATCAATAAATTGTGTAGGGTAGATGGTGTCCCCATTTAAATTGTTTGCTCCCGTCATCCTACCCTGACCTTGAATGCTATCAGTACAATATTCGAAGGCCAATTGTCTATATTCATCCCTTAATATGAAACTCTTTTGGATTCAAAATTACATCCTTAGACCACAAGACTTTCCACTTGCAAGTAACTGGAGAGTAAATTCTTCAGGGCCCAGACAAAAGCAAATTGTAGATTCTGTTTTTTGTTTTTTGAAGGAAGGCCAGAGTTAATTTCCATTAGTGAGTGAGAATTGTCCTTTGTCCTCAGGAACCTTGGAATATAGCGTCTCTTTCTAATGAAATTGAAAAGCTGCTCTGTAAATGTCCCCTTGACCACACACATGTCTTAGCATGACCCATATCTTTTGCACATGATATTGTATTATAAATTTGAAGTTATATCCTGTATCTACACTCCCTTTGCTTATCCCCTCTAGGGCTAGAAACTGATTATCACTTCACCAAATAAGAAGAACATTTTGACCTTAGAGTCATAGAATCTTTTACAATCATCAGGGGACAATTTTCCTTTATTATCAAAGTATTACAGCACAGCTACTCAGCCTCCTGACATAATTTCCAAGGCTTACTGAATTTCAGGGATCCATTCTTTTCTCCCTGGGAATTGTAATGACACTAACTCCTGAAATCGTTGCATTCTCATTGCATTTTGAATTCCCATCAGCATACAGTCAGGCACTACATAATGATGTTTCAGTCAACTAAGGATCACGTATACAATGGTGGTTCCATAGATTATAATACTGTATTTTTACTTTCCTGTGTTTACATATGCTTAGATACACACATATAATTGTTTTACAATTGCCTGCATTATTCAGTGCAGTAACATGCTGTACAGGTTTGTACCTTAAGAGCATTAAGTTATACCATATAGCCCAGTTTTGTAGTAGACTATACTGTGTAGAATTGTGTAAGTATACTCTATGATGTTTGCATAATGACAAAGATGGCTTATATGTCTCAGAACGTATCTGAATTGTTAAGTGACATGTGACTGTATTTTTCTATCTACCTATCTATCCTACTATCCATCTACCAGTTGGTCAATCAAAACTGCCCAGGTTTTCCTACTTGTATATGAAGTATATTTCATTTACAATAAAGTACAAATTTTCTCATGTGATCACATTCCCTCTGACTAGACCATAATGTTCTCTAATAGTTTCATATAGATCTCTGCACTAGGGAATAGTTTAAATTTATCCAGCTTAAGCCAATAATAGATTTAGTGGTAAGACTAGTTCTGAAATTTGATACCATCTCTTCCCACCACCACTACTATCAACCATTTCTGGCACTCCCTTTAAACAGGCAATTCCTCTTTCACCACCTACAGTTCATTTCCACATAGTAAAACCCTCAGTAAACATATACCACAGGTCTCTCTTCTTTTTTATGCACTTAATTACAATAATCATAAATTAGCAGATATTATTGCATGAAGGTTAAAAATTGTGTTAGATGTAATGAGGCCAAGCAAAAGTACAGCTACAGTCTCTTTCACTAATTTCTGTATTAGTTGATGCTCCTCTCTCCTTGGCTGGTTGTCATTGAAAATTAGCTGAACATATTACATTATACAACCAACAACCAGCTGATTTTCCTTTTAAGAAAGATGCACTCCTTCCAGTTGAGACTCACCGTTATTTTCCTTTAATTCCTTTAGTTAAGTCTGTTTATTTTCTAATCTTCCTATGATTTCTGGATAATCTGTATAGCAAGAAACCTTCCAAGCCCTGACTTAATGAATGCTACCTCTGTTCTTGAAAGTGTTCTTATAACTAGACAAGATTGCTGATGGAATTCTTCCTGTTTTCTGCCTACCTTCAGTGTGACACACTTTGAACCGTTGTATTTCCTTTGGTGATATGGAGTAGAATCTGTTTTTAATTCAAGAGAATAGAGAACATTAGCTGGAACTCCACATTTTAGGGTATTTTTTGGTGTATGACATTAAGGTCTAATAGACTTAGTAACATTTTGAGTTCATTGTAGTCATTCATAACCCTCTTTCAGTGATTAGATTTTTGTTTAGCAACACTATATCCATATAGAGTTTATAAAGAAGATATATTTACCTTATTTCCTTTAAACTGCAACTAATCTACCCAGTTCTAATACCTTTTGAAGGTTACCTGTATTAACTTTGCCCTAATAAAAAAATCTCAAAATTTTCAGTGGTTTATGTTGCACTTAACATTGAGTCTTTCATCAATGTATAATCATTTCTCACTCATACTGTAAAGTCAGTACCTGTCACGTGGCTCTTGTGGCTCTGCTTTAGTTCCACTCTGGAGCTAAAGAAACAGCTTCTGTTGCAAACATGCCATTCTCATGGGAAAGAAAAATGATTCTTAAAATTTCTACTTATAAATGGCATCATTTATGTATGGTCATATCCCACTGGACAAATCCAATCACGTGGCCAAAATCAATGTTAATTTGTCCATGAAGTATATTTCTTCTCTAGGGAATAGAGATGTGGAAAGTTACAGGGCAATGAGAGAGGACACAATATTCTTTTTTGGAGAAGTGAGCAGTGAATTCTTCGGAATAATAGTAAGTTTACAGCAATAATCTATATTGTTTTTAATTCGTCTGAGATCCACAGATATTCTATCTGTTAGACAACTGACTATCTAAATATTTCTTTCAGAACTCACCTTGTTTCCTACCTCGTATTATAAGCATAGGCACAACTGATTGGTACTACTGGAAAATTCTTAACTGCTAAATGTCTTCACCTATTGGCAAAATCTTAATAACGCTTTTTAAAATTAGTTCTCCAATACCAGTATAATTAACTCAGTTGATGAATCTTGCTTGCCTCGTCTATAAGACAGTCTCTACATATTGTATATTCCCATTTCCTGTAGCCATAAATTTCAAGAAAATTGGAACTAATAAAAATCCTAGTACCGATAATAGAGTTCCAAGAAATCTGATCATTGTTTAATACCTGTAGTACCAGCTGATCACTGGAAATATGAGAAATAGCACACATGAGATATTTTAATCTTGAATCTATCTAGTTTTGGGGTAGGTAGACATGATCTAACCTTTTATCTGATTTTAGCTTTATTTCCTAAACTTATGTATTTCCTAGAAGTAATTCATTTGTTCTACTAATTATCTTTTTAAAATTAAAATATATCTTTCAGCTGATCTCTGTATTTATGGTGATGGTACTATAATTTTTTAATTGTAAATATTATGATAAAGCTGGAGTTAATTTTAACGTTTTAGAGTCTCTGTATTATGATAGCATGACACATTGGTTCTGAAAAAAATTAAAATCCCTATTTCGCTTGGAACATTGTGGACCATTTCCATAGTAAGATAACGTGGTGATTTTGATGGGTTTGTATTACTGACAGTATTGTTCACTTAGTGTCCCAGTATTGTTCTGATCTTACCAGGCTATGTCAAGTAGCTTTTGATGCTCCATGGTCTATATTCTAGCATCAACATAATTTCATCTTTACTTTTATTTGGTGTGTCTCTTTCTCCTTTCTCTTAGATCTCTCTAGTAGACCTATTCTTAGTACCAAAACTGGGCATACAGCCATACTTCCTTTCTTTCTGCTTATTATCTCATAAGTACATCTTCCTAATATCCTTCTCCTTTCAGCATAGTGGAGGTCATTAGAGCTGTAATGTCAATTAGCTATTGACTGCCAAAAATATGTGTTACTTTCACAAATCATGCACACTGATACTTCACTGAGAATGATAATTTAATCCAAGATGCAGCCTCTGTTGCTACAGGCACCACATGTCCTATTTGCCCAGTTCAGTCCTAATTTGTATTTATTGTTTCTTGGTTACTATTAATAGCACTCCCTTTCACATTCACAAGTGTCCCAGTTTGGAAAATAAATTATATGGTTACTCTATTTATTGTAGATATAGTATCTAATTCAAAGTTAGACTTAACCTTGACTTCCTTTTTTGTACATTTCTTCTCAGGACTTCCCTTTCAAAATAAATCCATACATTTCCCAGGCATGCTCTTTCATTAAATGTGGCATCCTGATTTCCCCTCACTACCAAACACAAACTGTGTCACCAGTAAAACACATTGAATAAAATCGGAAGAAACACAGAGAATGGAACCTGAAAAATGTTCATTGTTTGTCTACATTTTTCCATACTGGTACAGAAGTATTATGTAGTTGCTTTATCCATCTGTAAGAGGTTACCCAGTTGAATTCATTATTGCTCTTTTTGTGTTTTACAGCTTTCAAAGGTTGTTGTAGCTACCTGGGTCACCCCAGTTCACTGTCTGGAATCGTTCCAGAATACACTGTTACTAAACAGGCTGACAGCTTATAACTAATTAGCTGCCTCATTCCAGCCCTATTTGTAGGGGGCTAGGCCATCTTTCATTGTAATTTTTCCTTTAGCATATCTCTCATTTTCCTTTCACATATGTATTTCTTACTCTCTAAAACTTCCAATATCTTCATAAATAGGTCCTGTTTACCTTTAATTAATAATGAGTTCTAACATTATCAGGGCTAATACACACATGCACCTTTACATACATACTCTTAGAGAGAAATTCTCTTAGTCATTGTACCTGTTGAGGAAAAAACAAACAGATTAAGAAAACACCCTCCTCCAATTTGTTAAGCATTGTGTAACAATCTTGGGTGCAAATCCTGACCGGTTCTCAAATTCTACTTTGTATTCACCTTATGAAGAAAATCATTTGCATTCATTATGCAAATCAGAAAATGAGTCAAAGTGGAACATAGATATAAGAAAATATCTAACAGAAAGAGCCAAAGTGGCAACGTAGAGGAAAGGGGAGAGGGTGTAGTAGTGACTTGGGCTGGGATACCATAGTAGACTATTTCTGGTGGAAGAAGGCTGAAAAATGGAAGGCTTAAGAAAACCTTGGGTGTGACACATTGTAAGAGAAGAGGAAATCAAGTAAAAATGTTTTCAGATGTTGTGCATTAAATCTTTACGATATCCTATGAGCCTGAAGTAAAAACATAGGAATTTCTTTCATTTACTTAAGCATTGATTTATTAATTTTCTCAACTTTTAATGTATTCTTTAAATGTGCTTCCATCCTACCTTTGAATCACGTAATTATTACATCAGTAATGTTATTTGACTTTGTGTTAATTTGACTTCCAAAAGCCAAGGTATTTTAGGTCCAGATTTCTTGGCAAATTTGGGGGTGGGGGAGCCTTATTCTAAGGATATAGAAAGTCTCTATGTACTTAGGACCACTATTTAAAAATTTATTAATTAATATCTTCATGATATCACTCATAAACTGGGTCTCTAAGTTCCACTGCTGTAATTAGCACTGATTTAAAACACAAGCTTCAGCCAAGTTGGGTTCACATAGTGAAGTACACAAGATACCTCAGAAAAATTTCTGGAAGGCCAAATGAATTCCTAGAGGTTATTTCAACCATGATTCTCTGTCTGAAGCATAATTCCATTCAACAATAATGATAAAAGGTAAACAAATTAGAAAAAGTCAATATAAAGTGACCTTCCTGGACCCCAAACCCAAAGCCAAAAATGTAGTGCCTTCTAGACTTCTGCAGAAGTGTCTAAATAAAATTCTGAAACTTCACAGATGTACTTACTGTTTGGGTATTTCGTACGTTCTTCACACACTGCAACACTGATATCAAGTAGAATCTCTGAGATTTTTGATCTTGAGCATAGGCTGAACATGAAGGACAGAAGGTTACTTTGTGGCCTGGTTGATGCCAGCAAAAATCTGTCAGTGAACGTATTACGAACCAAGAAGAGTGTCTCAAAGACATAATGCATCATCAGGGTGCCAAAGGTGACTTCTTAAAAGATAATGGAGAAATAAGCAAAACTTAATGCAATTTTTTAGCCAAGTGTTTATTTTTGATGCATAGATTTTTAAATTTGTGGTAATTGACTTATTGAGAATGATTCAGTTACTTTTTTAAATCTGCCAATTGTTACACATTTTTTTAAGTAATAACATATGATCAAACCCATTTTTGGATGAATTTCAATGGAAGAAATTGGCTAAAAAAGCTCTATATGCCATTCATGGGGGTAACCTAGAAGAACTAGTGAGACTCCTGCTCCGCTTGAGTGACCCACTCAAGCCCACAGCCACCAACACTGTCTCCCATGGCCCCAGCCATGTACAATAGCTCAAGGACCTGGGTAATATAATGGACAGTCAAGGTGTCCAATGAAATGATTTAGTCGCACACATATCCTAAACTTAATACACAGTTCACTATTCATGATATTCAAAACTGGAACATCACGTTGAGTATGCTCAAACCCGTGATGCATGCCAGATGTTCTTCAGTAGAACATGCTACCAAACTAATGAGCCGTCGGAATTCGTATTTTCACTAGATCTATAATATTACTTTCATTTTAGATATTTTAATTGTCATTATATTAATATTAAAAATTTAATGGCACATGAGACTGATAAAATTTATTTTATATTTAATTTCTAATTGACAAATATTAATTGTGTATCTATGTGGTGTACAATGTGAGGTTTTGATATATGCTTACAGTGTAGAAAGATTAAATCAAGCTAATTAACACATCCCTTGTCTCATTTACCTTTTTGTGGTGACGTTTAAAATCTACTCTTTTAGCAATTTTGAAATACACATTATTAACTGTGGTTACTATGCTGTGCAATAGATCGTTAAAAATTATTCCTCCTCTCTAATTGAAACTTGTTAGCCTTTGATACACATCATCTCCCATCCTTCTCTTCCTCAGCCTCTGGTAGCCACTATTTTACTCTCTGATTCTATGAGTTCGATCTTGTAAGATTCCACATACAAGTGAGATCATGCAGTATTTGTCTTTCTCTGACAGTCTTGTTTTACCTAGCATAATGTCCAGGCTCATCTGTGCTATTGCAAATGACAGAGTTTTCTTCCCCCCTTTTTTTTTTTTTTTTTTTTTTTTTTTGAGACGGAGCCTTGCTCTGTTGACCAGGCTGGAGTGCAGTGGTGCGATCTCGGCTCACTGCAACCTCTCTGCCATTCGGGTTCCAGTGATTCTCCTGCCTCAGCCTCCTGGTTAGCTGGGATTGTAATCTCAGTGCATGCTACCACGCCAGGCTATTTTTTGTATTTTTAGTAGAGACGGGGTTTTGCCATGTTGGCCAGGCTGGTCTCTAACTCCTGACCTCAGGTGATGTGCGCGCCTCGGCCTCCCAATGTGCTGGGATTACAGACGTGTGTCACCGCACCCGGTCTTCTTAAAGCTGTATAGTATTCCATTGTGTAGTAAGCCACATTTTATTTATTCATTCATGGATGTACACTTGGGCTGATTCCACATTGTGGCTACTGTGAATAATGCTGAAATAAACATGGAAGTGCTTATATCTCTTTGAAATATTGATTTCAATTTCTATGGATATATACACAAAAGTGATATTACTAGATCATATGATAATTCCATTTTTAGTTTTTTCAGGAACTTCTATACTGTTTTCCATAATGCCCATGTTAATACTAATACTAAATACTAAATAATAAAATACATTCCCACCAAAAATGTGCCAGAATTTCTTTGTCTCTACATCCTCACCAACACTTGTTTTCTTTCATGTTTTTGGCAGTAGCCATTCTAACAGGTGAGAGGTGATGTCTTGCTGTGATTTTGATTTGCATTTCCTTGGTGATTAGAGATGCTGAACATTTTTTGATATACCTGGTGGCCTTTAGTTTGTTTTCTTTTGAGGAAGGTTTGTTTAGGTATTTTACCCATTTTTAATCAGTTATTATTTGCTATTGAGTTGTTTGTGTTACTTATAAATTTGGAATATTGGTCCCTTATCAAATGTATGGGCTGCACATATTTTCTCCGGCGCAATGGGTTGTCTTTTCACTTATTTATTTATTTATTTATGTTTTGATTCAGGCTAATGAATTTTTTTCTTCAACTTTTATTTTAAGTTCAGGGGTACACGTGCAGGATGTTCAGGTTTGTTACATAAGTAAACGTGTGCCATGGTGGTTTGCTGCACAGATCATCCCATCACCTAGGTATTAAGTCCAGCATTTATTAACTATTCCTTCTGCTGCTCTCCCTCCCCATGCCCTCCACCTCTGGAAGGCTCCAGTTGTGTTGTTCCCCACCATGTGTCCATGTGTTTTCATCATTAAGCTCCCACTGATAGGTGGGAACATGGGATGTTTGGTTTTCTGTTCCTTCATTGGTTTGCTGAGAATAATGGCTTCCAACTCCATCCATATTCCTGTGAAGGACATGATCTTGTTATTTTTTATGACTGCATAGTATTCCATGGTGTATATGTACCACATGTTCCTTATGCAATCTATTGTTGATGGGCATTTAGGTTGTTTTCATGTTTTTGCTATTGTGATTAGTGCTGCAATGAACATTCGTGTGCATGTAACTTTTCTGTTTTGTTTTTGTTTTTGTTTTTGTTTTGTTTTTGTTTTTGTTTTTTTAAAGACAGAGTCTTGCTCTGTTGCCCATGCTGGAGTGCAGTTCTGCCATCTTGGCTCACCACAACCTCCACCTCTCAGGTTCAAGCAATTCTCCTGCTTGAACCCCTCAGGTATCTGGAATTACAGGCACCTGCCATCACACCCAGGTAATTTTTAGTAGAGACAGGGTTTCACCATGTTGGTCAGGCTGGTCTTGAGCTCCTGATCTCAAGTGATCCACTTGCCTCGGCCTTCCAAAGTGCTGGGATTACAGGTCACGTACGTGTATCTTTATAATTGAATGATTTATATTCCTTTGGTTATACCCTTAGTAATGAGATTGCTGGGTCAAATGGCATTTTGGTCTCTAGGTGTTTGAGGCATTGCCAGACTGTCTTCCAGAACGATGAATTAATTTACATGGCCGCCAACAGTGTAAAAGTATTCCTTTTTCTCCACCACCTTACCAGCATCTGTAAGCCATTAATAATTGCCATTCTGAATGACATGAGATGGTATCTTACTGTGGATTTGATTTGCCTTTCTCTAGTGATCAGTGATTTTGAGCTTTTTTTCATATGTTCATTGGCCATATATATATGTTCTTTTGATAAATGTCTATTCATGTCTTTTGCCCATTTTTAATGAGGTTGTTTGTTTGTTTGTTTTGAAATTTGTTTATGTTCCTTGTAGACTCTGGATAATAGATCTTTTTTTAGATGGATGGATTGCAAAAATTTTCTCCCATTCTGTAGGTTGTCTGTTCACTCTGGTGATGGTTTCTTTAGCCATGCAGAAGCTCTTTAGCTTAATTAAATCCTGTTTGTCAATTTTTGCTTTTGTTGCAATTACCTTTGGCATTTTCATGAAATCTTTGCCTGTACCTATGTCCTGAATGGTATTGCCTAGATTTTTTTCTATAGTTTTCATAGTTTTGAGTTTCACTTTTTTTTTTTTTTTTTTTTGGAAACAGAGTTTTGCACTTGTCACCCAGGCTGGAGTACAATGGCATGATCTTAGCTCACTGCAACCTCCACCTCCCAGGTTCAAGTGATTATCCTGCCTCAGCCTCCTGAGTAGCTGGGATTACAGGCATGTGCCACCATGCCCAACTAATTTTGTATTTTTAGTAGAGACGGGGTTTCTGCATGTTGGTCAGGCTGGTCTCCAGCTCCCAACCTTAGGTGACCCATCTGCCTCGGCCTCCCAAAGTGCTGGGATTACAGGTGTGAGCCACAGCACCCGGCAGAGTTTTACATTTAAGTCTTTAATCTATTTTGAGTTAATTTTTGTATAAGGTATAAGGAAGGGATCCAGTTTCAATTTTCTGCATATGACTAGCCAGTTCTCCCAGCATTGCTTATTAGATAGGGAATTCATTCCCCATTGCTTGTTTTCGTCAGGTTTGTCAAAGATCATATGGTTGTAGGTGCGGGCTTATTTCTGAGTTCTCTGTTCAGTTCCCTTGGTCTATGTGTTCGTTCTTGTACCAACACCATGCTTTCTTTTCTATGGTAGCCTTGTAGTATAGTTTGAAGTTGGGTAGTGTGATGCCTCCAGCTTTGTTCTTCTTGCTTAGGATTGTCTTGGCTATTCAGGCTCTTTTATAGTTCCATATGAATTTTAAAATAGTTTTTTTCTAATTCTGGTCTTTTCACTCTTTTAATTGTTTATCTTATTGTGTGCAAAAGGATGTTAGTTTGATCCAGAAAGATTCCTGTTAGGTTAAATGTATTTGTCTATTTTTGCTTTTGTTGCTTGTGTTTTGGAGTCGTAGCCAGAAATCATTGCCTAGATCAATGGGATTGCATCAAACTATAATCCGTGAAAATAAAAGACAGAAAAACACATGTTCATCTCAATAGATTCAGAAAAAGCATGTGACAAAATGTAACATTTTCTTACGGTAAAAATTCTCAGCAAATTAGAAGTAGAAGGACCATGCCTCAATACACTAAAGGTCAGGTAATGACAAACCCAGAGCTAACACCATACTCAATAGTGAAACATTGAAAGCCTCTCCTCTAAGAGAGAAACCATACAAGCAAAATTAGGATGCCCACTCAAGCCACTTCTATTCAAGATAGTACTGGATGTTCTAGTCAGAGCAATTAGGCAATAAATAAATAAATGCAAAGCATTAGAATAGGAAAGTATAAAGTAAAAGTGTCTGTTGGCTGATGACATGTTTTTACGTATAGGAAATCCTAAAGATTCTAAAAATATATTGCTAGAACTAGTAGACAAATTCGATGAAGTTTCAAGATACAATATCAATGTACACAGAAGATATATATATATATATATGATGAATAAAATCATGTTATTTTCAGTAACATGAATGAAACTGGAGGCCACCATGTTAAGTGAAATAAATCAGGCACAGAAAGAAAAATATCACATGTCTTCATATGAAGGGGCAAAAAAGTTGATCCTATGGAGGTGGAGGGTAGACTGATAGTTACAAGAGGCTGGCAAAAGGAGGGGAATGAGGAAAGGCACAAACATGCATTTTGATAGAAGAAAAAAATTGTAGTGCTGTATAGCACAGGAGGGTGACTGTTGTTAGTAACAATATATTGTAATCAACATAGCTGGAATAGAAGATTTAAAATGTTCTCAACACAGAAAAATGATAAATGTGATGAATTTCTTAAATATCCTGCTTTTATTACACATTTTAAACATGTATCAAAATATTACATTTATCCTATAAATATGTACAATTATTATTTATCCAATATGTAAAATTAGTAGGTATTATGATTTATTATTTTAAAACTAAAAGTATGAAATACAATGTCATAATCTGCAGCTTCTTTTTAGCTATGTTTTGGAAAATTTATTTATATGGATAGACAAATACCTATAAATATATTGTATATGCATATATTTACATATAAATACATAGTTGTATATACATACTTGTATACACACTTATGTTTTAGTATACATGAATAATATGCACTTCTTATTTTTTTTTTTTTTTTTTTTTTTGAGACGGAGTCTCTTTCTGTTGCCCAGGCTGGAGTGCAGTGGCGCGATCTCAGCTCACTGCAAGCTCCGCCTCTCCGGTTCACGCCATTCTCCTGCTTCAGCCTCCCCAGTAGCTGGGATTATAGGCGCCCGCCACCACGTCTGGCTAATTTTTTTTTTTTTTTTTTTTGTATTTTTAGTGGAGACGGAGTTTCACCGTGTTAGCCAGGATTGTCTTGATCTCCTGACCATGTGATCTGCCCGCCGCGGCCTCCCAAAGTGCTGGGATTACAGGCATGATCCTCCGCGCCCGGCCTGCACTTCAATTTTAAAGAAGCTATATGCATTCCAATTTATGTGTGTGATAAATCATTTAATCCGTTTTGTATGGGTAGAAATGGAATGTGCATCATTCTTTTTATTATAAATCTTGCTGAAATTAATCTATATACTTTTATGTATGGCCTTCTGTACCTAGATCTTTATAGCAATTCCTGGAACTAAAATTGCTGGTTACAGCATATTCACATATTAAAATTTAATGAATTTTAAAAAGTAGATCTCCAAAATTGTTCAGTCAATTTCTTTCCCTTTAGCAGTGCAGAAAATATATATTTCTCTTTTCTTTGACAGTCATATACACTTTATTAATATTGAAAAAACAGATTAATATATACAAACTGGGAGAGCAAATTATGCTTATATTTTTTTCTATTAGGATTAATAATATTTTGTATATTTAGGTACCATTTCATTTTATATAGGTATATATATAAGTGTGTGTATGTGTGTATATATACTATATCACTTCAACAAGTTTCATGCTGTGAATCAATTTGTGTAACTTAGAAGTTGCCTGTCTCTTGAAAATTATAGGAACTTGCCATCAAAAAGAGTCTAGGCTCAGAGTCTTTGGCCAAGTTTTCATTTTATTTTTTTCATATTGTCATGGTATCCCTGGTATGTTGCTTTGCCAGCCAGAAACCTCTGGGGTTGGTGGTGTCTTTGCCTGAGTTTTCACTAAGGCCCTTGGTCTCCTTCTGCTCACTCAACCTGGCAGGCTGTGCTTGGCTTGCACTGCCATCCTGAATCTCACACCTGCCACGGATGAGCCAGGCACGGAGTGGTGAGGAGTGTGTGTGAGCAAGCAAGTGTGCAATCTGGCCACTGTACATAGCCAGGTACTCCAGCTGAGGCGGGGAGGCAGCTCCAGACACTGACATGGGCGCTGGCTTCCTGTATGGCTGTGGCTGAACCAGGCATAGCGCAAGCAGCTTCCATGACTGGCACCGGGAAACACGGTGGTGCCCAGAAGCTTGGAGATGCCAGGAACTGCAGAGCTCTAGAGAGAGTGTCACAGCCCTGACCTGGGGAACTCCTAGGTCTGTGCTCCCAGAAGGGCTGCAGCTCTTCTCTCCTAAACTTGTCACCTGCAACATGGTGAGCAAGGGGTGTGTTTCAGCCCTGTTTGTGTTACAGCTCTTTTAGCTCTGCCACGTGGCAGATCCCAAGTTCTTGTCCTACATCAAGGAAGAATGAGGTACATGGACAAGTGGAGGGTGAGCAAGGCAAAGAGGGGCTTTACTGAGCAACACAACAGCTCAGAGGAGACTTGCAGTGGGTAACTCCTGTCCGCAGCTGCTAGTCCTGACATCTGCGTGAGTCTGCCTGGGTCTAAGGTTTTTATGGGATTCAGAGGGAAGTACATGCTGATTGGCTTATGGGCAGCCATGGGCGAGTCCAGAAAAAGCACCAGAGTTTCCATTCTGGTCATCAGCCCAGTCCCTAGGCTTCAGGCCATCCGTGGCTTAAAGGTGGGGCTGCACCAGGGACCTGCTCCTTTCTGCCCAGGGGGCTGTGTGCCTCCTAGTCACCCAGGCTGTTTGTGCAGAAGGGCACCTGCAGGCCTGTGGGGGAGCCGCCCTCAGCACACCCTCAAGCTCCTTTCCATGCTCGTCGGTGCCCAAAGTCTAGAGGTGGCTGAGGTGGCAGGGGACTGGTGTGTCAGTACTGCCTTGAGCATGCACATACCCAGTTGGGTTGCCACACCACCCGGGCTTGATCTCAAGTTTGCTCCGAGATCAGAGTAGGCCAGGCAGCAGCAGGAGCTGACACTTCCAAGCCCACAGGAGCAGGGAAGCTTCCTGGGCCTCCAAGAGCAAAGAGACGCCTGGCCCACAGCTGCAAATGGATGGCTGCAGCTGTGCCTGGGAGGGTGGGGCTCCTGCCCACTCCTGGCCAGGGATGCCCAGGTCCAGAGCCATGGCAGGGTAACTGCAGCTGCCCCCGGAGAGCAGGAGGCTCCTCCCCTGCCAACTCATGAAAGGGTGGGACTTCCACCTGTTTCTGGCTCCTGCTGGCTGCCGCTGGCTCCGGCAAGTTCCATGGAGCACGCAGTCCCAGCCATGCCTCCCAAACTGCTGGCACGGGCTGCTGCTGCCATGAATATCTTCCCTAGACTATTTTGGTTTGTGCTTTTGTTTGAGAAACTCAGTCTTAAAAGTTTTTATATTATATTGCCAATTTATGTAAATAAAGCTCATCTATTTCTATTTTCATATAACTTTTCTGATTATTCAGTTTATATGTTTAGTGTTTGAACATGATGGAAGTTAGCATCTTTTTCATTAATATGGTTAAGATTTTTTTTAATTGTATAAAAAATAATTAGCATATATCAACTCCCTGAAAATGGGTGTTTAGACTCAGACACAGGTGGATTTATAATTATAAAACTTGAATGTAAAAGAAATTCTTTATACCTTTCTATCATTATACACATTTTTAGATAGAACTTCAATGGTCAATGTAAATAACTTCTCATAATTTTGATTATGTTCACATAGGAAAATATTGAACTCATGCTCCTCATATCTTAAGAAAGTTCACTCACAGTCAAGTAAACTGTGTGTATTGAAATTACTACAATTTTCTGTACCAATTTCCAGTTTCTCTGAATGTGTGGATGGGGATGGCTTGGGAGATAGGATTTGTATACTTTACAGATAAAGATTTCTCTAAGTCACTTATTGGTTTGGCTGTGTCCCCACCCAAATCTCATCTTGAATTATAGCTCCCATAACCCCCACATGTTGTGGGAGGGTTCTGGTGGAAGGTAATTGAACCATGGGGGCGGGGTTTTCCCATACTGTTTGCATGAGAGTGGATAAGTCTCACAAAATCTGATGGTTTTTTAAAGGGGAGCTCCCCTGCACACACTCTGTCTTGCCTGCTGCCATGTATAATGTAACTTTGCTCAGCATTTGCCTTCAGTCATGATTGTGAGGCCTCCCCAGCCATGTGGAATTGTGAGGCAATTAAACCGCCTTCCTTTATAAATTAAGCAGTCTCAGGTATGTCTTTATCAGCAGTGTGAGAACAGACTCATGCAGTAACTTTTAAAATTATGATGAAAAAAGTGTCCACATTTTTATGAACTACACTTAACTTGTGTTTACAAGTAGTGTCATATTATCTGTGGGTTTTAAGGCCATACATAACAGAGAAAAATTTTGGTTACCTTACTAAATTCTAAAAAATTTTACTTTTCACTATAAAATAAGTTAAGTAACATAGCATTTACAGATATACATTTCTTCACCAGAGAATTAGTAACAGTATTTTAATTCTACAGGTTATTCAATAGAGCTCAGTATTAGTGACAACAATAATGCTTCAACATCATTAGTATGTTAAGATGGTTAATATTTTGGTTATAATTTTCCATTGAACATTTATTTGTCTACCTATTTTTGAATTGTGAAATTTCTACATCCAAGACCTATTTTTTCTATTGAAACATGTAATGATATGAAAGAAAAAAAGTTAATTTATTGAACAGAATTGTATATCATACCATAAATATTTCCTAGAATATTTACATGATCATATCCAATATATCCTATAGAGATATCTATGTGTTTTAAAAAAATTGTCAGTTTAGTTTTAGAGAACCAAATGCTGCGCTTTATCACAAATCAATCATTCATCAAGGGAAAGAAGGTTATTTGCAAGTAAATCTTTAAGGAGCATCTATTGAGTGATACATACAATACTCAAATTCCTTCTCCAAAGAAAATAAAAGATTAATTATTTACAAGATACATTTCAACCTCAAATGAAAGATAGACGAGGAATCTTTACAAGAGTACTTGCTGAGCAGAAATGTTTTATAAAGAATAATTTTCTTAGTATTTATATTTCAAGTAAATAAAATATAAATTCTGGGTTGTAAACATTTAGAAAACTGTAACTGATTTTTAAAGTTCACTACTGTCAAAAGGCAAAATCATAACATATTTAGTTTAAAGATCTAATTGGCGTTTATGTTTAATTCTATAATCAGGCAATCATAAAATACGATAAATATTCCAATGACCTGAACAGAAGAAGTCGGCATTATAGGCAGAAAAGGGCTGAAGAAAGCAGTAATAAGAAATGAAAGTGGACTGGTGGTTTAAAATTACCCTCCTTATAGGGTTAAAGCAGAGGAAACTTTCTTATACTGGCTCAGGTAAATTGGACCCCATTTGATTGTTTGTTGTAAATCTCCTGTGTTATTTTATTTTATTTTTATTGTTTGGAAAACTGGTCCATTTCAGAGTTCATTTTTATTAAGTGGCAATTAGCACAAGTGCTTCCATTTTGGTTTGGTCTGTGGCCTAGTGGAGAAGCTCAGACCAAAACAGTGGCCTCCTACAAATTGATTTAGCACTGCTACTCAGAGTTTTGGAATAGTTTTTGATACATGGTACTAAATATATGTTAAAATAATAAAAGAAGGAAAAAGGAAAGAAAGAAGGAAGGAATGGAATGGAAGAAAAGAAAAGAAAAATTAAAAAAGGAAGAGTGAATGAATGCTTTTTCCAGTACGAGAGACAAAACCCAACAATTATAATACAGCAAGTCAGAGCTAACATGGACATAGGTCTAGAAGGCTAAGAGAGAAAATAGAAACCTGACTCTAAATATCTAGGAAATCTTTTCCGAAAAGAAGGCAATTTGTTAGATTTGAAGTATAGCTAGGAATTTCCTAGCTAGATAATTGGAATTATAACTTCTGGATAAAGGAAACAACACACACGCCACGTGTGGTTAGTGTCTTAGGTCAAGTCCTCTAGAAGTAGAGCATGAAATGGGGATTTTACTTCTAGTATTTCATCAGGAATATGCTCTTAAGAGAAAGGGGGAAAAAAAGAGGGAATGAAGGAAGTAGAACAGGAAGAGGGGAGGGGAAAGTTAAGTAATGTAATCTCTCCCTGAGATTACACTGAGTTTTAGCACACAGGAAATCTCTGTGGACCAAATTGCAACAAAGAGTCCCACCTTGAGGCGGTCGTTCATTACCTTAATTCCCCTGAGGTAAGATGGAGTCTATTAGTTATGGTGATTCCTGTTAGGTTAAGACAATTCTCTGGAGAAGGGGATAATTGTGAGTTGTTACTGGCCAGGTGATTCCTGTTAGGTTAAGTCAAATCTCCCATGGTTCAATTACCTTCCACCAGAACCCTCCCACAACATGTGGGGGTTATGGGAGCTATAATTCAAGATGAGATTTGGGTGGGGACACAGCCAAACCAATAAGTGACTTAGAGAAATCTTTATCTGTAAAGTATACAAATCCTATCTCCCAAGCCATCCCCATCCACACATTCAGAGAAACTGGAAATTGGTACAGAAAATTGTAGTAATTGGAGCCATTACTGAGTTGTTACTGGCCAAGACTCACAACAGCTGGGGAATAGGAGCAACAGCCTTTACAATGGATCTGGGTGGAGCACCAAAAGCAGCCACAAGTTACCTCTTTTGTCATTCAACTGTGTTTCTAACATTAAATTCATTTCATTCTGGCAATGCTTTTCCAAAATTTCAGTGATTACAATGTCTGGGAAAACTTACAAGCTGAGGAAGAGTGTGATCGATTATAGCCCTTGCTACTGAAATTGCTATTAACTCCTTCCTGCTACTCATTGTCTCTATCCATTTTGAATCCCTCTTAAAATCTAGATTCCTATTAGGTGTTTAGTACTTCTGCCTATCTAGGTGCTTTACAGGGTAGCTTGACCCAGACCTTCGTGAAGGGTTACCAGGCCCTCATCGAGCTATAATTGCTATACTTGCCTATTTAGAGTTAAAAATAGACACAAGAGATTCTGTGACAAGTCACCTAAATACAAACGAATTTCTCTTTCCTCCTCTAATGTGGCAGCAGTTGCTCCCCTCATGATGCTCAGGGCCAATTACTTGTACCAGAACATTAACTCCTTTCTTCTCTTATTGGCCTGTTAGCACAAGGAGACTAAAATGGCTAGCTAGTGGCTACAGCATAAGGTTTAATGGAACTCCTACTGTGCCCATCCAGTGGAAGCATCTGGAAACTAGGAAAAAGAGCCACAAATTACTCAAGCAGGTCACTAGTAGTGTTAGGAAGTGAGGTCACTTCTACTAAAACCTTTTGTTTTCTGGGCTCATGTATTCTACTGTTATATGGGCGTAGTACCATATAATGGCATCGGATTGTAATCCCAGCACTTTGGGAGGCCGAGACGGGCGGATCACGAGGTCAGGAGATCAAGACCATCCTGGCTAACATGGTGAAACGCCGTCTCTACTAAAAATACAAAAAACTAGCCGGGCGAGGTGGCGGGCGCCTGTAGTCCCAGCTACTCAGGAGGCTGAGGCAGGAGAATGGCGTGAACCTGGGAGGCGGAGCTTGCAGTGAGCTGAGATCCGGCCACTGCACTCCAGCCTGGGCGACAGAGCAAGACTCCGTCTCAAAAAAAAAAAAAAAAAAAAAGAAGAAGAAGATATATATTCTATCTTGGAAGATAGAGCCTTTTTTCCCAAGATTATCATCTCCGAGCTGGCTTCTCAGCTGTGTCTTCAAAATGCTATTTCATTGCTCTGTTAGAAAGAAACTTATAATGCAGCATTTGGATGGAGCAAATGGAGTCATGTGCTTAGTACACATTCTTCGCTGGCAAGCAGATTCCTCCGTGTGAGGAGATGTTATGTGGGATCCTATTCTGGAAGATTAAATAATCTAGAAGCCATTGGATAAGACCTCTGCATGCTCTGTTAGCAATAAAGGCAAATTCATTTAAAAATATTTGACAATCTCAATCAACATGAAATATTGCTTGTTCAGTGTGAAAGGGATCTGATCTAATCAGCTTGCATCTAAGAACCTGGTTGTTCTATTTGATGAGGGTATCATATTGGGAACTCAGTTTTGGTCTCCACCATTGGCACATCGTTTATTCTGTAGCATAAGTAGTCAGCACTTGCTTTGAAGAACCCTGTGCAGTTGGGTCCATACATATCAGATACTTCTGCCACCATAGCATTAATATTCAGGAATGCAATGCATAAGTACTGTGTTAGCTTAGGACACAGAGTGGCAGAAATGTATTGGCTGGATAATCAGTTCTCTATTTACTTGTTTCGTGATGCTTCTTGTGGGCACTGATTTGTGAAACAAAGATCTTCACACTTGTTTCTTGTGTCCGTAGGTCCATCCACATACCTCTTTCCCAGGTCTCCTTGTCATCATTATTTCAATGTCACTTTTTCCAATAACCTAACCCACAAACTAAGCCAATCTGTATTGCCTAAGAGTATGTATACCCTTTCTTAGGCTTTTCTGTTTCCACTTAAACCACCCTAGTCTGTGCACATTGAGAGAATTTCCTTCACTGCTCTCATTCAGGGCCATTTTTAAGAAGAGTTGTCATGAAAAAAAAAAGAAAAAGCCAATATTTAGCTTATATTGTCATACCAAGCTGACCCATTTATGAACCAAGTTCAGGTATTTTCCTCCTAGAGAGGCCATGGGGTCATAGCTATTGATTGAGGAAGAGGTACTGGTTTAGCATTAGAAGGTGACGTGGGGGGCCAGGCACAGTGGCTCATGCCTGTAATCCCAGCATTTTGGGAGGCTGAGGCAGGCAGATCACGAGGTCAAGAGATCGGGAGCATCCTGGCCAACATGGTGAAACCCTGTCTCTACTAAAAAAAAAAAAAAAAAAAATTAGCTGGGCGTGGTGGTGTGTGCCTATACTCAGGAGGCTGAGGCAGGAGAATCGCTTGAACCCCAGGAGGTGGAGGTTGCAGTGAGCTGAGATCATGCCACTGTACTCCGGCCTGGTGACACTGCACTCCTGCAGTTGGCCTTTCCTTATTCCATAGCTATTGCATTTGTGTATACTATGGCTGTTTTACCAATACTTATCAATCTTAGCAAACACTTGATAATCCACATGACATATTTTTTCTACCACAGATGCCTCAAGTGCCATGGGATCTTATATAACCCAAACAGTGGGTCCTTTTATATCACAATTTAGAGCTGTTAACAAACCCTTTTCCTGCCGTGGGCCTCATTCAAATCTAGCAGCCTTACACAACAATGAATGGGTTAGAGCAGTATTCCACAGTATGGAACATGCTGGAATGTTCCAACAGTATGGAACATGCTGATATCAAAACCAAAAGATGTCTTCCAATCTCTCTCTTTTTTTTTTTTTCTTAACTTTCAGAGGCATAAGGTGCAATGACTTGCCTTTCAGTTTGGGGTATAATGTCCTAGCATGTCCTAGAAAATTGGACCCTAGAACTTTACTGATGTGGCAAGCCCTTAAGTTGTTGTAGGGTTTACCTTGCATGCTCCAGAGCACATATGTATTACCAAGGCATTCAGAACACTTGCCATTTCTCGCTCATCAAACACAATTACTATTATGTTATCAATATGGGTAGATGAATGTGATATTTTTCAAAATGTCTGGAACATCAGAATTCCTTTGGATTATGTTAGAAAATAGGGCAGAGGAGTTACACAGCACTAGAAAAAGATAATGAGTATATATTAAGTAAATGTTAATTTCTTCTAATGTTTCTTCAATGCTTAAAGAACACACTCACCAGAGTCATAGGTAATGTTATCCCACATAGTAAAGAATACTACTACAGGCATGGCAACTACAATTAGGGATACTAACTGGTTAAATTTGTGTCAATCCACTGGTCTCTGCCATTATCCATGTGATTTTTTTTTTTTCCCAGAGGCCAGACTGTTGAATTAAATAGAGATATCACAGTCACAAACTACATCTTTCAAATCTTAGAGGGTGGCAATAATTTCTGCCACTTTTCCCAGGAGACAATATTGCTTTGAGTTTTCTCAGTAGGAGTAATTTTAGGACTTCGGATTCACCTTACCTCCAATAACAGGTCCAGGTCAAGGAAACTGAGCTGAACTGTTCTGTCAACTGCTAAGTATGTTTATTACAAGTTTACTTTAGAACCAGTGACATTATCACTGGCCATGTCTTTGAAAGTTAGGCCTGGTTCAGGACATAGTTTCTTAGTTAAGATCCATGCACTACTTTATGTTATTTTGTACTGGTGTTCATTTGCACAGTGTATCCACCAGCCCTTGGAATATTCGGATATCCCAATTTACCTTGCATATGGTTATGTAGGCAAATAATAGTAGGTCTCTTAAGAGAAAAACTGAGGGAATCTCTACTTTGTAGATTTTCTGAGATATGAGTGTCTTTCTGCATAACCACCTGTTTTTTTCTTCCGGTCATGGTTTCTGTCTGAAAGCATGATCAGGTCTGGAAATTAAGCAAGCTGTTATGACCTTCCATGATGTTCGGGTGGCTGCCTTCAGCCTTTTGTTAATATATTATTGAATTTATATGCACACATATTCAGCATGTTTATTTGATGCCTATCTTGCCCTGAGTCATTTCTATGTTCCTATAGCAATCTTCCACACATAACATTTTTACCTTTCTGACCATTCAATTAAAGCAATATTTTATGTGAAATGTAAGTGTTAATGTCTTTACTAACAGAAGCCTAGTTCTCTAATAGCATTTCCTACCATCACTCTAGATTTATAGAGGTCAGTCCTTACTGATTTTTTCAACACTACACCCCGTACTGCATTATTAAAAAGAGTAACCTCCTCGCTGCTTTGAGGAATGTGGTCATCTTGTAGTTTTTTATTGTCTTCTATAGTAAACCCATTCTACCCCACTCAATTCTTTAATCTTTTGGATTGTTTCCTTTGAGTTCATGATGGAAGTTCTTACATCTCTACTTTATTTAATTTGGAGCGTTGCTTTTTCAAACTCCCAAGAGCAACCCCATCAGTTTATTAGTTATTATTTCTAATTATTATTAGTATTTAGAGGTATTGAAGTAATTTTGTGTATAATGGCTCTTTTCCCTTAGCAGGCCTAGCACTTTCTTAGTCTGGTAGTGGATCTCCTGGAGAGGAGAGGAAGTCTGGGACAGATCCTAAAGAGGGAAAACACTGTCTTGTAAAGCAGCTGTTTTATTTGTGTTATCACCACAGTCGTCAAACAAAGAAAATCTCTATTTTCCAACCAGGTAAAATGAGCCACTTCCAAAAAACCAGAGGTTAAGAGGAATCTGAGAATTCAAGGTTCTGAAGTGCAAATGCACAGACATCCCCATCCTAAATCTCAAAGTTCCACTCTCCCTAAGAGGACATGACTTTGACATCTGGACCTAAAGTGACCTTTCTCTGGTGTCTCCCATTCTTATAATTAAGTCCGGTGTATTGTCTTCAACACTGATTTCTAGTCATAGAAATTGATTTTCCTGATATTTCCAAAGAAGGTCTCTGATGCTCAAACTTTGGTTTAAATTGTTGATTAATAGATTTGAGCCTATATTGTAGCTCGATACATAAATGATGCTTGGTTACTGGCACCTGATTTCACAGTCACATGTATTAGACTCATCTTCGTATTCTGATAGGGGAGATATGTAACAGTGATCTACAGATCAGAGGAAAATACAATTGCAGAAATACATATTTAGAACAATGATAGTAATGTATGCTCAATCTCTGATGGGATAGTGATTGCTTTTAGAGATGACTCAGGAATAATTTTCTTGAAAGTTGATGCTTGAGCTTTATGTTATTGAAATACAAACTTAGATGCTCCAGATATAGATACATAGATAGATATGTAGATAGCGATATATAGATAGATATAATTATATTAATACTAATAATGTGTCATTAAAGGACTTTAATCTGGGTAAAGTGAGTATCTAATTTGTTGTCTAGATATATTATCTTGAGAATAGTTAGGTGTTTACTGCAATAGTTTAGCCGAAGTTCATGAACTTCTTAACTAAAGAAAGTCTAGAGACAATGAAAGGCTGGTTAACAAGAACGACTCATGAGTTTCTTGCTGAGTGCCTAGGAGGGTAGTGAAATTGATGTCTGAAATGGGAAATCTAAGAAAAAAATGTTGAAAATATGGTTCCTATTATGTATTTTGAGTTTCAATGCCAGTGGGAATCTGAGGTGAATATTGCAAAGCGTTTGTTTTCAATGGGTGGCAACCAACAAGACTCTATTAGGACATTCCTAAACATTGTAAACTCAAGGTGTAGAAGAAGATAAAGGACAGGATAATAGAAAATGCCTTAATTCTCAAGTTTGAGAATTAAGAAGAAAAGTGTTTAGCTGTGACCATACTTATATTTTATGTAAACTAAATATATAAAAAAGAAAGTGAAAGGTTTTTCTCTCCTCTCATTTTCTTTTAAAGTTAGCTGAGTTTTCCCTTGCACTATCAGCCATAAATCAAATAACTGAGTGTTAGACAATATTGCACTTTTGATAAACTTTCAGAAGAAAAGGATATGAAAGCTGTCTAGAATACTCAATTATTAGCTAAATTCACCAAGGCAACAATCAGCATAAAAGGTGTCATGAGCTAAAGAGTATTCAGAACAACTGCTTTCACCTTTATACAATGGGTCATTTTACTTCATTTTATTTTTGAGAAACAAAAGAAGCATAACTATGATATAAAAAAAGAAAGTAATTTTTCTAAATGAGATGTAATTTTCAAAATATCTTTTGATAAGATAGGAATAGCAACCTTTAATTATGATTGGGATTTGCACGGAAATACTGGTACACGAATTTAATCAAAAGCAGATGTTCCACTTTCAGTTCTTTTCCAAAATGAGGAAAGATAACAATAGCAACTTAGTAACAAAAATAATAGGAGATATAATATCTTACTAACATTCATTTTACTAGGATGCAGACCTTGCCATGGGTATATCTTTTATCTAAACTAGGCCTAATTATGAAAATACTTTTCTAATTTTGTTTTACTTAAGTCACTCCAAAAGCTTAAATTCTTGCAAAATGTTGCTATTCATTTTTCATCTCTTCTTCCTTCGCCACTCATAATGATGTTTTGTCACTTTGTTTTAAATATCCTAGATGGTTCGATGACAAATAAATTAGGCAGACATCCTACACAGATTAGGTTATCATCAATTCCGATTTTCCTGGGCATCAGTTTCTCATTTGAATGTTATATTTTCCTTGTGTTTAATTCTTCCTAGACTGAATTCACTCTCTAAAGCCAGTTAAAAATCACAGGACTTTTTTTTTTTTTTTTTTTGAGTTATTTTGCTAAATTTTTCCATCATTTAATTCTAAAAGAAACATGATATTTAGAGCAAAGTCCCTTGAAAAAATATTCAAAGACCAACTTATTTTTATCAGTGTCTGTTTTACTCCCTCTAGTTCTTGCCACCTATTTTTCAATCACCTCATTGTTCATTTGCAACAAATGGTAAAAGGAGAAATTAATAGAAGCAAATTTAATTTAAAAATTATGTAACAATTCAAACGAGGGAATAAAATGTCCTAACTCTGGCCCTGTTTAGGCTTTTAAAAAAGTAACTAGAGAGCTGAGTACATATTCATCCATCATACAAAACAGTAGGCAACAAAAGCCTTTAGTGTATTTGCTGAATAATATAAAAATTATGAAAACCTGTTATGTATCAAATGTGTAAAAGAGTAATTTAGAAGAATTTGAATAGTTATATTTAGTTTTAATTACATATAACAATAATTTTAACAGCTGATAATAGGAAGAGTGGATGAAATTTTGATATTTAACTGTTGAAGAGTATTGAGAGTTTTAGGAGCAATTTTTGTTATTAACACAAAAGTTGAATACAATAAGAAGTTAATGCTTTTATGATGATGGCAATAGGTAGTGTTGACTATACAATTTGTCAGCAAAGCTTTCAAAATTCAACAGGTTTTGTAAGTAAATGTAGTAATGAATATCTATGCTTTGAGTGAATTATTTATATTGCTTCACTTATAACATTTGTTTGAAAAAAAGATTATCAAAATATTTTTTATTTCCTTTTGTCCATACTTTTCCTTGCCAGCAAGCAAGCAAATAGATCACACTTCAAAGGGAGGTGTTGGTAACATTGCTCTGGAATTGGTTATATAGAAAATCGTTCTTGCGATAGTTTGCTGAGAATGATGATGAGTTAATGGGTGCAGCACACCAACAGGGCACATGTATACATATGCAACAAACCTGCATGTTGTGCACATGTACCCTAGAACTTAAAGTATAATAATAAAAAAAAAGAAAATCGTGATCACAGGTAATCTTAAAGATATAACTAAATGTTCAAGTGTAACTACTAGACAAAACCATAGAAAGAACTAGTTTCACAAAGTACAGTTCTACCAAACCTATACTGGCTTATTTTAATGCAAATATTAATGCTAAGACTGAATTTAAAATTAAAAAAGAAATAAATGCTGAATCATATGACTTAAACTATTGAAATACATGTATGATGGGAATTCTCCTGGCCAAATTGGGATTTATATGCACCAAGTAATCAGATGAAGAATGACATATTTACATTGTATCTGGATGAATAGCCAAGGGAAAAACTTTTGATATTTTCTAAAACATAAAAGTTTCATTATGAATGAATTTATAAAATATTTTATTTGAAATATAAAATTTTATACATAATATATACTTTATTTGAAGTATTCTTAATCATGACAAGTAGACCAAATGTACATTAAAAAAATTATTTTCAAGGTTTTAGCAAGCAATGTAGTGTTTTTTCTTAAATGAGTACTTAAGTTATTCTTGCTATTTGATTCATTTAAAAAAACTATTATGTATAATTTCCCATACAAAATTTGAGAAATATAAAATGGGTTAAAATTTTATGCTGTTAATTGAATATATTTCAATCTTAATATGTTATTCGTGCTGAAAGGTAGAATTTCAATAAAACACTTTATATTAATGGCAAAATATGATTAATATTCCAAACAAAATATATTATATTGATATCACACAGTCTATTTGGTTTATTTCAACAAACTCATTAATGTGTCTTACTGTATATGATTATTATTTATTTAAACAGGTACTTCTTTATTTTTTTTCCTCTTATTTGCACACTCAAAGCCAGTGTCACATTTGATAACTTAGCTGTCAAGGATATTTAATATCCATAATCACCTATGCCAGGAAAATTTTCCTAGCCAGATGGCCAACACTTGCAGTAGACTCATCTGCTTCAATTTATGATTAAAGAATGCTAGCACACGTTTCTTTGTGATTGTTGTATGTGTACACTGATTGCAATTAGTGCAGTAAATTTTTATGTATTAGCCATATCCCATGTCATTTAATGATTATCAAATGCCTATAATTTTAAAAATTAAATATAAGGTATAATGTTTCTTTCATTATACTATTTGAAAAGTTATTTCTCTGGCACCTTTTGAATTTAAATAGAAATTCAACTAATAATTATACAATACATTTTAAAGTATTTATAAGGATAATTTACACTAAATGCCTTTTTAATATTTGGAAACCAATATTTCTTTACTTTAAAAGAAAACCATGTTGTTACAAACTGTAGGATATAGAATTAAAAATTCAAAAGCAACATAAGCCTACTACTCATAAAAACACAGGTAGCATTCAATATTATGTATTTATAGATAACAAATTATCATAATTTTTTGCAATATATTTTTAACTCAAAACACATGTAAAATAAGTTAAAATTATTTATGTAAAAATAATCAATCTGCTACATTATTTAAAATTTTGTATTCTGAAATACCACCATTTATTTGACAAATTACCCCATATTTGACTAAAATTGCCAATATGAATTATCCCATATTTTAGTCAAATATTTAGTCAAATATGCTACAATGAGTAACATTAATATGAGAAGGTCCTTAGCATTAAGACTTTTTCCATATTTAATTATTTTTACCACATGTCATTAAAATTGTGCATATAAAAATATTCCAACTTCATTTTTTGTTTATTTTTACTGTATTGATATTCATATTTCAATGCCTGTATGTGAACATGAGCCTTTACCTGAACAATATCCAACACTGTGTATTATAGGCTTTGTTTTTTTGTTTTAATATCTGGCGTTTTAATAGAAAAAACAGTCTCTCCTTATCATTTATTTTACTTTATTTGAACAATTACATTTAAAGGTGTTTTCATGTATTCTTCTTTGGGGATATCTTATTAATATAATGTCTGTATTTTGCTACAGGAATGCTCATGTTTTTACTGAATTGCAAGATTTTTTACTACCAAGGAAATAAACTTTTTAATTTATGATGCAAGCAAATATTTCTCAATTTGTCTTTAAATTTAGTTTACCAATTCTCCAATATATAGAAGTGTTTTTATTTATATAACTTATCATTCTTGCTCGCTATTTTTCATTGGAGCAATGCTAAGAAAAATAGAGGACTAATTATTGTTATTTTATTATTTCAGTGTTTTATATTTAAAACTTAAGTAATTCACAAATATGAAGTTTATTATTGTATATCTGTTGCTTCTGTTTTACTCAGGTTTAGAGTCATTCCTGGAATTTTTGTGTTGATTAGTTCTGTAATTTCTGTAACATAATCTCATACAATTTTCCATCTCTCATTTCCATATGTTACACTTTAGAAATCTCTCTGTATATAACAGAAATAAATTATTCAAGAAGTTTGAAGCCACTGAGTTGTATATATATATCCTATTTCATAATTTTACATCATATCTCATGCACATGAACTTTGCGTAATATAGAGCACAAAAAGAAAGCAAAAGAGAACAAAAGATAAATTATATTACTTGCAATGTTTTTAGATAAAGAATGGCTGGAAGCAGGCAGATATCCATTTCTGAAGAACATGATTTTATTTGAAATATAAAATTTTATACACAATATATACTTTATTTGAAGTATTCTTAATCATGACAAGTAGGCCAAATGTACATTAAAAAAATTATTTTCAAGGTTTTAGCAAGCAATGTAGTGTTTTTTCTTAAATGAGTACTTAAGTTATCAAAAGTCTCAACTTACGTTGGCAAAAGTCTCAATAGCTAAAGGTGTGTAAGTATATAAATCTATGAAATATCAGTGTTAATCTCTTGAAGTTATTTGTAATGCTGATCTAACACTGAATTTGTTGGTATCATAGCTTTTCAGACCACTGCATAAAGATTCACTTGCATGGCATGAAACAACTGACTGTCAATCTAAATACATGTTCTAATCTTTTAAAACCATGTAAGTCTCATAAAATATGGCTTTAAGTAAGTTTACATATGTAGTGATCTCCAAGTCAGTATAATGTTAAAGTATTGTTCTGATTATTATAAATATAATAACAAAACTAATTCATATTTTAAAATTCCTGATTTTGTGTGGAAATGATTTTGAAAAATCCCTCAAGCTCATTGCATTTCTGGTTGCCTTTTCTCTGTAACTTAGTAACATCTGCCAGTAAAGATTCCCCAGGGAAGATATACACCTTCCCAAATCCAGCGTCACTCACCTATGTCACAGATGCTGGTGGCAGTGTCCTTTAAAGTGGGATGAGATATCATTGGTTGTTGCAGACTTTTCCATCGCCCCATTCCCTCAGAACAGAGCTATCATTTAAAAGTGCAGTGACCTGTCTCAAAGGATGCCCTGGCAGCTGTGTGACTCCTCCCCGACTAGGGTCCACATCCCCAGGAGGAGCCAAAAGCTCTCTTGCTCCCTGTTTTAGTGATTCTATCTGTGGAGATCCTGGAATCAGGATACATAATTAAACACATACATATATAATAAGCATTTACAACTCTTCTCATTCTGTAAGATTATTATGTCTAGAAGAATGATTCTCCAACTATCACTCAACTACAAAGTGGCCAAGAGCCTGAGCGTGACATAAACAATTGAACCTGTTGTTTAATGAATTTCACCTGGACCCATAAAGTTATTATCAAAGGAAAGAAAACAATTCTACACTCCCTTTCTGACATTCAAGGGCACTCATCTGAAATGTATTTTTGTCGCTACAGAAGCCTGTTCAAACTTTCTATCGCCTGTCTTTGAAATAAACCTATCTAATATAGCACGGCATGGCTCTGCTTTCTCTTAAGATGAACAAAATAATTTATTACATTACTTTTATATTACCATTAAGCAGCTTTCTTACTTCATTTTCGAACCCTCTTGTGTTCCCTTTTCCTTCTCCTGCGTATTATCTTTATCTCAATAATTGGGTGGCAATGTGAAGTAATTACTGAAAGTCTCACATTTCTCCGAGTTCTAAAAGAGAGACCTCTTTATCCAAGAACGTAAATATATGCAACTTACAGCAACTTGGAATATTTTCGCTTTCTATTTTTAGTTGCTCAGCCAACTTTTCTTTTCTTTTTTTTCTTTTTTCTTTTTGCCTGTGAGGATTAAGAGTTAACCCACACTTCTACGGTTCTATTTGGAGAAGTTTCTAAAGCAAAGTGGCAACTACATTCTCCTATAGTGCTAACACAGAATCTCCACAGTGTCTTGACAATTAGTGGGGTGTATATATGAAACAAGGAGTCTGTTTATTAGTTCTGACCATAGGCAATTACAAAGCCCTCACCTGGCAAACCTCACAGAGAAGAGCCACCCTCCACACAGCAAGCCTGGAACACAGCCTGTGCACTGTGGTTTCTGAAAGGAGCTGCCATGTAGAACTCAGGCTCCCAGAGCAGTCATGAGCATTTGCATTCCTAGCCCTATCACCTTCATTCTCAAGTCTCTTCATCTTTTAAGAAAGGCTGAAGCAGCTGGGACAAATGTCAAGGAGGTAGGAACCCTTTAAAATTACAAGGCTTTGAAGACTTGGGATGAGGAGAGAGCCAATTCAAAATCAAAGACCAATCTGAGTTGAAGGTACAGAAATCGGGGTGGGCATAGCCTATATGCAGAACAAGAAAGAGACCAGCATGACAGGGACTTGGCTTGCTGGAAAACTTCAAGGCACTTGAATGAGAGAAATGCACGTTCAGTTTCAATTCTACCACTCTTTAGGTATGTGACCTTAGGATAGATAAAACAGCTTACTTACTTAACGCCAAATAGAAATTCTTGGTAAAGAGTTAAAGATGTCTTTTAAGAATCTAAAATATGTGTACTCTAGGCATTGCAGATAAATTTTAGCTATTATTAGCGTTATTGAGTTCTCACCATGTCATGCTACACATTAAAGGTTATAAAAGGTGAAAAAGACATGGCCTGTACTTTGAGTTGCTCACAGTCTACCGGAGAAATATTGATATATTAATTCGACCATAGAATTCATTCTTCTCTTTCAACTTCTATGCTAAGCATAATGAACAGAAGTAATTGACCCTTATGCCAAAATCATTTAGCTCATATGAAATCGTGTGATGTGTCTCATGGAAGCTGAAGTAAAAGAGTCAACGCTATGACATAATTAACATATTAATAGAAACATTTTTGCAGTCAGTTGGAAGTAACTCAACATGCAAATTCAGATCATGTTATCCAACTGCAGACCATGTTACTGATAGTTTAGTACTCAGTGAGAAGACACTAACATGATTATAAGATTTTCAGCCTGGAAATAAAAAGACTAAGATAATATCATTGATGTTTACAAAATGTGAGAATGACAGAAGAAAGGAAGGACAGAAGGAAGAAGGAAGGAAGGGAAAAAGGAAGGAAGGAAGAGGAGGGAGAGAGAAAGTAAGCAAGAAAGAAAGAGAAAGGAGAGAGAGAAAGTAAGAGGGAGGGAGGTAGGAAAAGAGAAAGGGAGGAAAGAAAGAAAATGAGACAATAAAAAGGAAGGAGAGAGAAAGGGGGAAGGGAGGAGGAAGAGAGGAAGGGAGGAAGATAAGAAAGAGAGACAGAAAACTAAAGAAAGAAAAAGAAAGGAAGCAAGCAAGGAAGGAGAAATTAAGGGCACAGAAAGCACAAAATTCCTCCAAAAATTCTGTACCAGTAGAATTTACTATTTATTCAAAATAAAGCTCAGAAGGCAGCTATTCCATGAAGTTTGCTTTGCTGACTTCCATCATTTTCCTCCATTACCCCCACTAGATTAAGTTCCCATGTTTTTAATAATAATAATTTAAAAAGGCGGGGGGAAGCTTTTTTCTGCTTATATCTACCATAGTGGTGTTAGGCAAGCTTTCCAGGATTTCAGGTGGCTACTTATTTCTTTTTCCAATCTCAAATACATTGCTTGACACATTGCATAAGCCAAATAGCATCCACAGGGAAAAAAGATGTAGGCATGAATGGGTGAGCAATCTTTAAAAATCCTTAAAATTCTTAAAACCACAGCAATTTTAGAAAAACTAAATACATACTTTTCATTAAGTAAATACTGCAGATTAAAAGCACTAGAATAAATTAAGGAACATGCAGCTATTCTGCTATTATTATGAGTATTACTGCTAATGTTAGAAATATCAATGTAATGGTTTTATGTATTTAGAAGAGTAATGATAGATTAGCATAAATATCTCAAGATGTTACAAGTCAGAAGTCAAATAGAAAAGAGGTAGTTTAATTAAGCATGGCATTTTTGAAGTTTTTATAAGATTTGATAAGTAATAAAAGATGAGATACTTGACAAATACAATTTGCATTGTGGCATTATGCTGTAATTAGTTTATCGGCAGAATACATAGTTCAGAATTTTCAGAACATGAAGGTTTTTTTTAAAGGAACTGTAATCTGATTTTAGTACCAGATTAAATTGCCCAGGAAAACAAGAATCTCGCTCATTGTGTGCCGTTTCTCCTGGTATTTTCATTCTGATGTGTATCTTATAATAAGGAATGGGCTCCAACCCAAATGTATTGTGAGTGGTTAAATGGCAGTGTGTCCTCTCTTCCAGGTACTTTTAAAGGCTGAGTCATAACTTTCTGTGGTCATAATTCCATTTTCTTGTAGGCAATGTATCTATGGCTGCAGCTGCTGACCAACTGCTGCTGACAGCGATTTTTGTTTCCTAATTGGGAAGTAACTATGCCTCTTTTTGAACAATTTTTCAACATAGCGTTTAGCCTAGAAAGAAACACTATTTTCCTAGATGTTCTTGACCTCCAAAGTCAGACGACCTTCTTCAAATCTTCTCTGATCCCCGTTATGTATCCGTTCTCTTGCCTTTATCCAGATTCCTCACTCACAGGAATTGCAGTACTCTCAAATGTGGGCTTTACTCTTGAACTTTTCTCATTCTGAGAGATTTCTACATTTCTCTTGCTGATAGATCTTCCATTACCCCCAGGTTTTACCTCCTTCACCCCAACATATCTCAAAACCTCAAGTTTCCACTTAACCACAAATTGAATATTAAACCTAACATTATGGGTGATATAAAGGTGAATAAAATACAATCCCCTCCCTAGGAAGCTCATGATTTGACATGGAAAAGTGACAGACATACATTATTATTATTATTTTTTAAAGCTACTGATAAAGTCATATTTAGAGATAAGCATCAGATTTAATGGTGCATGTGAAATGACCCCTATTCGAGTGTAGTGCTTGAAGAGCTATAAAGAGGACTTTCTGCCTCAGGTATAATTTGAAGGAGAAAGATGGCATTCTAGGGGAAGGGACAATATCAGCAAAGGCAGTAAGGCCGTAAATAGCATATTATACGTTAGTGTTATGTGAAAGTGTGAAGAGTGAGGCAAGTCCCTTAACACTGAAAGTAACATTTGCTGTCTTATAGACCTTAGCCTAATTCTATAGGAAAAAGGGATATATCAGAGGGGTTTTAAACAAGAAAATGCCATGATCAGATTTTACACATCTGGTAAAAGTGTGGAAGAATGAATGAAGGAAGAATATGTTGATGAAGTTGAATAGAAACTCAAAATGAATCAAAGAAATAAATGTTAAGAGCTAAAACTACAAAAGTCAGAAGAAAACGTAGGGTAAAACCTTATGGCATTGGATTTAGCAGTGCCTTCTTGGATGTAATACCAGAAGAACAGGCAACAAGAAGAAGAAAAATAGATAAACTGACTACATAAAAATTTAAAACTTTTGTGCATCACATGACACTATCAGTGGAGTGAAAGGGCAACATATGGAATAAGAAAAACACTTACAGATCATGTTGATCTCTAACTAGGGATTAATATTCAGAATATATAAAGAACTTCTACAACTTAACAATAAAAAATATAAGCAACCCAATTTTTAAAAATAAGAAAAGATCATGAATAGACATTTCACCAAAAAATGCACACATGAGCAAGGAGCACACTGAAAAGATGTTCATCGGTAATCATGAAGAAAAACAAATCAAAACCACAATAAGATATCACCCCACATGCATTAAGATGACTATTATACTAAAAAAGATAAAAATAACTAGTGTTGGCGAAGATGTGGAAAAATTGACGCTCTTGTGCATTGCTGCCAGAAATGTAAAATGGTGTGGCTATTATGAAAAACCATATGAAAATTAACTCAAAGTAATTAAAAATAGGATGAACATATGATGCATCAACTCCACTTCTGGGTGTACACCCAAAAGAATTGAAAGTACTGACTCAAAAATATGTTTGTACACTCATGTTCATAGTATCATCATTCACTGTAGTCAAAAGGTGGAAGCAAGCCAAGTGTTCGTTGCCAGCTGGATGAGTAAACAAAATGTGTTATATACAGACAACTGGATATTAATTAGCTTAAAAAATGAAAATAAATTTAATGCATACTACAGCATGGATGAACCTTGAAGAGATTATCCTAAGTGAAATAAGCCAGTAACAAAAGGCTAGAGATTGTATGATTCTATCTATACATGGTACCTGGGGTAGTCAAATTCATAAACAGAAAGTAGAAAGGTTGTTTCCAGGGGCTGGAGGGAGTGGGAATAGGGAGTTATTGTCAAATAAATGTGGGGTTTCTGTTCGAGAAGATGAAAAATGTTCCAGAGATGGATGGAGGTGATGGGTGCATAACAATGTGAATATACTTAATGCCCACCAAGCTGCATACTTAAAAATGGTGAAAATTGCAAATTTTGTGTTATATTTACCACTATTAAACAAACAGACAAATGAATGGCCTAAATTTAATTAGTAGGCAGGGATAGGAGAGAATGAGTCGAGAAATATCTGCAACATAAAACAGCAACATATGGAGAAAGAGAAATGTAACCGGAAGAGTAAACTACACTATGTAATCAAAGTAGGTTGTATTTATCCTGTCTTCTTTTAAGTTTTCAGAAGTAGTGGTCTAAATGTACCAGAAATGGTAAGACAAAATCTTTCACATGGCAAAATCTGCAGACCAGCAGAATCTGAATGAAGGTAGAGGGCTCAGGAGTGTCTCCAAACCATCTTGATTTTTAATAAGCTCCCTAGATGACTTAAAAGCATATCAAAAATTTTCAAATAAAAACACTGGAGAGAAAGAAAGATTAGGATAATGAATTGGGACATCTGGAGTACAAGATGAATCACACAGGTAGATGGAAGCAAACCAGAGATAGAGGTTCATGAAATACAGGAGCAGTTAACTGTGTCAAACGCATCGGAGATGTCCACTAAAGAAAAATATATATTGCGTTAAAATAAGTAATTACTGGTGACATTAGCTGGATATTGTCAAAACTGTTGTGAAATCATAAATACAATTAACATGGGTTGTGGCAAATACAATATCAACTGACATGATTTAAGAAGTTAATGGTAGATCATGATTTAAAAATGGATTAAGTAAAAGAAGAGAAAGAAGGAAAGAGGCATAATAGCTAGAGGAATAATAAGATAAAATAAAGCTTTTTCATTCATATGAAAGGTATGTGAGCATGTTTATAGACAATGTGGACATCTGGCAGAAGGAGTGAGCCACAGAAGAGAAAGGAGAAGAGACATGAAGCATATGGATTATAACCAAAGAACAAGGTAACCTTAACTGGAGGTGGCTAAACAGATGCCTCTCCTTGATTTCTGAATTTTCTTCCGTGTATGGTAAGCCTCAAATTACTTCGGTTGAAACTAAAAAAAAAAAAAAAAAAAAAAAAAGCATTGTCTCATAATTATTTTATTTCTAAAAAAACTATGATGCATATTTTGTTATATTTTTATAACAAATATATTGTGGTGCTTATTTTAGGTAGATATTCAAGGAATTCAGAATCGAAACATTTCTACACATCTCATAGTTTGTTGTCTTTTCTTCCTCAGCTTGAGACTCAAATAAAAGACTGGAAAACGTATGTCCCAGTTTACATTTTGGTTCCTCTCTCAGGATGAGTGCCTAGGGGCCACCTCTATATGTGCACTCAAAAAGGAAATATCACAAATGTAGCTATGCTGCAAGTGAGGAGTTAAACGGGGCCCGCAGGACAGAGCACAGCTCTTAAAGACTATCTTCTACAAGAAATCATAAAAGTCCTTGCAGAGATAGCTTCATTTCCAGGTGTTGAATCCCGATCTTACTCATTTCACTTGTAACACACGAATTGCACAAGAGATTAAAAAATACTTCAGGGTAATAGAAATGCAAAAGAGCGCCCTGCAGGAAAAATCTCACCGCCAGCGCTATGAACAAATTACACCACTTGTGTGTCCATTTCCACTTTAGGTAAAGAAGCGGTTGAACTAAGAGTCCATCTGGCTTAGGGAGCAAAATGTGCTTAATGAAATGAGTTTTCGAAAGTTTGATGCTGGAAGTATATTATATTACTAGACAAGCATGGATTATGTTACCAGGACTCTTCTATGGAATAAAATATTAAATCCTTAAGTGTCTCAAAAGAATGCCAAAGGAATAGAGCTCACTCAAGGTAATATGATAAAATCTTTGATAGCCTTAGAGAAATATAGAAATAATTTCCCCTTTTTAAAAATTGGGAATCCTCCTCAGACCTAAACAACTAGAGGAGAGGGAGATTCAAATCATTAATTACTTCATGAAGGAAAATATGCATTTTCTATAGGAACACAAACACACCCAGAAAAAAGCAAGGGAGTAGTTTATCAAAGCGGTACTCAGGTGGAAGATGTTCAGTTCCTACTTATTGGAAAATACTTATTTTTTTTAGTTTGCTATTTTCAATTCTTAGGAATGACATGCAAAAATCATGTGTTTTTCAGAACTTGTGAAAGCCACAGGCATATAAAAACGTTATTTAAAAGAAATCCACTGTGCTAATCTGCTGTTAACAGATTATTTGAATTATTTCATGTAAGTTAATTATGTAAAAACTACAAAAAACAAGAGATAAATATTTGCCATTCTCCATTTTCTATTGTTGGCATAGTCATACATACCCAAAAAGATGTGAAGTGTTTGAAAAGCTAACCAGCGAACCAGAATGATGAGAGAAATATTACTTATACCAAAACATGAAATGATAAAAATATGTTTTCAAAAACCTCATAACCCATGTCAAACATTGTCATGCAAGTTTTATTTATACTTGGCTAGTTTTTCTTCTTCAACCACTGCATATTTATTAATTTAAAAATGCTTTCTGATTGCTTCCTTTGTGCCAGATACTGGCCTGAGCACTGGGGATACTAGATAAACTAAAACATAGCAACAACGATAACAAAATCAAACCAAAGAAAACCTGTGTTTGTAGAATTAAGTTCAAGTGAATTCACTCTATTGTCCAAACCTGACAATTATTTATCTATATTATTGTTGGTAACTGCTTCCTCATTTCCCATTCTTCTGTCACTCTTTTCCTCTCGTTGTTTAACCTGGGTTACTGAAATGCCTCCCCAAGAAATCTTCATCTTCCAGTGATTCTCCTTTTTAACCGGTGAACCGTCTATGAGTTGTTTTTCTTTAAAAAAAATTTAATTATGCCAGAACTCTGCTGCAAAACTTTTAATTGCTTTCCTATTGCCTAGATATTCCTCAACATTTCTTTAAGGCAGTTTATTTATGAACAATGATTTGATTTTCCAGAATGCTCTGCAAATTATGCAACTTAACTAATCCTAGTTTTAAAAAGGACTGCGTCCTACTCTCAGGAATGCCCCTTGTATTTCTGGCTTCCATGCCTTGGTTGCTGCTACACATCAGACAATCCCCACACTTCCCTGTTAAAATTTTTAACTTATTTTTCAAACACTTGAGTATACCTCCTCTTCTATAATATTTTTATAATCCCCAGGCTAGTGTATCTTCTCTCATTTTAATTCTCACCACCTCCCTTTTCATTTGCATGAGAGGCCTCACAGTTGCCTTTTCTTATATAAACTTTTCGACACATTCTTAGTCTTTTGGAGGCAGAGGGCATTGCTTCTGAGTCTTGGCTTCATTACATACTGAGTGACCTTGAAATACTTCACTTCTGATTCATTTTTCCTATAGCAAAGCAGAAATAGATTATTTATAGAATTATTAGAAATCATGTATGTAGAAATCCACAAGGCATCTGCATGTAAGCTACCATTTGAGAAATATGTCTGTATGTTCTAGAATAGAGAAAAATGCTAGGCTTCTTGATGGTTATAGTCACAGTGCCTGGCCAATATTAGAAATGTAATACATATTTGTAACATATTTTACTGGAGGACAATGCTTATTTTCAATGAACGTCATGACTACAAAATGCTGGGTATTTAAATAAAACCTGAGACTTTCAAGCACAAATGTGCATAAAATTTGGAATCTACTCTAGGTACTTTTAAATAGAAAATTTTGCTTTGATTTAATTTTTCTCCATTATCTTCTTCTTGATTCACTACACAGGAAGAAATATATTACATTAATACGTAATCAACAAGTAAGCTACATATATTGCACTATATATTTACTAAGCCTATGCATTATATTTTTTATTGTTTATTCCTCATTGATGATCTATCAAACATTGTTGCAATGAAAGTTTTAAAGCTTTATTACTATATGTAAATTTTTTATTAAAAGAATCTTATTTTTCAGCAAACCTACAAGTGAGATATGGAAATTAACTTTTTCTTCTATCTTATAAACAGAAAATTTTCAGATCCAAAGGAAATAAGACTTTGGGTATGGATAAGTGTTAATAAATATAAAAATTTAACTATAACAATACTTTATTATAGTCTGCTGATTTTCACTGCCAACGAGTGAAAGTAGTATTTTCAGGGGGAGTCAAGGGAGTGAACACTTTTTAGGTAAAAGGAAGTAAAGTGTTGTAATTATACCTACAACAATTTTGTAGTGAGTAATTGTTATAAACATACACAATTTTTGGATATAAACTATAAAACATAAAAAAGGGCAACAGTTTAGAACAGTTCCTGGTAATTTGAAAACTAACATATGTTTTAATTTTATGAATTTAGTCCAAATTGTAATATGGAATATTTGGGATATGAAGTCCATCTGTAGCATAGACTATTTCAGGTATAAAGAGATGAGCTTCTTCAGGCATAGCATACCTTTCTCTAAAATACCCAACGGTTAGAAATTCTGTCCATTTTGTTAATACATTTTGGACTATTTACATTCTATTATTAAAGGAAATTACCAGAATTGCATAAATTTTATGAATTTGGGTATATATTCAAGCCTAATCTACACAGATTTATCGAACTAAAATTAGAAATTTTTCTCTGATTTGAAGAGAATTGATGATTTTCTAATATGTTTATCATAGTTAAATAGAATAATCAAATATATTTGACCAATGTAAACTATATTTATAGATATATATATTTGTTATAATCATGTGGCTAGAATCAGAAACATATTTGCAATTACAAACACAACAATCAAAGAAACTAGAATGTCTTTATTGTGAGTAGCTTAGCTATAGCAAAATGTTAGTAATTGTTTTTATTATGCCTGATCCATCAGTTAGTAAAGTCCTATATGGTTGCAAGCATGTCTTGTAACTGAAATCAACGAATTATTCCAAGTCATTAGTAAGTGAAGGAGAATAAGAAGGTAACAGAAAAGAAGGAGGAGAAAGAGAAAAGAGAATAAACTCTCTAGTGCCTTGCAGAAACTAGTATCTTTCACCTAGGTAGTTGATTCCCACGTAGCAGTTGACTCAGCATGAGCAGTTGACTCCCATTCATAATTTCTATTATCATTTCTGTTTTTAGTAATCACTTTTTGAGTATCCATACACACTGCATTCCAATTAAATTAAATTATTTCTGGATAAAAATAAAGACAATTACAATGTACCCAAGATCTGTGACTCCTAAGACAAATAATGAATTCAAATAAATAAATGAAAAGTATTTTATTTAATCATTGCGGTGGCAAAACTAATCAAGACTACCCAACATTTTAGCAAAGACAAATTCAAATAGGAGATGAGTAGAAAACTCAGAAATACAGTGGAAAGCTCCACTATATTTTACTATTATACTGATAAACATGTGATTAATAGAAAAATAAAAAGAAAAATAAAAATAATTCAAAGTAATTAGTATTAAAATAAATATTTGATTAACATTTAAAAGGCATTTTTTTTTTTAGGCCAGGTTTCCAAATTAAAGTGATGAGAGGAAATTATAAATTTATATCCCTTATATTAAAATTACATATTTCCATGTGTTTCTCTATCCATGTAGCCAGTGTGTGGAGAGTAATTACTGGTTCTATTTTGTCATTTTTAAATATGCATTGTATGTGGAATATCTCCTGGATGCTCAATGAATAAGAATCAACATAGTAAGACAAGGTGTACTCATTCATTTATTTACTTACACTAAAAGGATATAAACTCTGGCCACTATGTGAAAAGGTCAATCAAAATTGGTCAGTTTTTAACAAGAACCATTGTCATTTGCCAAGAAGTGACCAAAGTAATGTTGCTGCTAATTTTATCCCATACTGACCTTACTGCCTGAAGATTATGAAAACTTGCATGAGTTTAGCAGTACAAGTAAAGCATAAGCGTTACACATAACACACCTTACAGTTTTGCCTTATTGTGCTGCTTCTTCTGAAAGCGGTCAGAGTGGTAGTCATCTGACTTGACAGAAGAGTGATATATATACACATATATATCACATATGTATGGTATATACATAATATATATCACATATATCTCTCATATGTATATGGTGTTTATACATTTTTGCTGTCTTGGTGGCTGTCTTCTCATTTTCAGAAGGCTTTTCCCTATCTACCACCTTTTCTCTTTGCCTTATGGTCTTCAAACAGTGATTTTTCACAAATGCAGCTATTCTGCCTTGTCAGCAGAATCTGTCTGCTGCTGTCACTTCATAGGCATAATCAGGCTGTAAAACGTTTATACAAAAATTCTCCAGCTCACATGCTAGAAACCATGTAATTTCAAGGTATTACTGGATAATTAGTTAGAAATCTTTCCACAATCCAGCTCAGTTATTACAGTGGGCCATTTTATTTATGACTTGGCTAATCACTAAATAGTAAGGATATTCAAAATAATATTCTTTAATTAGAAATGTGCAAGATCACAATGTTTTCTTAAAGTTTGACTAGGCAGAGGCTGGCTTTAACAAAAGCCTAGTAACATATAAACTTTACTTGAAACTTATACGAATACTTTAAAAAGACATACTGAACGTTACAGTATTATTTAGAATTGTATGTATTTGTCTGAACAAATAATTGCACAAATTTTTCATGGTGTGATTTAAAAAAGATGAAGACGCCTACTGCAAGTAGCCAAATTGCTCCACTAGAATTTACATAGTGCTGCATGAAATGTTATGGCCACACCTTTTGTATTAATACAGTATTTTCAAGGGTGTATGTCTGTAACTAATTAAAAAAAAAAGCACTTGGCATTTAAATTACCTAATGCAAAGTATTTGAACAGCAATTTTAATGATAAAGGCATACATCTTTTTACATATTTGTCACTAACAAATTGGATTAGTTAAGAAATGGTTAAGAAACACCCAAAATGAATTTACAGATGGGTTGAATTTAGCAACTATAATCTGTTTGTGATGTTAAATTCTCTTCTGATATAAATCAAAGTCTAAAAAGACCCAAACTTTATGCTGTCAACAAAGATAATCTAACCTACAATGCCCCTTAAGTATTTATTACAATGGTGAATATTACAAAGAACTATATGTTGCAATGTTTTAAAAAATTAAAACTCAAATTTAAGTTGCTGGAAACATATTTCTAGTCAATTGATAGGTTATTTCCTTCTGTCTTCTTCAAATATAAACAGGAACAACTCCAAATCTAAGAAAGTAATTACACATATCAAGACCTGCTAAAGAAATTCAAGGCAGGTAATAGTAGGTGAATATTACAGTGGGGAGAGAAAGTCCTGGAGATGGATATTCAGCTCATGTACTAGGGTTAGATCAGCAGCTTTGGGTAGTGAAAAATAAAAGGAAACTCCTGAGGATAAACACATCTCAAGCCAAGTGATATTCACTCAATTTCTTTTCTTTTACTGATGTTTTCCCAGCCACTATCCATTATTTCTAATGAAGATTTCTTTCTTCCCTAACCCATCACATAATATAATGTAACTACCAATATGCAGTGGTTTTTACATCTAAAACAAATCCATGATCCATTTCTCTCTCCCCCCTCCCCGCCCCTCCTTCTCGTTGGTAGTGTTAGAAAGACACTGAGATAGGGTTAAGTGTTTAATTTTCTTCTTTGCCTGCCAGTCTCTTTTTGCATATAGACAGGGAGTAGTAACAACACACACACACACACACACACACACACATACATTCAAGCAAAGCTCCTAATGCTCCTACTGACAGCAAACAGACAGACAAAAGGCATCTACACAGGAGAAGGAAATTGCAAGGAAATATCATCACAAAAACTAGGCCCAGGACTTTGCATTTCCAATCAGGACTTTTTCTGGGAACTATGAATGAGAAAATGGAATAGGCACTGGAAAGTGCCTGGCATACACAGAATTCTAGGGTTGTTTGGAAACAACCTCAGAAATAGTCTCTCTTCCAATTTTTCTCTTTACTCTGCTTTTGTTGTTGTTGTTAACTTCATATTGCCACCAATGGCTGTACCTTGCGCCAGCCCCAGGAGCCTGTGAAAGTGTAGGAGGTGAGAGAGGTTTCGCAGGCAGCTATCTTGAGAATCTAAGTAAGGAGAGCAGGCAATTTCAAATGCAGCAGCAGAAAAATGCTTCAGTTCAAGAAACACTAAACCGTTCTGACTATTCTTAGTGGCTATTCCAAAGTAAGATCTTTGAGTGACTCAGATTATTTTAAATATCAGCTTGTATAATCTTATAAAGTTCATAGATTAGTGTAGTTTTCAAAATAAATTATATAAATGCATAGCCATTTATAACCCAAACCAAACTATTTTTAAGAGGTTAGAGAAATAAAGTAACAGAAGAGTCGACCAGAAAATAAAAAATGCAAACCAATTATTCTTGAATAATGGTAATGCAACATTCACTTATGCATGATATATTTTATATTACTCCCCAAAGAATTATTACAAGCTTCAGGAGTACTCAAAGCAACATGGTTAAATGAATAATACATTTTCCAACTTGCAAAATTTAATTTTATACACACATACACAAATAAAACAATTTTTAACAAATTTAAAATGCAAAGTCCCCCAAATTATTTTTTCATTATTTAACTCAGTACGAACTTTCAGGTCATCATGTAAATATTGTAAAAAATAGTTGACTTCACATTATGCAATATACTATAGCAAAGGAATATTAAAATAGTAGATAAGAAGTAGGGCACTGGAGTTTTGTAAAACAGGAAAAAAGAAGTCGTGTATTTTATACATTGAATATTTATCCACAATAGCATAAGTTGTCTAAAAATAAAGTAATGATCTACAATTATATAACAAGGAGTATCTTGGGATACTTAAATAATTCAAACATTTATTTTTTTAGAAAAGTGGTATAGCAAATGAGAATTATGCAATTAAATAACCATTCTAAGAAAAAAAAATGTCAAATAATCCTGCAATGACATACTTGAAATGTTTCATATCCAACAAGGCATAGCAAGTAGAAAAGGTAGACTAATTCACAATTAGAGGTCAATATTTCACACGGTTTTGCACTTTTGTCTTTATCTCTATTACGTGGCACCTAGTGTCAGATTATTTGTAAAAAAGTATAAAAAAGGGGGCCAGGTGTGGTGGCTCATGCCTGTAATCCCAGCACTTCGGGAGGCCAAGGCAGGTGGATCACGAGGTCAGGAGTTTGAGACCAGCCTGACCAACATGGTGAAACCCTGTCTCTATTAAAGATACAAAAATTAGCCGGGTGTAGTGGTGCATGCGTGTAATCCCAGCTACTTGGGAGGCTGAGGCAGGAGAATCACTTGAACCCAGGAGGTGGAGGTTGCAGTGAGCTGAGATAGCACCATTGCACTGAAGTCTGGGCAACAAGGCAAGACCTGTCTCAAACAAACAAACAAACAAAAAAAGAGTATAAAAAAGATAGCGATTTAAAACAAAAATCTCTATTTAAATTTAACCTGCATTGGCTATATTTATACACTCAAAATTTCCTTCATTTTTTCCTAGATGAAAACCATATTTTGAAATATTAGTATATTTGACAATGAAATCTGAAGATTAGTGAATATTGCTAACATCTTGCCTACTATCCCCTTAAGATAAAAAACATATTCACTTGACAAAGTATAGCCTGCAATAGCAACATTAGTAAGCCACACTCTGTCCTGAAAACATGACAGACAGAAATGATATCTCACATGTCGTCTTGGCATTATTTTCTTCCAGTGATTGGTAAGATAAAAGGATTGCTGAAAGTATGTGCTGCTACTTCCTTCTAATCTTCAACAGGTTCTTATTGTGTATAATTTATAAGAAAAATGCTCATGATTGCTTACAAATATGAAATAAAAAATATGTAAATTGATAAAACCCTCCCTGCAAAATTTGTATAACACAACATGAATGAATGTATTATAACATAAGAAATTGCTGAACAAAGGAGACACTGTTTGCATCTTGCTTCTTCAGTTCTCTTATATTTGCAGACACAAAAGATAAGTTTACCGCACCAGTTTAAAATTGCCGGTCATGTGAATTCCTCTTTATTAGTTATGTACTGGAGTGTTTTAACATATGTTAAAGATACTAATGGTATTGAAATATTGACACTATCAGAGTACTTAATCATTTTATCATATGTGGTTATATTATCTTATAAAAAATACATTTAATGCCAAAATTTGAGTTTTCTTTTTAAAAATCCCAATCAGAAGACTAAAAGCAATTCTGTGGTTTTGATCACATTTTAAAAGAATGAGTATGAAATCTGTTTAGAAGAGAAACACATTATAATATTATTATTGAAGAGCTATATTTTTACTAAAGAAATTATTTAAATTAGAATTAAAAGGAATATTTTAAATAAAGAATTACTTGTTCATTAGAACACAGCTTTCACAAAATTTAATTATATTTATTGAAGTAGAAATAAAAGACTTGAGTACCAATAGATGACTTAAAACTGAACAGTGGATGCCAAAATACATTTTTGCCCAAGCTCCTACATACATAAATATTATATCAGCCAATCAATGCCAAAAAAACTGTGTATATTTTCTTTGCTGGTTTTTAAAACTATTCACTAATATCAGAATAAACATAGCCACACATATGAGAAAATGCAACTGTCAGAAATGTACTCTATTTCTCTATTAATATCCCATATGAAAAATGAAGCCAATGCAGTTAAAAACAATTTGTTAAAGCTCTGATATCCAGTAGTTGGAAATTAGATTTGGTGGCTATCTTACGTCTTTAATGTTTTGATTAAATTGCCTATCAATGAATACTTTTTAACCAAGATGAAAAATATAAACCACAAAAAGTCAGGTGAGTTATTGTCTTAGAGGCCTACATTTTCTACTTGATTGACAGGTTTCGCCTTTCACATAAGATGAATGAGTCAAAATACAGTATTTCTGTCTCTGGTGCTGAATTGGGTTTCCAGCTGGGCATCCCCTAATATCATTGCTGTCACATATCCTGTGGTTCTGTAGCTAGAGGTATAGCCTTGAAATCTTTTTTGTTCTCTTATGCACCTTCATCATAATATTTCTTCATCAAGCAGAATGTCACGAACAAATTAACAACTAGAAAGAATACATTTGCAGCAACATGAGTGTAATTTCTGTAAGTAAAAACCTCAAGTTAAAATTAAATCCAAAAGAGAGAAGGAGACTGAAAAGGGAAGTATGATTTATCTACTTCAGTTTTCCTAGCATACATTAAAGCAGACTCAGTGAATTCCTAGTTATGAACAATTAGAACAATGTAAATATAACAAATTTTCAGAAGTCAAAGTAATGTAACCATTTGAAGAGAGATTACAATGTACCGTGATAAAGCTTTAACGGAATTGAATATTGTTAACATGTACAAAGATTTATAATCAGTTTAAAATATCTTTGATTTCCATATACAGACAAATGCCAAAATCCTTGTACAACAATTCCTCAAATAATGTTTTATCATTCAACATCGTTTCATTACAAACTTGATGAGGGAAAAACAAATAATCAACAAGCACAAAAACCCTGCAGGAACCACTATCTGTGTGGAGTTTGCACGTTCCTTCTATGTTCTCATGGGTTTTCTCTAAGTACTCCAGTTTCCTCTCGTATCCCAAAGATGTGCATGTCAGGTTCCTCAGAGTGTCTACACTGTCCCAGTCTGAGTGAGTGTGGGTGTGTGTGAGTGCACCCTGCAATGGGATGATGGCTGCCCACGGTTGATCTTTTTTTTTTTTTTTTTTTTTTTTTTTGAGACAGAATCTCACTCTGTCACCCAGGCTGGAGTGCAGTATCATGATCTCAGCTCACTGCAACCTCTGCCTCCAAAGTTCAAGCTTCAGCCTCCCGAGTAGCTGGGATTATAGGCGTATACCACTACACCCCAACTAATTTTTGTATTTTTAGCGGAGATGAGGTTTCATCATGTTGGCCAGGCTGGTTTGGAACCCCTGACCTCAAGTGATTCACCAGCCTCAGCCTCCCAAAGTGCTGAGATTACAGGCGAGAGCCACAGTGCCTGGTCACACGGTTACTTCTTGCCTTGCACCCTGAGCTTCTGGGATAGTCTGCAGTCACTGGAGACCCTGAACTGAAATAATTGGGTAAAAAATAATTCTACTTGACTTTATTAATCATTCTTAAATCTATATATATAGCTCACATATATTTCAATGTTTGGTATTAGAAGTGTTTTGCTCTTTATTTAGAAATTTGGTGATGTTTTTGTGACTAGAAATATGGCCTAGGAATTTCACTCTTGTTTACATCATTAACCTATGGTAAAATTGCTTCCCTTGTAACTTTTTTGCTTAAAGTCACAGTTTCCAAGAACCTTTAAATAACTTTAAGTGAGTATTTACTCTATTTACTTTAGTTTCCAACCCCTTCTGGCTTGTTGCAATACAAGAGTTATCAGATAAACATGCTATGTTACATATAGTGCATGAAAGGAATAGGACAATCTAGATACAGAGATAAGTATTTTAACATTCCTGAATCACATATAATTATAGTAATTGACACTATAATCATATATCATGAAATATAGTCCAACAATAATATAAATATGTTAATATGGCTCGTCTGAATAATCACTATATAGGAACGTTTGTACCAAAATTCCGTATCCAGAATAAATAAAAATTTAATGAGAAAAATGTGAGACTTCAAGCCCCCAATCCTGGTTAATACACAATCTCATTCCAGCATTTCAGCTATAAATCGATAGGGATACCCAACCAAAATATAAGGCTATATATTTTTTATGACTGAATAAATATTTGGTAAAAGAAATGACTTTCATTTTTTAATAGAGATTTTCTTGATAGCACCCATAGGTCCAGGGTAACAGTTCCAGATGATAAGAACTACAAAGAGTTTTATTACAGAATGACTTCTAAAAGAAAAACATGACGACAACAATAATTTAACTCATTTCAAGAAAATGAGATCAAATGGAATTTTGTCCAGTACTTCTCATATTTCATTATACAAGTCTAACAGCAAAGTTGAGGCAGATTATATAATATAGTGAGATTAAGAATTTGTTTAAAATTATTTACCCTAAATTCCTAGAAGATTATCATATTTATTTATGTACTACATGACAGATACTAAGTTCAGAACTCCTTAAAGCTAACTTAACATTTATTATTTTGACTGAGCACAGTGGCTCACGCCTGTAATCCCAGAGCTTTGGGAGGCCGAGGCAGGTGGATCACCTGAAGTCAGGAGTTCTAGACCAGCCTGGCCAACATAGTGAAACCCTGTCTCTACTAAAAGTACAAAAATTAGTCGTGCATGGTGGTGGGCACCTGTAATCACAGCTACTTGGGAGGCTGAGGCAGGAGAATCACTTGAACTCGGGAGGCAGAGGCTGTGGTGAGCAGAAATTGTGCCACTGTACTCCAGCCTGGATGACAGAGCAAGACTCTGTCTTGAAAATATATATATATGTGTATATATAGAGATATAGACATAAATATAGATATATAGATAATTTTATAAATTGTCTTAGTTTGGTAATACCTACAATCTTAATTTCCTTTGCTTCACTGTAACCCCATTTCATCTGCACGGGAAATTTATTGTTTTATAGAAAGATTTCCAAATTGAAAGGAATCTTTATTTGTAGTACATATAATAGAGAGCAAAATTAAACCAAACATCGCTGCTCCTATTGTGATGGTTACAAATTTTTCATAGCCATGGTCCGGAGTACGCATGTAAGAGTATGAAAATTCATACTAATATTGGTTATCATGTGAAAAATCCACATAAATGTTGTTTTTCTGATTATTTATAAATGAAAACTACTTCTTTAAACTAACATTTTTCTTCTTTCTCTGGCACTGGAAGTAATGTTCCTATAGTATTATTCATACTATATATAATAACAAAATTTTGTTGTGATTTTACTTTAAGACATTCCAAATAGAAATTCAGCCATATAAACTTTTCATTAAAGATGTACACGTTATTTAATTTTAACAAATATAATTTAAATTTCTGAAAATATACATGGAATTGTATTTTTCCAAGTCACTTTACAAAACTATTTATAATAGGATATAATATGTTATGATGTAATATGTTATCAATATGCAGAGCGTACATTTTTCACACAGTTGTCTAGATGTTATGTCATCTATTTTTCAATTTAACAAACAAAAATGTAATTTCAACTATAAATGTGAGTACTCATGCACATGAATATCCACATTCCCACGTAAAAAGACCCATAAACTGATGTTCTCATGTTAGCACTATTCATAAATTCATGTTTCATGTATTAAAAAGAGATTCAAATTTTAGGAAAAAAAGCTATGTACTTTTCTTTTGAAAAGTATTTACTATGAGTCAGCATATTATAACGCATCTTTAGTACCCAACATTATAATTGGTTTTGCAGTTCTAAATTAGAAAATTCATTGTTTAAATGACTTGTTTTTGATTGATTTTAGTTTAAATGTATTTAAATGCTCAATGAAATAGCTACATTTAATTAATTTATAAATTAATCAACCTATTATTTTTATTTTTTACAACAAATAATGATTTTGTTTTAAAATAATAAACAGAAATTCAAGTTAATTTTAAATAAATAAATATAAAACTGATTTTGTATTAAAAAATTAGAGAAAATAACAGGAAAAAAGATCTTTCCTAAATACAAAAAATCTAATTTTCATTTTGATTATATTAGTTACTTTGAAAAGATGCTTAATATTTATTCTTCATTATTCCACATAAGTATAGTATTCTTAAAATGTAACCTATATTTTATATTTATCATCAGATTGCTATTGAAATGTTTTGATAATATTAATAGCTCATGAAACAAAACTATTTACTATAGTTGTAGTTCTGTGAGCGTACATTTTATAATGCAAACACAGTATCGATGTATCTTAATGTATTAACATTATATATTCCATATAAAATTTATTCTTATTTTGGAAGGAAAAGTATTGCAAGAGTTTGTAAAAGAAAAAAAAATAGGTATTTAAAATACAAAGATTTTTTAGTAGTATTCCAATATTTTTAATGGGCAAAAGAAGTGAAAACAGAACTTTGAAATTTATGAATCTTAAATATGTTAAGGAATTAAAAGATGTGACTGCAAAGTCAAACTGCTTCACAATCTCAAATTATACATTCTCCAAAGTATTCAAAGTGATGACAGTAAGTAAATACTTCATCATCTAAGTACTCATCAAGGTTAAAGTTTGGATAGAAAGAATGAAGAATATATATTTTGCTATCAAAATAGGTAAAAGACTTCTAAAATTGTGCTGTTTGGTATTCGTAAGTGTAACTCAAATACCTCTTTACTTATGCCTCCTGTTTTCTGATGTTATGTTTACCAAAACATGCAAATTGAAAGTTAAAATTATTTTATTTTGCCTCAAATATGAATACAGCTAAAATTGTCACAGAAAATAACATTTCCTAAATTATAATTGATGTATAAAAAGCTTAGAAAAATATGTTAATATATATTCAAAAAATATTGTATCCTTTAGTCAGGGTGCCTTTTGACAAAATGCAATGATATCTTAAAATATTAAAACTCTTCCACTGAAATATACATGCAGTCAGCCCCAGAGAAAAATATGTCCCTGTGCAGGCGATTGTCCTGAGGAATGTATTATTCCTTCTGGATTACTCTTTCCCTCGAGGTAACATTCTCATTAAAAAGATGAACTGATTTTCTACTCCCAGGGGAAAATTCATAGTGCCCAGAAAAGCTTTCTAAATAAACACCTCACCAGACTTAAAAAAAACAAAAAAAAAAACCGGGAGCATATTCATTGAAAATGCCTGAAAATTTCACCAGCATATCCATTAAGGCATACCCTGAACTTTAAAACAGTAATATTAGTGCAGAACAGCAACAATTACTTTTATTATTTTTGAAAAATATAACCAATTGTACTATCAAAGCAAAATAAATAATTACAATTAAAGACAGGGAAATGAGTTCTATGCCGAAGTTCTCTAGTTCTATTTCCATTTTTTTCTTAACTGTCTGAACTTAATTAAAACAAACATAGACTAAAAGGGAGCCATTTGGAAAATATTTTCTGTGTTTAGTATAAATATATTTAAATATCACTAGTAGCATCCCAAAGTTTTTCCAAAAATTTTCATGCCAAAGTACTAAACACTCACCTGATATCCTTATTGACATTTGAGCCATCTTTGCAGTTTATGTCAAGATAAATGGCGTTAAGATGGAGCACTCAAGAAGTTTATGATATTCACTAAATTCACCTTGGTCTGCAGACATCTATAAGTACATATTTGTTAATCCATTAGGTGCTTACTGAATGCCAGGCACAATTCTAGAATATGGTGATAGATACAACCATTATCCCACTATCTGTTTGTTTGTTTTTACTATATTTATATAGTAAATACTAAATGAAGCATTTCCTATTTTATTTACATTGTATTTGACCAATTAATTAGCAAGAAAAATTCGTAGTCCAAATAATTCTGGATTAATTATCTTGCATGGAATAGAAACAATATTTATAAAGAACAATGCAAATGTTGTATGATGATTTTCACTAAGACCTTTTTATTAGGTGTGAGTACCAGCTTGCTGCACTTCTAATATCTTTCAAGATATTAGTTTTAATGTAATGAAGTTTCTGTTCATTAATTGAGAAGGTAGTGATTTGTTTATTATGTTTATAGTGGACTTGTCATTACTACCATTTTAAATTTTAATCTCTAGAATTCTCTGTTTGTAACCCTGTATAAAGAGTCCTCTAAGCATCTGAGGAGGAATAGCAGTAGTAATGATATTTGAAAATATTAAAAATATAAATACTTTTGTTATTGGAATAACAGTCAAATTTATACCACAGCAGATAAAAGGAAATTAGAACAACTTACATTATTAATCATTAGGTATAAGAGCAGTTGCTACATTTAGAATATTAAAATGGTGAATGATGTATTGCATATTTATTGTACCTTTTCCAATTAATTCTGCAAAACAAGGCCAAAGATCTTTAGTTATTATAAGTATGCTCAGTATTGTTTGAATTGAAGCTGAAACAATGGAAATTACCTCACACATAACTTCAAAATGTGTTAAAAGCAAATAAAATAAGCAAATAAAAAATTATCTAATTTAGGAAGGTAGCTCAATTTTTTGAGAAATACTGATGATTGTTAGAAATACTGATCTTGTTAAATGTACTGAAAGCTAATGTGATTTCAAAAGGTAAAAATATGTAAGAAAGTAAAATAAAAACTAAATAGTAAATAGTAAAGAAAGGAAATAAAACTAAACTAGTAAGTTCTTTCTTTTTCAAAGGTGTTGTACTTTTAAAGTTGCCATTAATTATCTACAAGCAATTATTTCATTTTGTAAAATAAAAGTTAATGGAGAAATTACATAATATGTTTTGAACTAATTATTTTACAAATATTAGACACATACACAGTAAGATAAAGATGTTTTCTCTAAAAGATAGAATCATCCCTTTCATAGGTGCATAATGTAAATAACAGTAATAATTATTGTGTTGCAGATTTTAGAGTCATAGTTGCCATACACCTAGTAGATAGAACTTAAAATCTAAATTTATTTCAGCTGTTCATAAACCAAGTTCATTGGATTCATTTTTACAAATTGAAATTAAAGCAGAGACACAAAGAAAGTTGCCAAAGACAAACCATCAATCTGTGCTGGACAAAGAAACATAATTCAGAATAACAGAATCACCATTTTGACTTTTAGCCATTGGCTATCATTTGATAAAAATAACAGCAAATACTTTGCAACTTTTATTTCCTCATTTGAGGCACAACCTATACTTTCAGTGAGGCAAAAAGCTAAGATGATGACTAAATCAAATCAACAGTGAAAAAAAAATCCAACTAATTATGTATTTATCTAGAAACACATATATAGCAATATATAAAGCTAAGTAACATTTTGTTATAAAAATGATAGAGGAAATAAAACCCAAAATTATTTTAGATAGCATGTCAGTTTTTTGTCTCAAGAAAAAATATCTTAAAAGGAAAGAAACGTATTTGGAGAGTTTGAGAATTTCATTACATTATCTTTTACTTCCTGTAGGTATATGTTTATTTACAAACAACCTATCATAGTTGTTTGTAAAATAACGGGTAGAAGAATATATTTTTGTTCAAAGACATTGAAAAAAATGGCCATTCTGTCTTCTCCCATTTAAAAATCTTTTGGTCCTGATTCTGTTGGGTCAGATTTTCCAAGTTATACCTGTCATCCTAAAAGTGATTCTCATGATATTTGATGTTTCACATATTTCCAACAAATTGGCCATTTACACTCTTGTCAAGTATATGAGCAGTTGAACAGTTTAGGAAAAGCTTCTGGTGTATGCTGCAATTATAATATCCCTTCTGTATTCACATACCTCTTAAGTTACCGTTGCCACTTCCCTTTTGATGTCCAAGGGCTGTGAGAGACAGTGCACTTTACAAAATCACCTAAACAGGAGTAATTTCATCTCTGGGAGACTCCAAGTCACTGTAAATGGTTAACTTTAACACATATATTTATATTTCAAATACAATATTAATATACACCAAACCAGCCCCCCTTTTCATGTAAAATTATTGATTCTTATGTTTCTTATATTTAAGTTTTATTTCCTGAATATAAACCTACATAGAATTTGCTACCTCATATATCACATATAAAGCTTTGATAAACTCTGAGCTCCCCAAGAACAATACCTAAAAATCCATGATTATGATAGATACATTTTAATATTAGAGGAACAAATTTCATTTAATCATGGTTGAAAGTTAAAATACACTTATGGTCTAGCTGGTAATATAAAAGTATTTGAAGTTTCTAGGTTAAAACGATATGGAAATATGGAAGCTATTAATCTAGCCTAAAATCATCTGAATTCAAAAAAATGTTTATAAGGAAATAAAGCTGATCTGATCAAATAAAACTAATTTTTCAGGAGTTACCACGTGAGCCACCAGTTGGCAACCAAGACTCGTAATGTTTGTAAGCACGCAATAGTGGAATTTTGTAAACTATATCACCTACCCTGTCAACAAAAGTGTGTAATTTAAAATATACTAAAAAATAAATTGTCACCTTTATGTTTTAGAGGTTGTGTATTTAAAATTACTAATGAATGACAAATTCATAGTGACAATTTAAAATCCCCCATCCCCTTATTCACATTAAGTCCTGCTCACATAGTTCTTGATTGCCATGTTAGAAATGGAGTTGTCATATTTTTATTTTAATAATGTGGGGGATATCATGAATTTGACTTAGGATATTCTTAAAATTAATTTGTTGGCAAAATAAAGAGATGTATCATCTTCTTTTTTTTTTCTTTCAAAAAACAAGGAGGTTGGGGACAGTGGTAGAATGATTCCGTTGTGAGAATTGAAGGCAAAGATAGAGATCATTTTCTAAATGTCTGACCTTGAGCACAGAGTTTCTAAATGAAGAGGTGAGGCCAAAACCATAATGGGACAACAGATGACTCAAGAGCATGCTATGCAAAAAAATACCTTCTCTGGGGAAAAAATCTTAAAAGAAGATGAAATTAATTGTTAAATTAAAAGTCAAGCATAGTGAATGCCATATGAAATTAGTAATTTCCTAAAATGCTTACTTTTATAGAAAGACCCTCTTCAATTTTCTGTGTGTGTGTGTGTATATATGTATATATATGTATATATATAAAATCTTAGAGAGGATATTTAAAATTTATAATCTGGATACTCAATAATTATCTTTTAACTTTCAAAAAACAATTTCCAGTGAAACACTACATTCTCATCTAAGAATTAGGAATCTTTCATTATAACTAGGTAATGCATATATCATTATATTGATTGAATGCGTTTAAATGACAGTCTGGTGAATGATTTTGAATATTCTCTAAAATGACTAATTTCTGGATCTCAATATTCTCATTTGGATGCACCCATATATATGCTCATGGTCACTAGCTTTAAAAATTTGGGGATGATTATAGATTTGAGGTGTATCCTTTGAAGAAACATAATTACAACTTAACTAGTGGTAGTTCATAACTTCATATTTTAATATCTGATACCTAAATGCTAAACGAAAAGAAAACTGTGAAGAAACCCTATTATATGTAATGTATATCTTAGGAAACTTTAGCAAGGGCAGATTTCAGCTATATAAAGAAAAACATATACCATTAACTGTGCATTTTGAAGTGAAGATCTAAAGTAGATATTAAAACAGAGGATTTAAATAAATTTGATAGCTATAAGTCTTTCACTATTAGAATTTTCAGAGTGATACACGCTTTTGACTTTGGATGTTAATATAGCAAAAAATATTCTATGTTTATAAAGTTAAAAAGCAGAATTTTTGTGGATAATTTATGTAAATATATTATTACAGGTGAGATAAATTTATTGGTCAAGTTTTCATTTTTATATATCAATTTTTATATTTAGTATTTAAAACTAGTCTGCATTACGCTGATAAACTTCTCATGTATGAAACATGCTAGTCAGAGTATTATAGTGTCCTAAAAGAAATTTGCTAATCAATTAACCTGGGGTTACTGATATGCTTCAGATTTTATTTCAATAGGCAGGTACTAAATTGAAAATATGCAGAAATTTTGGTTTCAATATCCATTATTATGTATTGTTTTTAATGAAGTATACAAGATTTTTGAAAAATGTGGTAGTTAAGAATGCTAGAAATGATCACTAGTGGTAGAAATTAATTTGTGAGTAAAAGTCTAAAACATGTACATTCCAGAACACCAAAACCCACAGAATTTTGCTACTTGCATAAATATATATGAATATAAATACGATTCAATACTGAAGTATTATAATCAAGAAAGAATTGAACTTGTATGGTAATGTCTTGAAATAATTCTTTAAATATACAAATTGCAAATAAGTTTGTTTAATGTGGACCAGGTATAAATGAGTCTTCAAAATAAACCCACAACGTCATCCGTGCGTATGTTAAATTAAAATTAAAATCAACAACAAAAATGAAAAACATCCTTCAAAACAATGGTTCATAACTTCCACTTTTAGAAACATGAATTTTAAAGTATATATATGCTTATTTTATAATATAATATACAATATTTCTTCATGATTACTAATAAAGATGCCAAAAAAAAAACCTCAGTAGAAGATTTCCATTCAACATATCTCTGTGACTATTACTTGACTATTACTTTCTTCTATAAAATGACTTTCCTAATATCTAATAAAAATGTATCTGACATACTTAGCATTGTTACGCAATATATCGTAATGTTTTGTTTTGATCTTTTGTTTTGGTCTCTAAAAAATCAAATTATTTTATATTTGTATTATATCAACTTTCTATAAAATATTTCTAATTTAATCTTCAGAAGTTTTTTTAGGAAATAGTCTAAATATCTCAAACTTGGAGTTAAATGTTGTTCTTTTAATACTAGCACAGGTTTTATAATACTAGTACAATTAACATGAGAAGTATTTGACATGTGCCTAGTAAGCCATGGTCTGCTAAAACCAGAGGAAGAAATAAAAAGTACTGTATTATTGTCACATTCAAAAATTTTACTGCATCAAATTTTCTGTCCCCAAACTAACATTCCTAAAACATTAAAATAAAAAGTATAATCTGAAATCCTTGAAAATATTAAAATATAAAAAACTTGGGGAAAATGTGTGTGTAATGACTCCTTGATAATCCATCTATTTTTGTATGTCATATACATGCTACATATATTCGTGGAAATATATATGGTTATAGAAAGGCATTACATGGAATTGAAATTAATAATTATAATGTACAGTTGTTATATCAATGGATATAAAGTTTATGAGGATATAGATGTTAGATAATTATTTTCAGGCACATGACTAATGTCTATCCAACTACTTTAATTTTATTCTCACGTATTTATTTGCAATAGTGGAGAATCTCAAAGGGTTTGTGAAACTTATGCATAATTAAAACTGTTAATATAGTAACAGTTTATACTTTTGCAACATTTTATTCTCTTTGAAAATTAATTAATTAACTGTGCCTGGTTCTATTATTTAAATCTGTTGCTTTGATGTTTCTAGTTCCTTTTTCTTAGTGTAAAATTTATTCTTAAAAGTAGTCATTCCAGGTATCTTGCATGCCTGCAAATACCTTAATTTGGAGCCGTCTGAAAAGTGCAAGAAGAGCACATTTCCAAATGAATTGATAGAATATTTGTGATCTGCTGTACTATCATTAATCTGGAGTCGTGTGACTTTGGGAACCATTGATGGAACTCTTGAAATTAGATAGCCAGCTTTTGGCATTTCAAACTAGGACTAAACTATTTTCACTCTTTCCTTTGCCTTATTGAAAAATAATGAAGAATAAAGATAAAAAGAGAGAAAGAAGGAGGGAAGGAGGAGGTGCAAGGAAACAAGAAATAATAGAATGCAAAAAGAAAATAATAAATATTAATTTGAATATTTTGCCAACAAAACAAGGTATTAACACACATGTAATTAATACGTAAGGCCAGAAACTGCGATCTTGGATTAAATTATTAAATTGTAACTTTTTTCACAGTACATGTGGATGTTCTCATTATAAACTAGTTTGATTTTCTTACTAGTATTGAGGAAACAGTGGTGAGGAACAGACATGAGTTCCCAGGAAATTTTTCAAAATTTTCCACTTTTCATGTGTAAAGGTGATAATCTGGACTGAACAGAAGACATGTTCCAAGTTGGCTATCTATGCTAAGGTGGTTTAACTTATAACTTCAATCAATAGTTTAGCTGTAAATGATTTTTTTATATTAGCATACAAATTATCTACATTTTCTTGGAATATGTTTATTTTCTCTTATATAATTTAAGTATTTATGTCATAAGCACATAGACATTGAAATAATATTTTGTAATATCTACCTGGAAATATATGAGATTTATGCAACATATTAAATCGAAAAAGCACAAAGAGTAAGCTTAATTTGCACCCAAAATTTAATTGATGCCTGAAACATTATAGATTTTGTTCCCCAAAATTCTGTGAAGATAATTCGCAGGGTTTCTTACTCCAGTCATATACTACTGATATGCTTAGTCTAATTATCTACTCAGTGAACAACTTAAATCGACAAAAATCAAACACTCAACACTATACCACCTAGATTCTAATGTGTAAGTTAGTGTATTGGCAGGAAGCCATTGGTAGGAGAAATAAAATTCATTTTTTAATTCTGTGCAGTTTCATGATTCTGAGATAAGGAACATTTTTTCACATTTATGAAAGGATGAATTTACTTTTATCTTCTTAATACAGTAGGAAAATATACAAATGAAGGGTAACTTTTAAAAATCGATCTATAAATGTTATTTTCGAGATTAAAATAAGATATTGGACATCTTAGGAAGGGTAAAGATAGAAATGAACTACCTAAAGGGAGTATATGTGACAAAAATGTGTAAAATGATGCTGGTTTTACAATAAAATTTTGCAAATCTTTGAAAAAATGTATACATGACTGAACTTTCTTTGAAAGTTAATTATATTGTCCAGAACTGTCATTAATTTTATGTAATTCTTATCTTTTTGTTTTATGCATCAATTAAGAAATGAAAGTAAGTTACATGGAGGATTCCACTTTACATTTATATTTTATAATTTATAAAACTGTCATACTTATATATAAGGTTGAGGAAGTGATATTGACATTAAAAAATAAATGCCTGCTGCTGTGAATAACAATCTCAATTGTGAAGTCAAATGCTAATTTCTTTTTCTTTTCTAATCCTGGATCTAATATACAGGAGGTAGATGAAGAGCAAGCAATGCACTTTTCTTCATGATAATACCATGGCATTACTGAGCTTATTCCTTTCCCCTTTGAAAAAAAAATTTAGAAAGGAAAATGTTGCAAAGAATATGAATAGCTTACTGTACTTGGTCAATGTAGCATTACAATTTTTTTTTAATCCTCGGGGAAACTGGTACCACCTGTTCAATCTGAATTCAAGTAGTTACTGTCAATTTTCTCATGGGTGAATGCTGCCTCTTTGTGGCAGAATGCCATGGAAATTGTTCTTTAAACACAAAGTTCATGAATGGCCCTTGATATTGTACAAATTCCAGGTGAGATTATTGGGAGATCCACCTATAGCAATGAGGTACATAATTGAAACATTTCTTATCCTTAAATTATAGTCTAAACTCACTAGAAAACCTTATTCAAAGATGATGAGATCATATCCACCAACATTTTGAGCATTTAGAATACTGATCAACTTTAGATAAGGAATCCATCATAATTGTTGAAGGTAGTTTTACACAAGTTAAAAATATGAAAACTATGGAAAAGTGTAGACTGAATAAATAATACTGATATGACAAGTACATCATATTAAGAGAAAAGTGAATATGCAATATATTACTTACCAGGCACCACGTAGCAGATGAATCCTTCAGTAAGGAAACAGTTACATAATTGAAAATATAGCAAACACATTAAGTGACACATTTAGAAAACCATACTTCCCTGAACCAACAAAGGCATACATTACATATATATGTAATATATGTTTTTTATATATATATGTATACTTTAAAATTTTGCTAATTAGGGGAAAAACATTTTGTATTAGGAATAAAGTTTAGGAACTACTTCCTAAATTGTTAATGGTGGAGATTCTATCAATCACACATAGGTAAGTATTTTGCACCTTAAATAATCATTACTTCCATCCCTCATATTTGACATAGTTATCAAGTGTTTATTCAGAAACTATTTAAAAAATTACATGTGCTGGGATACATATGAGACTGTAACAACAGTAGCCCCATCTTACAGAGATCCTGTTTGTCATTATCATCATTGCTTGCTGCCCACAGGGATAAAGACATCGTATAGAGACTTGTACAGTCCATGATTTGGTCTTCTGAGGTGCCAGTACATGTGGATCTGTACAAATGCAACTGGGTTTGGTTAAACAATCGAAAATCGGCTACAATAGTAGTCAAATCAACATGTCATTTTGGTTCACTAATAAAAATAACTTTCAAATCTTTTCTAATAAACCCCAAAACTTTCACACAATTCTCACTGGAATGGCCCAATTAATTGCCCTTTTTTTTTTTTTTTTTTAATGCATTGGGATACAATCAGATCTTTCTTCTTAAAAAAAAATACAGATTCTATTGGGTGGGTTGCATTGGCTTTTAAAGATTTTGCCATTAAATTCTCCACATTTTTAATGATTGAAAATGCCTTCCTGATACCACGTCAGTTTTAGAAATGCAGATCCTAATACAGTGCGACACCTCTGCAAAATCATAGGCTAAAGTGAAGGAAAGAGGAATGCTAAATGTGCATATAAAAATAGGTGCTACAATAAAATATTTGTATATTTCATCAATAAGTTATTTTGACTAATCAATTATGGATCATATAGCTCTGTAATTTTAATGATTTGTCCACATCTATGGTGATCCTTTACAGGATCACAATATTTTTTTAAATTCAAATGTCCAGAATGCATACAAACACATCCTTTAAAAACAAAGAAAAGGAATGAGAAGGGAGGGAAGGGAAGGAGAGAAGGAGAGGGGCGGAAAAAGAGAACAAATTTCCTATTAAAGTTGGGGTGTGCTAATTTCTCCACAAAAGCCAGTTAGACCCACCCATGGCTTAAAAGGGGAGAAACGGAGGTGGGGCGGGAGAAGGGGGGAGGAAGCAAAAGAGGAAGAGTAGAATCTATGCTCTGCCATCATCCACCATTCTTAGCACTTCCAACCACTACAAAAATGACTGCGGCCTTTCACAAATCACCCGCGCAGCAAATTGCCCTCCTTAAAGCCCTTCTCCACACCTGCCCCACACGCAAGAAGAGAAAGTGATGTGCCCAGTTTACACAAATGTTTCCCACGTGTAAATTTTAAAGGAAATTGCACACCCTTTTCGTATCTTCCACCGAAGCTGAGAAATCCCGTGCCAAGGCACTTCACCCTAAACGTTGAAACAACACAATTAATCAAATGTGTTCACCGTGTGTGTCGGCTTGCTTGTTTGTTTTAAATGCAAAAGCTCCAAGGGAGTTTCTTTGCTTTTAGAACTGGCTAAATGTGGTCTGTTTTTCCAGCACTTCGAGGTAGTCCGGCTCAACGTTTAGTTTTGCTTTTAACTCCAGATATTCGTTCCGGTTGGGTTCTACAAAGACAGCACTCGGGGGGCTGTAGAGCACCGGTTCCCGTAGCCTGCTGTCCCCTGCCCCCGGATGCAAATACTGATGGGGGCGTCTCAGGTCATAGTTGGGGGAGAAAGTGTAAGCAGCGGGGCTGCACGGGAATTTAGGATATTCCGGGAGGCTATTGCCGGCGGGGGTGGTGGAGCAGTGTTTGTCTGGTTCTAAAATGCCCCTGTAAAAGCGGTCGGCGTCCTGCACCGGCGACAGCAGGTCCTCCCGGGGCTCGATGGTGCTGACGCTGTAGGCGGGGCTCCGCAAGTGGTGGCTTTCCCGCCTCTCCTCCTCCCCGGGCTGCAGCTGCAGCTGCGGCGGGGGCTGCTGCTGTGGCTGCTGCGGTGGCGGCGGCGGCTGCTGCTGCTGCTGCAGGTGGTGGTTGCTGCTGTAGGTGACCTTGAGCTCGTGCAGGTCTTTGTAATCCTCTACGGAGTTGCCCTCTCGGGAGCGGTAGATGGGGTTTTTGCACATGTGGCCCAGTGGGTGGGGGATGTATTCATACACGTGGCCCGCGGGCGTCTTCACCTTGGGCAGCGCGGGCCCGCGGTGATGCACGTGCGCGTGTGGGTGGCCGCCCGCACCGCCGCCGCCACCGTACACGCTGTACTGCATGTTGAAGGAACTCACGTCGGAGTTGTTGGTGCTGGTGTGGTCGCTCTGGTTCTTCTTCCTGCGCTTCATGACCAGCACGAAGAGCCCAGCGGCCACGAAGACTGACATGATGAAAACCAGCAGGAGGCTGAGGATTAACACAGACAAGGGCACCGACGACGCCCCTCCGCCTGCGCCCAAGCCTGCGGGGGCCCCGGTGCTGTTCAACCGGACCGCAGGAGTCACCGCGCTGGTCCTCGCAGGGACCTGAATGGAGGAGGGTGTGGGCGTGGAAACCACTACATCTGAATAGTCAGGGCACAGCAGCTCCGACTTAATGGAGCGCATGTCTGTCTCAGCGAATTTCTTGGGCGCCTTACAGATCACCTCGTCCACTAGGACGCCCACTTTGAGCTGCTCCACCCACAGCTTCATGCCCACAATGTCGCAGGTACAATCCCAAGGGTTGTCGTGGAGGTCGATTTGGATGAGTGACTTCAGCTGGTCCAAAACTCCACTCACCGGCAAGGAGGTGAAGTGGTTACTCCTCAGGTTTAGCCTGAGGAGGGTCAGGCCAGAGAAGACGCCCGAGGGCATGGCCTGCAGGAGGTTGTTATTCAAGAATAGCAGCTGGAGGTTTGGGACCGGGTCAAAAGTTCCAGACTGAATCTCGCGAATGAGATTGTACTGGAGGAAGAGATACTGCAGGCTCTGCAGGCCATAGAATAACTCCGGGCTTAGCCTCTCAATCCTATTGCCATTCAGGTACAGGCGCCTCAGGTTGGTGAGATCCCCGAAAGCGCGGTCCTGTATCATCGAAATGCGGTTGTTCCCCAGGTGCAGGAGGTCCAGCCCCGTGGCCTCCAGGAAGTCTGTCCTGCGCACGACAGCGATATAGTTCTCTGTCAGATACATTTTCTTGGGGTTGTAGGGCTTGGGCTGCAGTTCAGCGATGCTCTCGATCTTTCGCTCCTGGCAGTTTACGTTGAGGCCCAGATCAGAGATCTGCAGGTTGCAAGTGCACGCGGTGGGACACTCCAAAGGCACCGGGGATTTGGTCTGATAGGCGATGCTGGGGCCATAGTTGCTGTAGCCCAAGTCCTTGGAGGGCTGCCGAGAGGTGGGGCGCACCCTGGGCTTGTTGGGTTGGCGGGTCCCCTTAGGGGGCTTCAAAGGGGGTTTGTAAACAGCAGAGGAAGAAGTGGCCACAGAATTCACTGAGGCCGGGGTGGTGTGTAAATACCCCGTGGTGCTCAAAGGCGTCTGCGGCCTCATCTCGTAGTCAGAAATAAGTCTCCTTGGGCACAGTTCCTGCTTGGATACTTCATCCAAGTCCCTGCCGTGTAAGCGGAAGGGGGTCTCACAAACCACATCCCCCACCAGGGCTGAGTAGGAGATGCTGTCCAACCAATCCTTTAGAGAGATCAGCTCACAAGAACAATTCCAAGGGTTTTCCTCCAGCTGTAGCTCCACAACTTTATCCATGTGCTGTAAGAGCCCCACGTAGGGCAGAAGTTTCAGCCTGTTCCCCCGGAGGTCCAAGTGCGTTAAGGGCACAAAACGGAAAAGATTGTTGGGTAAACTGGACAAAAGATTGTCATTGAGGATAAGCACCTGCAACAAATGCAGTTTCCCAAAAGCATTGGGTTCAATGACGCTGATGTAATTGTAATCGACCTGTAGGTACTCCAGGTTCTCCAAGCCAAGGAAGGTATCATCTCGCAGAAGTTCCAGTTTATTATTGTTCAGATGCAATCTCCTCAAACCCCGTAGCCCATGGAAAGCCCCGGTCTCAATGTCCTGGATAACATTGCTACCCAGATGCAAAATTGAAGCCCCAGTGTAATTGACAAACTCATTGGGATAGAGACGGTTCAAAAGGTTTCCGGACAACAAGAGGTGGTAGATTGGGAAACGGGGAGGGCTAATTTCAGAGAGACTGATGATCCCGCGGTTTTCACAGCTCACAGTTAAAATGCCGTCCTTTTCCTCACAAGGACATGCATTGTCACAGATTTCCCCATAATAATCGATGGTTTCTGCACACGAAAGGACGAGAGATGTTACAGCAAACGCTAGAGTCTGCAGCATCCAGCTATGCATTTTTCTGTGAAGGTCCTGTTCCAAAGTTACTGGGGGGCAGCAAGTGTGCATTTTACCTCCTGTAAGGGAGAGAGAAAACAAGGAAACAACAGAATATGACAAAATTTAAGGGATCAGTCAGAAAGTCTCTCTCTTAATATTATTACTCTAAAACCCAAAAGGAAGAGATATAAATGACACACACCCCCCAGTGAAACATTGACATTCTCCAGATTTTATTAAAATCTATTATACATTTTGATTTAAAGGTGATTTCATTTTTTTTAATGAGCACACCACAAATATGCTGCTCCCTACAAGAAAAGAGCAGGTTAGATAAAGTCCCATTTTAGTTTTCTCTGCTCCCCCCTTTTCAAAACCAATCCATAAATATACATAAAATGGCTGTCAGTTCAGTTTCATGGTTCTAATTTAAGAAAAAAGAAGCACCATTTTACAAGGTTCCCTACCTCACCTATACCCAGGCCCTCCCCCCTTTCTTTCTTTCAGAACCTCTTCAGTTAACAGTTCACCATGAAGGTCTCTTATTTTCACAGAGAGGCAAGGAGCCAAGATACTTGGGGTATTTTAAACCATCGCTAGAAATGCCACGGTGGGAACCTAAAGGATACTTTTCAGAGGCAAAAAGGGTGTAATATAATGCATCAAAGGAGCCCCAAGAAGCTCTTAGATCACCAATTGTCTTCCGGAGCTTTGAGTAAGGAGAAAAAGGAGAACGCATTTGCTTTGATGGTGGACTTCACTACCACGCTATTAAGCACATCAGCGTCCTAATTGCATGCACGGTGCCACTTAGCAGCGCTTCCCTGAGAGCGCCCTGCGACCACTTCTCATTGATCATGTCAGCGACGCTACCAAACCGCATCTTTAAGCCACTGAAATAGTTCTGCACGACGGATTACAAAGAACTCAGCGAAGGTATCTGCAATCTCCGAATACCTCCTGATGCCTAGAGTTTAAAAAGGACGTTCCTACCGCTTACTGGGAATCAGTAAACCAAGGATCAGTGCCAAAGGCTCCCTTACCTTGGGCTCCGCGTCTATTTGCAACGGTAATAGCAAGGGTTGCACGGAACTACCACCTCGACAGCATCCCCATCTTTGGAGTTGCTTATTACATTTAATTGTTAACGCTCACCTCTCTCCTTTTTTTAATCTCAGGGAAAGGACGCCTGGGTTGATTAAAAGGCAAAATAGAAAGGTGGGAGGGAGAACTGTAAGTGACTTAGGCCAGTTATTTAATATACGAATTTCATCTCCCACAGGAATCAATGTGACCCCCTCCCCCCCTTTTTTCTTGCTCTCTTTTTGTCCCCTTGAAGGCTTCCTTCCACTTCCTACTTCTGATCAACAGCAGCACTCTTAAAGGAAGGACATAAATGGAATGAGCGTGTGTGAGTGTGTGTGTGTGTGCGCGCGCGTGCACGCTGCTTTGGTTAATGGGGTGGGGGACATTTGATAGAAATGCTGGGCTTTAGGAACCTACGCCTTTTCTCTGGTCAACCTTGCCTTTGCCTCACTACCGAAGTCTAATACCAAATTGCAACTCCAAACTAAAGCCAAGATGTTTCCGAGACAGCGGTTTCAAGCCTGGAGACCTTGCTCCTGATCCCCAAGTCTACTCCAGCCCGCGTTATTAAACACCCCTGCATTCACACGCACATGTACCAGTGTGCCTGCGAATCATTCACGTGTGGCCACCCAGACGTGTGGAGACGAATCGGAACCATAGTGCATAAACCTCGCAAGTATCCCCGACCTCCCAACGCAACGGTAAACGTCTCCCGGCTTAAAAGCGGCAAAAACATTCCCAGTGAAAGCAAAACGTTTACCTTGAAATTTCAGTTCTCCGCTGGATCAAATCCGCACATCCATTCAGCGAGGTTGGGTCCCCTCCCCCTCCCTCCCTGTGCTTCCCCGCCCCCATTCACCTCCCACCCCATCTGAAAGCCCATTGCAAATTCTGTCCAGCCAGTATTAAACTCCAGCGTTTACAACTTTAATTCAGTTCTAGTTAGCAAGGATCGAAGAGCTTCCTCTCAACCCACTCCCGTTCCCCTCCTCCTTGCTAGCAAAGGAGACCAAAAATTTGAGAAAATAAAGTTGAATGAGCCTGGGAAGGCTGACATTCTGACGGGGAAACGCACCTCCGATGGAAATTCGCGGGTGCGCTGAACATTCTCAGATTCTCAGATTTTTTTTTTTCCTGGAGGGCGGGGGCGGGGGGATTATTCATTTTCTCCCAGAGAATTTAGGTACTGGATCACCGCCCTGTACGTCCCCGCATTAAGCAGCATGGAGCCACTCGTACTGGAGCCCAGCACCCAGGCCGAACCGGAGGCTCCGGGCACAGCTGCTCAAGCGGCCGCCCAGGCAGAAGCACCCGGAGTTCCAGGACGCTAGGCTCCCCCTCCCCCACCCCGCCCCAAAGAGAAGGAAGGGAAAACGGAGGAAGAAGGGGAGGGAGGAGAGGGAAAGAAAGCCACCCCGCCACACACACACACACACACACACACACACACACACACACAGATACACACACGCGAACCTCTTTTGCAAAGTAAACGATAGACTTACCCCGTTTCACATCTCCAAGGCCCACTCATCATAGCTATCCTTTAAAAACACACACATACACAAAAACCCTCTTTGGGGTATGCATTGGGTTTCTCAAGCCCAGGCAGGGCGAGGTGACCGCGAGCAGCTGGGTCCCAGAGGCTGGAGGAAAGAGGCGCCCGGACGCCTCCAGCCTGGGGCCGCCGCCGCGGTGGCGACCGCGGGTTCCGGGGCTCCCCAAACGACTCTCCCCGGGTCTCTCCGCGGTAGTCGGAGCGGGCAGCAGGGTTGGGTGGGGGGGGAGAGCGGGGGGCGATCTGGAGCGGCGGGATAGGAAGGCAGCGGGAGGGGGCGGCGGAGGTCCGGCTGGAGAGGCGCCTCGCGGTAGGGGCCGGGAGCCGGAGCCGGGCGGGGCGGGGAGGGGGAGCTGCTGGGAGGGGAGACACGGAGCGGGAGGAGGGGGACGCGGAGAAGACTGCCTGGCACCGCCGGCCCCGCCAACGTGACGGTCAGCCCCGCCGAGCGCTCGCACCCGCTCACACTCATGATCACTCACACACTTGCTCCAATCCGTGTTAAGGCGCGATCGCGGGGTCCCTGGCAGCCTTCGCTGCACCCTCCCCCAAGTGGGGTACTCACAGTTCCCATCTGCAAAGGGGGCAACTTTCTCCGACCCAGCTGTGGCCGCCGCCCCCTCCAGCCTCCTCCAGCTCCTCGCACCCTCGGGCCTGGGTTCGCGCCGGCCGGCCCTCCCCTCCCCCCTCGGCTCTCCTCGCGGTCTTCACCACATTCCCCCCTGGTCAGTGGCGCACGCCCGGGGACCAGCCAGAGGGAGCGGGTCGCGGGGGTGTGCATGCATCTCCCGCCTTCTTCTTGCAGCGCACACTGTACATGGTAGTGAGGGGGCGAGCGAAGGTGGCACCGGCCCCTCGGCTGCTCCAGCGAAGGCGGCGGCTGCAGCTCCTGCTCTGTCCTCCGCCCCCAGCGCAGCGGCGACCACCTCGTTGGGATCCCGCCGCCGCTGTCCCCGCGCCGAGCCAGCCGCCGCCGCGGCCCCTAATTAGTATTTGAGAGGCTCCCTCATCCTTTTGGCAGTTTCATCCCTCACGGTGTTTGCAGGTTTTTTTTTTTTTTCTGTATCCCTTCCCCAGATGCGGCGCACAATCGTCATTATTTGGAACTCTCTATCACCGACATCCTTTGGGGTTTCTGGGGGAAGAGGAGGGGGGGCGGGCAGGAACCGCGTCGTTCTATGCCTGTGGCTCGTCCTGGCAGCACGGTGGCTCTAAAAAAAAACTCCGAGAAAGTCGCGTCTTCCTCCCGGTCGCCGAGGACGTGGCAACACGGAAAGCAACTCCGGGTCTCTGAGACAGCTGCTCCAGAGCGGGTGCAGGGCCCAGTCCAGTGCACTTGTTTATTGTCGCGCCTCTGGTGCGAGCCAAGCTGCAGCAGACATGGTGGGCCCGGGGCGAAGCGGGCGCTCGGTGGCCGATAGATGGCAGCCGAGGGCGAAGGCGTCCCTGGGCTAGGGCGGCGCAACCGGAGCCCCCTTGGATGTCACATTCGTAGGAGACAGAGGAGTCTTGGACCATGTGCGTAATACGAGCGTGGGACTGTGCAATTCTTGGATTGGGAAAGGGAGGAGTGGAAATAACCCCGGCGGTGCCAGGTTTGCTGGTGGTCAGGAACAGATGATTCCAGCCCAGGGCTGATAGCCTGCCTTCCTCCTGCCATTTAGAATGCGGCTGTCTCGTGTACATACTGTTAAGGATCCTGGAAAAGGGAGTGGTTCCTCCTAGCTGCAAACAAGGGCGCTACTTTTCTTTTCTCTTTTTAATAGAATTACGTTTTATAGGTGTGTCTAGGCAACACAAGGGAATGTGAAAGACTGTCAGAGGGAATGTTTTTGAATACATTTGGTGTGTACTAAAAAGCTGGAAAACCCCTAAGTAAATGCAGTATCGATAGAAAGCGAGTTTCTTGAAGAGTCACCTGCTAAACTGCACTAGAGTCATCTCTACAGTAAGTATTCTTGGCTCTTTCCATGAAACCAGACACTTCCATCCCCAAAAGGGGGTCTTTACATTCATAAGACATGTTTTCAATGTTTGTAATATTAGACCTGCTGTTCATCAAAGCTATAAGAGAAAAGTTGATCATCATAAGTGACTCAGTGCAGACTGAGTGCACATGTGCCTGTTCCTTTGATAACTATGTAGTTAGTTTCTCCATGTAAATATATTTTACCCACTTTATTTTAGAAATAGTTGATATTGTTTTATTCTTAGTAATATTTGGGATAATACTGTGTTATAATATTCTGGTTAATCATGTTTAATATTAATATAGAGTCCGATAGTATGTCTATGTTCTGAGACGTATATATGTCTCAGGTGATGGACATTGCAGTCTCTTGAGGTATTGCAATCTTTCTTGAACTTTCCCCTGCATATGTTGTGCAAATATATATATTTTTACTTTATACCATAATTAATTTATTTGGAAACAATTTTGTTTGAGTGTGGGTTATATTCAAGGGAGAGGAAGGAAAGAAGTAATAGTAATTTCAGATAATAAAAACAAAGTCTTGTAATGGAACGTTTTATTAAATTTAGAAACATTTGACCTAGCAATGATAGTCACTAGCTACAGATACATTGCATAAACAAATATAACTTACACTTCATCCACAAAAGACATATTTCTGTATTTTTATTTAGTCATTAACTTTTAACACTATATAAACATTTTAGAAAATTTTTTTTAAGTGTAAAATTACTTCTATATTTTCAAAATGAAAATGTAATATTTAAATTTAAAATTATATAGGAATTACAGCCAGAAGCCTTTGGAATATAACCATTGAGTCCTATATATACATAATTTTCAATTTTGATTAACTTTGTAGAAGTCCTGAAAGGTCCTAAATTGTCTTAATCGACTATTTATTTTTTCAAAATAGCTTAAATAAAGCTATTATATTTTATCACTGTTCTAAATCTTCATATCAATATTTTGATATGTTCTAAATCTTCTATCAATAGATGTTCATATCAATATTCATATCAATATTCATATCAATACAAATACATACGATATGTGTATTCAATATCAAAGTTTAATTCATGGTTTTGTATTATTTTTATTTTAAATACTTATTGTTCTAATTAAAGTAAATGTTATTCAACTAAGAAGTATTAAATATGTTTGGAATTAGTTTAAGTTACAGTTTTGTTGGAAACACTTATGCTAATAATCTAGTTTATCTCTTGTGGTTCAAATAAGTAAATGATGAAAACTTTCTACCATTAACTCAACAATAAGAGTGGCCCCAGAAGCCACCACTACCTTTTGCCGCTAGGTGTCTCTGTAAGATGCTCTGCAAGAAAATGAAATTTTAGAAAATACTGTGACATGAGTTCAGAACAGAAGAACACAAGAGGGAAAACATCATAGATATAAGGAAAAGCCTCAGTTATTAATCTGTTTCTTTATTTGCATTGAATGTTGACTATTGCTTAGAAAATATATAAATGAATTATATAAGAGTGCTCAAATATGAGCAAAAACTTTTACCTCACATGAACAAACGTATCTATGTTTTAGTCTATATTAAGCAACTTATGGTCATATGTGTACACATGCTTTCAGATAGCACTCAGATACTGCACTTAATTACATAGATACATTTGGCCATTGTAAAATTAAATGATTGATCAAATATATCTCCCCAGAATTAAGTTTATTAATATTAAACATTATTTGATGGAGTTGGATGTGAAAGTCACATTTGTCCAAATGTTTGCAAATATATTTTTTCATATTAGAATTGTCTATTGAGAGAGTATCATCATAAATGCATATCATGTGGGGAAATATATTTGGAAATATATTTGGGAAATATATTTGGAAATATATTTGGCAAATATATTTGGCATTTATACTGCAAATGTAATTGTCATGATCAATTATGGTAATAATTTGATACCTGCAAATTTAAATTTAATTTTAAAACATAAGTAGCATTGCCACTTAAAATTGACCATATATTTTTGTAAATTTATATTTATTAATTTCTAGAATTATTATTTTAGTGCTTTATGAACACAAGAGGAATTATTATATTAAGTACATTTCTTAAGATAACACTTATCACATTTGTGTATCACTGTGTGTTACCTTTAGAATATTAAAATGCTTAGTCAAGAATTATGGTGCTTTAAGAAACAATCTAATGAGAATTATAAACAAGGAAATTCTTTATTAATCATTGCGTGACTTCATAAGTATTGATAAACATCTATCTAAAGCCAGTAGAGCTTGCAATTTTGTTGTTGTTGTTGTTGTTGTTAGCCTAACTGGTGAGTTAAGATTATGGAATTCTAATGCTAAATTTCTACTCCTCCATAGTAATGGCTAAGAAGTCTGTTCAACTCAATTTAATAAATGACACATTTTTCAAGTCTAAGTTAAGGGGCATATGTCTTTAAAGTTTTTGAAATTGAAATTTTATATATATCACATTCATATATATAATTATATATAATATATGATATATAAATATATATATATCTTACATATCTAAAAGGAGAAAAGAAAAGTTTCTCCTGGAGGAAAATAATGAGTCACCATTTATGATTGTGTCTCTATGAAATTGCTAAATTAAATAAGTATACAGCATTTGTCTTTGACATTTTGTCTAATACATTTAAAATTAAAAACAAACATCATGCAGTTATAATTATCAAAGTAAAAATGACCAGCAAATATAATTTTGCTGAAATTATTTATTCACTTATAGACTTAATTATTCACAATCTTAGAAATAGACTCTCAGAGGCATTACAAAAGAATATACAACAAATAGCCAATTTTCTTCCTTGCCTCATGCAGTTCCTTGCACATACACTCTGATATTTTTTGACATAATTACATATGAAAATATCCTTTTTGGATAACCAATTGGAATTATCTACAAAAATATATCTTTGGAACACTACTTTTTCAGAAAGTAGCCTTCAGGTGTGCCAAAGTAAGATATATAAAACACTATGTCAGAAGATATTATTTGTAACAGATGCTTGCATTTGAAAATGACTAAGAACAAGTTAAATGTCTGACTCACTGAAAAATCATACACATCCATCTGTACCTTAGAATACTCTTCTACTTTAAACACCAGTTTGTATAGGAATACTGTTTTGCCATTTCTAGGAGTATATATAACATTACCTGTAATATGTGAGAGGCAGACTTTTTTCTGGAAAAAAATTAATACACACAAATCCAATAATAGTGTTTACCTTTTGGAAGAAGACTGGCACCTTAAATAGAATGGGAATTTGTTTTTCATCATATGCTCTTTTCTTTACTATTTTTGTTTTTTACTGTTTTGGTTTCTACTACATTTTGTTCAATTTTTACATACACATTGCCAATAAAAATTTATAAAAATGTGCACTTGAAAAATAAGGATATTTGGAAGGGTGACTTAAGAGCTTAGGAAGAGTTCAAGATGATTTCCTTAAATTCATCTCTATCCCATAGTTCCCAAACAGTTTTATTGTTCATGACACATTGTTATCACTGGAGACACTGAATATATTTGTAAATATGAGTGCCAATTAATTAGTTACAATAATTTTTCATCATTACTCATACGTGACGTTCAATTCTAGCTACCAATATCAGCTAATAGAATGGTCATTAATAGAAGCTAGCTTTGTTATCTTCACTATTCAGAACCATGCTGTGTGTTGGGAACATCAGTTTCATTTGATACTCTGGTGAGTGAAGAGGAAGATGAAAATGGCTCTGTTGAGAAGATAAGTGATTGCACTTGAAGTTGTCAGCAGCTGTTCTTTACTATTTACTGAAGAAAAGTGAGTGTAGTTGTGACATTTTAAATATACAAACTATCATCAGACCCTGTTAGAACAAAGGCTACTGCCATCTGGCTTATACTAGCATTGAAATGCACACATTCCACTGGAAATGAAGCAGTTTCATAAAGTAATCAGATTAGCTTTTCTATGTAACTCTCTTATTAGTGCTATGATTTGTCTCTTGGGACCCAGTGGTCCTTGGTTCTCGCACATCTCTAGTCATTTTTAGAGAATAAGTCTAAACAGGCATTATGTTATGCCTATATTTTCTGTGTTATTTCTGTTTTTTTTTTTTTTTTTTTTTTTTTTTTTTTTTTTTTTTTACAGAGAAAAACAATTAATTATCCTAAAACACAGTCAAATTACAACAATTTAAGAAGAATCATTGCTAATGAAAAAATATCTAAATTGACTGTACTACATTCAACTTTGCCAACTGGAATCCTTCATTCAACAGAAGACTCTCATAATCTCTTCATCCCCTCAAAATGAATCAGCCTTTTCCCCAACTCCAATGCTTTGGTTTCCACTGCCCTTTTATCTGTCAGACTTTTCATTTTTCTTTTACCTACTGTTCTAGAGAATTCTATGTAAGTCCTTTCTCCACCTGAAAAAATCTTTCTTACTCTTTCTAACAGTGAAGACTTGCTTATCTAAACATTCCCTTGCATTTTTAAACACTTGATCTGCACAATGTTCTATTTCTTGCTTAATGTGTATTTTTCTTCCAGACTACATTATCATTACTTATTTTGAAAACAATATATGGTATCCCTTCAATAGCAAGAAAAATGAGCTCCAGAAATCTCTTTGTATACACAAAATACTTGTTCATTTATGAATTTATTAATTCAACAAATATTTATTTAGCACCTAAAATGTGCTAGATCCTATCTCTTGTATTTGAGATGAAAATAGTTGATTCATGTCAGAATGCTTACAGAGATGTTTGACTTTTTGTAAATTACCTACTTTCTCTATCAAAAGTCTCTTTCAAAATTAATGAGTTACAAGTTATGCAATAAAATTATATTGCATAAATTGTATTCTTGAATAATATTTATTGTGGCATATGTTCAGCAAACCTCTACAAGAGGCTGTTCAATAGAATCTTCTAAGATAATAGAAATTAACTGTATCTGTGCAATCCAGTGTGATAGCCATTGGCCACATAAAGCTATTGAGCAATTGAAGTATGAATGATACCTTTCGGTAGGTGGTAGCTTTAAAAAAAGAAATGTGGATGATATGGCAGAGGAACTAAAATTTTATTGTTATTTAAATTTGATTGATTTAAATTTAAATAGCCACCTGTGGCTAGTGGCTACCATATTGGACAGTGCAGGTCTAGAATATAAATTCCTAGAGGATTGAGACTGTGTTTCGTGTGCAATTTCTGGGATACCTTGGAAATTCAATCAATATGAACAGCTGCACTCATAAGTAATGATGGTGATTATGACACCCTCAATAAATAAGGGCAATTATGATTCACATTTGGCAAGAGGCCTGATTTGCATTCTGTTTAGGGTCTATTCAATTCTTTCAAATTGCATTCAATTGATGGCCTCTACTATTCTTTTAAAGATTTCAAGGCACTTTACAAGCATTTCAAAATTCTTCATTACACCCTTATTATACCTCTATAAAGAAAGAAAGGTAGATTATTTTAAATCAATAGAATTTTATTAGAAGATAAGTGCCTTTTTATGCATGGCAAAGTAGTCTCTAAAGTACTTTTCTCTAGATCACACAGTGGGATGTTAGTAGAACTGGAAAAGAAAATACCAAATCGGTATTTTGCTTCAGGAATTATCTAGGATAGGTTTTGTGTGCCAAAAAGACTCTAAAAACACTGCACTTGAATGTGTGTATTCCATCTATTTTAATACCAAAACATGATTTTAAAGTTTAGTGTTGTTTTGTACAATTGGAGTGGACAGAGTTTGAACAGCAAATTATAATTAACTAATTTACAGAATGCTAATATGGTCTCTAATTTCCATGAAAAGCTCAATAAACCTCAGTTTTAATAAAATGACATTTATAAATCTGATACAAAGACATAATGACCTGATAATGAGTCCCATTCAGAAGTTATAATTTTTTAAGATTAGATTGTGTTTTTCATCAATCTATCTAAAATATTCATCATATTAGTGGCCTTTATTTCCAACAATATACTTCTTCCACAGACAAAAACTAATATAACTTTAAAGGAATCACACATTGCTTAAAGGCTTAAGTCCAAAATAATTAGGAAACCACCAGGCCTAGTCATCAGTAAAGTGTTTCTCCAAGACCTTGAATTCATTCTTGGCTCTGGCTTTGTATCATTTGCGCCTCTGCATAAATGAAAACGTTTCCTCTGGGTAGATGGTAAAGTTAATGTGCTATGTCTTCAATGGACTATATAACTATCACAATGGTTAATCAAATAATAAATATTAAAATGTAAACTCCTTGGAAAAGTATAATATAATTATTAATCTGGTACAGGCATGGTGGCTCACTCCTCTAGTCCCAGTACTTTGGGAGTTCTAGGTGGGAGGATTTCTTGGGGCCAGGAGTTCAAGACGAGCTTGGGCAGCATAGCAAGACCCCATCTGTACAAAAATAAAAATGAAGAAAAGTAGTTGAGTGCGGTGGTGTGCACCCGTAGTTTTAGCCCTTCAGGAGGCTGAAGTAGGAGGGTGCCTTGAGTCCAAGAGTTTTAGGTTGCAGTGAGCTATGATCTGGCCTGGGAGAGAGAATGAGATCCTGTCTTTCAAAAAGAGTTTTGTTTTTTTTTTAATAATTATTATTAATCTTAACTTACAGTTTTTAAGTTATTCTTTTTTTTTTTTTTTTTTTTTTTTTTTTGAGATGGAGTCTTGCTCTGTCAACCAGGCTGGAGTGCAGTGTCCTGATCTCGGCTTACGGTAACGTCCACCTCCTGGGTTCAAGCGATTCTCCTGCTTCAGCCTCCTGAATGGCTAAGACTACAAGCGCATACCACCATGCCCGGCTAACTTTTTTTTTTTTTAATGTATTTTTATTAGAGACGGGGTTTCACTGTGTTTGCCAGGATGGTCTCGATCTCCTGACCTTGTAATCCACCCGCCTCGGGCTCCCAAAATGTTGGGATTACAGACATGAGCCACCACACTCAGCCCATTTTATTCTACTAGTGATCTTTATTTAAACAGATATTGGTAACTGGATGGTAAATTCATGAAAGGTTACCTCTGAAAAACACACCTGTGCCAGCTCGGTTTTTGTTTAATATTACATGATGCGTTTTTATTTTTCGATTAAAAATATTCCATCAATCTAACGAAGATTTTTCTAGTGACACAAAATTTATAGTTATTCTCCTGTAGCATGCTATGATGTATGCTGCAATTTTAATGGATTATTATAATTCTCAATGAACAAATAACCAATTTTGATTTAAATCACCAGTATGAGATGCATGATTCATTCTAAAATCAATCTAGGTCTTCAACTGCTTTATTATATGAGTAGTGACTGCTATGCAAACAGACTTTAACCAATTAAACTACCACTTATTCATGACATCTGAGTATTTTCATATTTAAAAATATTTCACTATAGCATAGATATAGTAGCATTTAATAGTAATGTATTACATAGAGAAAGGCAGGCCTAAATTCATTTGTCCTTCATAATAGGAATCCATTTGACTGAATTTTTTTGATATGTAATGTGATGATTTTTTATCTTTTCTGAGATGAAGTGTTGCTCTGTCACCCAGGCTGTAGTGCAGTGGCATGGTGTTGGCTCACTGCAACCTCCGCCTCGTGGGTTCAAGCAATTCTCCTGTCTCAGCCTCCTGAGTAGCTGGGATTATAGGCATGTGACACTACACCAGGGTAATTTTTATACTTTTAGTATAGACGGGGATTCACCATGTTGGCCATGCTGGTCTCGAACTCCTGACCCCGTGATCCTCCCGCGTCGGCCTCCCAAAGTGCTGGGATTACAGGCGTGAGTCACCACGCCCGGCGTAATGTGACTTTTTTCAGCTACGGTTAACACAAGCATTCACAGGCAATGCACACTTTATTTATAATTCAAAGTCAAAGGTAAATAAAACGCATGCATACATACATATAATCGTTTACTATTACCAGATATTTTATGTAGATTGTCTCATTTTTTCATTTCATTATTATAATGATTTAATGAGACGTTATTATTACTTACAGATGAAATGCTGAGTTTCAAGGTAGTTGGTGATATTCCGTATTTCATACAGACAGTAGATAGCAGACTATGCTATGAATTACACAAACTTTCAGTGTCTATTTGCCTTACCTATGTTAGTTCAAATTAATACCTTTGAACTTTGTTATCAGTTAAAAAAAACAAAAGATACATTTATTTTCAGTAATTAGTCTCCGTAAGGATACTTTCTAAGTGATTCATCATTTCTATCATGTCAGATATATTTTGAGAAATGAAACAGTGAAAATACATTTCAAAATATTAATATATACTGTTGCTTTTTAATTATTATAATAATAAAATTGATGTTAAAGTGATCATGAATATATTTATAAATAGGCTGTTTCTATATGGATCTAACTTAGGAATATCAAGGATATTATTAACTACCAGAAATTGTTAGAGTAATTCAAATATATTACTCTAACAAATTAATAAAATTAACTTACAAGTTAATAAAACAACACTTGCTTGTATACATACAGTATGCTTTTTCCTTAAGTGGAAAATGCAAAAATAGTTTATTTGAAGGGGAATCCCTTTCATGCTTAAGTTTAGGCACATAAACTCATAATCCTTTCTGACATAAATATGTTATGTAAATAATTTTAAATGGAGAATTTTGTGACACTTATTTTCTATTTTTTTCAAAAGTATACATGCGGTAAGATAATCCCATAACTAAGTTTCTCAATAATTAAAAAAAAACTTATGGTAATATTAATCACAAATGACTAATAGACCCTATAAATAACTAGATTTTACTCTTTGTTTTTAAACATCTGACAGTCTTCTTGAGCATCGATGTCATGTAGTCCAATTTTGTTATGAATATTAGGCATGAATCTCCATAAAACTCAAAAAAAGAGTGTTGGTGCATATCATTATTTCCTCAATAAAAGTATAATCATATATGAAAAGATTTGATATAATCATGAATCTCCAAATACTGAAATTTTGTAAATATTAGGTTCATCACTGACTATCACCTCATCTATTTATATCAATGTTGAAATAAATACATGTACAGTAAAAGAAAGCACAAGCATATCTCCACCTTAGCAATTCATGATGTTTCTGACCACCTTCTCCTAATATGCACTCAGAGAGCGAGAGCTGCAGGGGCACTTGAGAATGCATCTTGGAGCTCTTCCAGAAACTCTGAGTCAAAGAGCAATGTCTGCATTCACAAAGAAGCATTCACAGCTGTCAGAAGTTAAATGTCCATGAGACTCTAGTACAGCTGCAGTCCTTCCAGTACACTGACAATGACTGTGGAAACTAGAATTTGATAACTATTTTTTTCCATGGGAAAAATATCACACAAGAGTGATTACTCTTGGCCTGACAGATAATAAATAATTATGAATTCACAGCACATGAAGCATCATTGTCCTTAAAACATTACTTTGCCTGCAGTGTTTTTGCAGCTAATTTCCACTACCAGAGAAAGTACTCTTGCTGCAATAAACTGTCAATGAACTTCTTGTAGGCAAACACCTGCAGACACCTGCTGGCAGCTGGTACATAATATTTAGGATTTCAGGAACTGCAGCATAAGCCAAACCCACAAAGCAGTACTGGGTGGGAGTGAGTGTGTGAGGGCACGCATGACTAGAGGAATGCACGCATGAACAGGTATTTCGGTTTCTATTTATACTTGATAAAGTGAATAGACCGAATTTTCTTCACAATTGTGTAATATAGCTGAGCAGACTAATACAAAAAGCAAGCAATATTTGCAAATAAAGTTTTCAATTTGAGATAATGTATTCCAATTTATTATTAGGTCTTTTCAAGACCAATGATTACTTTGTTGAAAATATTTAACCTTGTGCTCTATATGTCCATAGAGATACCAAGTCATCCACACTTTGCATTCCTTTAAAAAAAAAAAAAAAACACTTAATGTTCTTTTAAAAATAGTTCTGAAGATCCAATCTGTCACTGATGGACATTTGGGTTGATTCCAAGTCTTTGCTATTGTGAATAGTGCTGCAATAAACATACGTGTGCATGTGTCTTTATAGCAGCATAATTTATAATCCTTTGGGTATATACCCAGTAATGGGATGGCTGGGTCATATGGTACATCTAGTTCTAGATCCTTGAGGAATCGCCATACTGGTGGCACATATACACCATGGAATACTATGCAGCCATAAAAAAGGATGAGTTTGTGTCCTTTGTAGGGACATGGATGCAGCTGGAAACCATCATTCTCAGCAAACTATCACAAGAACAGAAAACCAAACACCGCATGTTCTCACTCGTAGGTGGGAACTGAACAATGAGATCACTTGGACTCGGGAAGGGAAACATCACACACCGGGGTCTATCATGGGGACGGGGGAGGGGGGAGGGATTGCATTGGGAGTTATACCTGATGTAAATGACGAGTTGATGGGTGCAGCACACCAACATGGCACAAGTATACATATGTAGCAAACCTGCACGTTGTGCACATGTACCCTACAACTTGAAGTTTAATAATAATAAATAAATTAAAAAAAAAATAGTTCTGAAGAATTCTAAATGAGATTTGAAATCTCTGTTTCTGTAATAGTCTAGATGAGGTCCAAAAGGAGGTAAGTATATTAGCTCATGTTAGATATCTATTCAACATTATGGCTGAATAAAGGAACCCATTTGAAAATGTATTGGTTTTTAATTGTCATATCAATTAGCACATCAATAGTCCCTGAATATAAAAATCTGATTCCCAACACTTAGTGAATTATTGAAGATTAACTTAAAGGATTTTTAAATCACTTCCCAAAGTAAAAATCATTACAAACTTTTTCAAATGTCAATTTTTTACTATGTTTTGGCCTTGTTGGTATGACAAATGATGAAGAAAAATGGAAACTCAGTTGCTTTGAATTTTAGAAGTGGCAGGGCCCATAGAGATCATGGAATACTACACTCTAAAGGAAACAGAAAGTGTAAATTCTTTAATAAAGTGCCACTCCTATAAATAGTTACTGGCAAATTGGATAGATCTCCCAATTTTCTGCCTCCTTGGTCAGTGTACCTCACACTGAAGGAAAATGTGTAGCTAAGTTAAGTTGATAACTTATTCTGAGAAGCACAATAATAAAAATAAAACACGACAGGCCCCAGTGTGTGATGTTCCCCTTCCTGTCCTAGGGTGGTGGGGAAGGGGGAGGGATAGCATTAGGAGATATACCTAATGTAAATGATGAGTTAATGGGTACAGCACACCAACATGGCACATGTATACATATGTAACAAACCTGCACGCTGTGCACATGTACCCTAGAACTTAAAGTATAATTAAAAAAATAAAAATAAAAAATAAATAAAAGTAAAACACTACCTCAGGTCCCATGCTGTGTTTTGGCAGCATTCCATGTCATTTGCATAAGACCTTCTGATACAGAATGGATTGGATTACTCTAAAATTGTCTTACACAAAGTGAGCAATAGGTAAGCTGTTAAGTTTTAGTCCTGACATGTGTGTTCACTGAGGGAAAAAAAAAATCAAGCAGATATATTGATCAGCTTTGTGGAGATACAGTTTCTCAGAGATTAAAATGCCTTACATGTTTGTTTACACACACACTAATTCATGTATGTTAGATTATGCTTAGGCTATCTTTACTTTGATTAGTGGACTCCTCTGTACATATCCAATGTCAACTAATGCATGCAAGGCTACCTGATTTTGGATTATTTTGGTGAACTTGCTAATATTTTAACAGAAGACAATTAAAATGCAGACTCTTCTAAATGGCATTCTAGAAAGGTGCTTATATAAGGAGGTTGAATAAATGTCTAAAGTATATAGTGTTTTGTCTTTCAAATCATTGTTTAGGAAAAGTGGTTGAAGCTAAAAAAGTATTTTATTGCATTTTTAATTAAATAATTCTTTATGAAAATGCAATATTTTCAAACATAGTATGAGTCCTTTTGATTATCTCATTGCTTTTTACTATATGGACTTTTGCACAGATAGTGTAGTGATTAAAAACAGAGGTGTGTGCAAACGTTCCTTAGGGTCTCAACCATATTTCTGCCTCTTAGTAGATTTAAAATATTATTTATTGAAATAAATATCTTTGTTTCCTCATCTAAAATACGTTTAAAATATTAAAACCTACTTTTGTGAGAGGATTAGTTGAGATAATTCATGCAAAATATGTAACACACTTTCTAGCACGTTGTAGGTGCTAAATAAATGTTAGCTACTATTATTGTTTTGCCTCTATATTATTAGTTGTTGGGGGTGTCAGTATAGTTTGAGTCTATTTGGTAAGGAAGCAGTTGGAAAAACAACATATGATATTATCAGACTTTTTCTTTTTCCAGAATAAGCATTATTCAAGAAAAGTTGCGTTCATTTTCAGCCGCCCCTGCTTAGTTATGGATTTATAGCATCAAGAGTCTACCATAAAATTAAGCCATTGCTGGCTTGCAGATTTCTAGAGCTCCTTTTGGCTACTGGAATACTGGAATAAAAAAAAAAAAAAGGGAGTGCTTCCCAGACAGCACTTCCTAATGATGAATTTTGTGAAACCCATGCATTCACATTGTTCTAAAAAATCTGGAGGACAGAATAGAGGAGAAACTACACTTTTGTATCTTGGGTTTACAAAGTCATGAATCCTTTACAAAGTTTATTGAAATTTTGTGGGAAATTAAGTCAAGTTTGAGTATGACACATTTTGATATACTAAAAAGAAATTATAAGTAATTCTTACAACTGTCTTCATGATGAAGATACAATTTGGCTATATTTAAATTATCTGCAACATAACAATCAATATTTAGATATGAAAATGAAGGTTACTTTTTTGTATTGTACTTTAAGTTCTGGGATACATGTGCAGAATGTGCAGGTTTGTTACATAGGGATATACGTACCATGGTGGTTTGCTGCACCCATTAACCCATCATCTACATTAGGTGTTTCTCCTAATGCTATCCCTCCCCTAGCCCCCCACCCCACACAGGTCCCAGTGTGTGATGTTCCCCTGCCTGTGTTCATGTGTTCTCATTGTTCAGCTGTCATTTATGAGGGAGAACATTCGGTGTTTGGTTTTTTGTTCTTGTGTTAGTTTGCTGAGAATGGTGGTTTCCAACTTCATCCATGTCCCTGCAAAGGACATGAACTCATCCTTTTTCATGGCTGCATAATATTCCATGGTGTGTATGTGCCACATTTTCTTTTTCCAGTCTATCACTGATGGGCATTTGGGTTGGTTCCAAGTCTTTACTATTGTGAATAATGCTGCAATAAGTATAAGTGTGCATGTGTCTTTATAGTAGAATGATTTATAATCCTTTGGATATATGCCCCGTAATGGTATCACTGGGTCAAATGGTTCTCAAAAGACGATATTTATGCGGTCAACAAACATATCAAAAAAAAGCTCATCATCACTGGTCTTCAGAGAAATGCAAATCAAAAGCACAATGAGATACCATCTCACGTCAATTAGAGTGAAGTTTACTTTAATGGAAAAATTAAGAAAGTCAATTGAAGTTACTAAGGATAGTAAGCTCTAATGTAAGTTAATTAATTTATCCTATGTATAGAACACTATATATGCATATTCATTAATTCAAATTATTACTCAGCTGCATTATTTATTGTTCTTGTCAGTATATCAGAGAAATGTTATGGTTTTGTCTGCTGTTTTAAATCTATCTATCATGTACGTATCATCTATCTATCTAATCTTTATGCACATTTATTTTTGCTTGTGTCATTTGAATTATTTCTGTAGTTCCTGAATTTGTTTGTTTGTTTGTTTGTTTGTTTGTTTTTTTGAGACGGAATCTCGCTCTGTCCCCCAGGCTAGAGTGCGGTGGCGGGATCTCAGCTCACTGCAAGCTGTGCCTCCCGGGTTCCCGCCATTCTCCTGCCTCAGCCTCCCAGGTAGCTGGGACTACAGGCGCCCGCCACCGCGCCCAGCTAGATTTTTTGTATTTTTTAGTAGAGACGGGGTTTCACCGTGTTAGCCAGGATGGTCTCGATCTCCTGACCTCGTGATCCACCCGTCTCGGCCTCCCAAAGTGCTGGGATTACAGGCTTGAGCCACCGCGCCCGGCCCCTGAATTTGTTTTTAAAGCACACAGACTTAACTAAGTTTGAACTATGTTATTTAATTTGTTTTATAAGTACCTGTACTGAAAAAATACTATCGTTAAAGTGCAGTTTTGAAGCAACGAATATGACTTTGAAAGTTAAATATAAGAAAAGAATACTTCTTTTGAAGAAAATGTTTTGGCCAGGGGTATTATGTTTGATTTCAAAAAGATTAATTTTGGGTGCATTTGGCTTACATATACTACTTTTCACATTTCAGAAAGCTGTATAACTTCATTTTCATAGCCAGCTGTGCAGATGGATGGCATAGATTTTATACACACACAAACACATATGAATATAAACAGAGAATGAATTCAGATAAGAAATATATATATTTATATTTCACATATAGTATATATATGTACATACCATACAAATATGTATTTTATATTCCACCTGTGGTATATATATGTATATGTATATCATACATATATGTATATGCCATACATATGTGTGTATATATATCTATATACCATAGGTGGAATATAAAATTACAAAATATCAGAGCATAATGCACTTACCATGAATGTCATCCTGAATACTGATTTTTTTTTTTTGCTGTTAAATTCAAAGGACACTTGCCCCATGTATCAAAATAAACTCTTCATATGCTCTCACTAATCTGTAATTTCCTTGATAGTAACAAATATGTTTTACTAATTTTATGTCTTCTAGCAGCCCAATTATTTTTTGAATTAAGTTCACATGACGATTATGATTTTTATATATCTGTTTATCATTTTAAATAACAATTAGCGTGTCCAAACATTAATTGATACTTTTTGCTATAAGAATAACCAGTGATTCCTATTTTACTGCATTTTTAGAATTGAGATATTGACATAATATTTATTTGCTTTATTATATATATGAAGGTTATGTGTTGGGATAATATTCAGATAGCATGTTTAGACACAATCCCTAAGTTTATTTTATCTACTCTTTGCTATTTTCTAAAACCCAATTGAAAGGATTTGTGTGTTTGTTTTTAGTTTTGCTTTTACAAATATTATTATCTATTTTTCCAGCCATATTCTTACAGAATACAGAATAGGACAGTCCTCAAAGCTTGGTCACGTTGATGAAGAAGAGTCTGGGGGCCACAGTAGTTGTAGCTGTTGCAGCCCAAGACTTCTTTGAATCATCAAGAGGGTTCCTGCCAGGAGAAACGCTTTAAAAATATATAGCCATTACACTTCCTGATGGGTTGATGAGGCAGGTTGTAGCTGAGAATTTAAGCCACTCTGTGCCAGCTTAAAAAGACTGCAGAAACCTGGTAACTGTTAGAGGAATTACTGGAAGGGGCCATTCTTTGTCTGCTGTGAGCAATAGGTGACTCTAAAGTGCTCAGCTCTTGGCCTTCCAGAGTTTCTGAATTTTTGGGAAGTTTTAGGGTAGTCTGTTGAATGTTTTCATAAAATAGAATACTTTGAAATGCATTTGTTTGTTTTAGAAATACTATGATTCTGATTGTGTTATACTAAATAAAAATTGGAGGTCTGCCAACACATGCAGACTATATAAAGACACTTTAAGGGAAAGCATAATCAGTAAGCAAGTCAGTTATTATTGTTAATCAAAAGTATTGCAGTCAAAGTAGCAAAGGATAATACATTGGGTACATTTTCTTTGCACGGCAAAGGAAACAATCACTGGAGTGAAGAGATAATCTATTGAATGGGAGAAAATATTTGCACACCATCTGATAAGAGGTCAATATCTAAAACATACAAGGAATCCAAACAACAAAATAGCAAGAAAAAAAACAATTTTAAAAAATGGACAAAAGATCTGAATACACATTTTCCAAAAGAAGACATAAAGATGACTAGCAGTTTTATGAAATAAAGGCTTAGCATTGCTAAACATCAGGAAAAGTCTAATCAAAACAACAATAAGATATTACCTCACACCTGTTGAAATGGCTATTACCAAAAAGACAAAAGATAACAAGTATTGGTAAAACTATGGAAAAAAGGGAACCCTTCATTTGTGGAAATATGAATTAGTAAGATCATTATGAAAAAAGTGTGGAGGTTTGTCAAAAAATTAAAAATAGATCTCCTATATGATCCAGAAATCCCACTGCTGAGTTTATAGCCAAAGGAAATGAAATCAGTATTTCAAAAAGATACTTGCATTCCCAGGTTTATTGCAGCATTGTTCACAGTGATTAAGATATGGAAGCAATCTTAGTGTCCATCAACAGGTGAATGGATACATAAAATGTGGCATATACAATTAAATATTATTTAACTGTAAAAGAAAGAAATCCTGCCATTTGCAACACCATGGGCGAATCTGGAAGACATTATGTCAAGTAAAATAAGCCAGGCACAGAGAGACAAATAATGCATGGTATTATTCATATGTGGAATCTGAAAAAGCTGATCTTATGAAAGAGTAGAATGGTGGTTACCAGACAGTGGGGCAGTTCGGAGAAGCGTTGCATTAAAGGATACATTGTTGGTCAAATAATGCATATTTACAGTTAGAGAGGAAGAATAAATAAGTTCGAAAGATCTGCTGTTCAGCATGGTAATGATATTTAATGACAATATTGTTTTTTGAAAGATGCTAAGAGAGGGGATGTTAAATGTTCTCATCACAAAAAAACTCTGAGGTAATGCATTTGTTAACAGTCTAGATTTAAGATTTTCACAATATGTATATACTTCAAAATATAATGTTATACGTGATAAATACACACAATTTTATATGTCAGTTAAACAAATAAATTTGAATAAAGCACATACACTTGGGTATATCCACGGGTCAAATTCAAGATATGCTAAAAAATTAGTTGCTTAAAGAATGATAAATATTAATCGTTCTGACTTAATATTCCTAAAGTTCTGTATGTACTTTACCTAACTTGGAAGAATATGTATCGTGGAAATTTTGTTTCATCTGATTTTAACATAAAGCTCTCAGGTTTATTTTCAAAACCCCATAGTTTTATTAAAAAACTGTATTCTCAGTCTTTATGTCTTTTAATTTCTAGTATATACTTTACCAAGTAACACTGCTTATCTGTGTTTATACATTTGAAAATTAAATTCTATAAATCATTTACATATTTAACAATCATTTGCTAATCTCTTAACATGTGTAAGGTTCATTGTCAATTTTCAGAAAGAAATCAAATCAACAAAGATAAGATTACACCTTTAGAGAGCTCATGTTCTATATAGAAAAAGAAATATATAAAATGTGGTAAATTATGCATTCATAGTGCAACTAGTATGGAAAAATACACTAATTTCACAAAGACTGTGAATTAAAAGTAAATCTCCATTAAACCTCTAATTACTAAAAATATTTTCCAATGATTTTTGAAGTAGTGGAAATAGAACATGAATATGTGCATGTACCTGTTCAAGTATATTTATGTGTGTGTCTGTTTGTCTGTGTGGGGTTGGAGAGGAATAAGAAGTGATGATTAACATACATCTTTTATTATTCTGGCTATGATAGAAAAAAATTAAATCAGAAAATTCTCGGGAGATTTAAAAATGTATAGTGAGCACATCTTTAAATATATGATATAAAACAAAAATACTGAAATAGTGAAACATGCATTTTATTAATTTGCAGGAGACTTGAATGTAAACAATTATATAAATGCTTAAGTACTTGTTTTTAAATACATTGATTTTTAACAGCAACTTATTTTTCTTATGAAATGACTAACATTTACTTAGTGACTGGTAATATTTTGACTGCACAATTTACTGAAAAGACAAAGAGGATACTTCCTTAAATTTGCAAGCCATAGAGTAATATAATCTAGCAGCTATGTCCCCAGAAATACTTCAATCTGAGAGAAAACTTTGAAAAAAAATTTTGCTCTATAAAGAAGTTGTGATATTTCAGAAGGGAAGTGAAAATAAGACTTTCTTCACTATTTTTAATGGCTGTAGATGTTAGAAAACAATAGGCAAAAATGATCATTCTAATTTCAATACAAATATAGTTCAGATTTAGCCCTATTAATATGAGTTGAAAGATTATAGTATTTATATATGCTTTTTGGCAAGTTATAAGTTCAACTAATACATAACATTAAAATGGATAAGCAAGTGGTCTGGACCGAATTGTGCCACTTCCCCAATTGACATGTTAGAGGCTTAACCTCCACTGAGATGGGAGTTGTAACATTAGTCTTGCTTGTCTTTAAAAAATTAATATAAATGGGTTAAGCATATATTTTCTAACAAGGATATCATTGTCTTACCATGAATCTAAGCAACAATACTTCTATAAAAATTAGATAATTACAGGGCAAAATGTTTCTGAAATGCTATATTTAATTCCCTTTTATAATTTTGAAGGCTTTAAAAAATTTCAGCTTTTATTTTAGATTCAAGAGGTACATTGCAGGTTTGTTACATGGGTATAATGTGTGAGCTGAGATTAGGAGTACAATTGATGTTGTCATGCAGATAGTGAGCATAGTCCTAATAGGTAATTTTTCAACCCTTGTGCTCTCCCTCTCCTCTCTTGTAGTCCCCAGTGTCTATTATTCTCATCTTTATGTCCATGTATACCCAGTGTTTAGCTCCCAGTTGTAAGTCAGGACATGTGGTATCTGGTTTTCTGTTTCTGCTTCGCTTTGCTTAGGATAACGATCTCCAGCTGTATCCATGTTGCTGCAAAAGACATGATTAATTTGAGGATTTTGTATCTAGCATATGACTTTTTAAACATTAAACCAATATTCAAAATTTGAACATATATTACTGCCAGAGAATATGTGTAATCACTAAAATGAGTAGTTGCTAATTTTGCTTACTACTACAATATTTTGATTCATATTAATTTTAATTTATTGCATGCAAGAGATCATACCAAGGTGAAATGGGCAAAAAAGCTATTATTGAATTAAGCTAAGAAAAAATATTTAAATTTTTTGCATTGAAGTGAAACTTTAATATTAATTATTTGCACATAGAAAGTTTTCACTTTCACCTGAAAACATTTCTGGAAACTGTGTCAAAAATCAAGTAATACAAAGGAAACCAAGTTTGCATTTCTGTATTAGCAAATATCTAGGTACCCTAAGGATCCCATGAGTTCTCAATTGAATGAATGTAAGTTTAAAGAAATGTTGCATTTTCTTGTTTTACTTAAGTACAAACCTGTGGCTTCAACTTATGTCTTGAAGTGTTGGTAGTAAAAGTTCTCCAGTTATAGTCTAAAGGGATTAATAGCTTCTTTGGCTATTTTAAGAGGAGGAGTTAAGAGTAAACAGACCAACAAAGGAAAAAAATAAGGCACATAAAAATGTGTGTTTGATATGTGAACAATGAAATCTGAAGCACTAAAAATTCTGACTTATTTATATAAATCTTTTATTTGTACCAATATACCTTGTCATAAGCGGTTTCAGTTTTAGCATATGTTAATCAGATTCACCATTAATTAAACTAGGTTGAAATTACCATAGATCATTGTTATCAAGAAATATTTACTTTTAGTGAGGTAAACATATTTTTTCATTTTTATTAAAAATTTTGAACATGTACCCTTAACTCATGGCCTGGAATAACTTTCATAACTTTTGTAACTCATTCTTTCATTTATTACTCTATGAATTCAACTACCAGATTATATTAAGCTAAATATACCACATCCCAGAGGAAATGGAATCATTATATCAAAAGGACAACCACACTTACACATTTACATCAGCACTGTTTACATTAGCAAGGTCATGGAAGCAACAGGGTCCACCAACAACGTATTAGATATAGAAAATGTGGTACATGTACACCATGAATACTATGCAACCATAATAAAAGAACAAAATCATGTCACTTGCAGCCATATGGGTGGAGCAGGAGGCCATTATCCTAACTGAACTAACACAGAAGCAGAAATCAGGTATTGTATGTTCTCACTTTAAGTGGGAGTTAAACAAAGGATACACATAGACATGAAGATGGAGAAAATCTACTCTGGTGACTCCAAAGAGGGGAGGTTGGGAGAGGAGGGAGGGTTGAAACACTAGTTGTTGGCTATGGTGCCCAATGTTTGGGTGATGTGTACACTAGAAGCTTAACCCCACCATTAAGCATGTAATACTCATACAATAAACAGGCACATGCACCCCCAGAATCTAAAATTATAACAAAACCCTACATCATATTATTTCACCCCCAAGTATTTTAGTGAGGATCTCTAAGATAAAAATTTATTTTTAAAAGCAAGAGCAAAATCACTTCAAACTTAAAAATTAGCATTAATTCTTTAATGTTATCAGGTAACTTAAGTTCAAATATTTCTGATTGTTTCACAAGTTTGTATTGTTGTTTTTATTTTCGTCTATATTTTCCCTTTCTAACATGTTCTCTTTCTATCCCTCTCTCTCTCTATATATATATACACACACACACCCCCACACACACATATGTCTATATACATCTCTACGTAGATAGATATCTATATATAGATAGATGTATGCATGTGTGTGTGTGTATATGCATGCATATATTTGTTACATATCCTTTCTCTTTTCCTTAAAAAATATCTGAGTAATAATTTGTATAATTCTTCTGATATGGATTACACTGATAGCCCATTGTAGTGCTATTTAAGATGCTCCTGGTTTTCCTGTATTTCTGTAGATTGCTACTAAAATTGAAAGGCTAATGGGGGTATTTTGAAACCAGCATAATGAAGGAAAGGAATGGGAAGCACTGTAGATGCAAATAATTATTAGATGTAAATGAGATGCATAGTTCAATCACCATATTTCATAGATGATGAAACTGACATCCACAGACACATCAAAAGTCATAAAACTTGTTGATGCCATAACTTTCAATAGAATCTAAGTATGCTGAACTAAATGCAGAGGGATAGAAATTTGAGTACACAGAAAATGCTCTTTACCTAATAAAGAGCAGGAGAATATGCTAACAGAGAGTAGTGATTAGGGTTTTAAAATTTGTTTCTTTCCTAATGTATACTGACTATGTAATATTAGGCAAGTTCTCAATTCTCCTAATCTACAGAAGACATCAGAATGGCTATCACTTTTTTTTTCCAGAAACGTGGAGATGCAAATATTTAGTCAAATAACACTTAATTGCCTGTTAAAGAATGCAGTGAGGTTATCTGGACTGCCAGATGCCCACGCAGAATTTAATCCCTGTAAAAGTGTACATATCATTAACAGTTTCCCAAAACCAATACATGCCAGTTGATCTCAGTTGGTGGGCTTCTGAGAGTCTGGAGAGTCAACTATTGGTTGGGTTTTGAGATGTACCATGGGGAAAGCTTCCAGCTAAGCTTCCTGGTGCAGGTTTTGTTTCTGTTATTTCTCTCTTATTAAATGTGTTCGTAATAGGAAAACTTTTGTACTAAATATCGTGGTATTACATGGCTGAAAGCTATGACTTAAAGCTCACAGGATTTTTTCATTCCAGATTTCCTATTGGATAAACTTTGTTGGATGGGTAGTTATCCAGAAAGACAGCCCTCACAGGGACATATCCGTGCATGAAACTCCCCCATTGAGCTTCAGTTTCTTTGTTTATCACTGAGGGAGAAATGCAAACTGAAAACATTGTGTGACATCTCGATGTTAAAGTACATCTGCTTTGTTACCAAGTGAAGAAACCCAGTCAATAATTATTGAATTCAAAATAAACCAATCATGGACCATCACTGCAAAGGTGAACCCTGGACTTTGAAAGGTCAAAAAGTCCATTGTAGGACCAAAAATTTAATAATTTGTTTTAGTATTTGGTATTGTTTAGTATTTTAGTTCCAGAAAACCTCTGATAAAAATATAAAAACTTGTCTAGAGCTCCTTGACACCTGTTCTACCACACTAATATTATAAGGCATATCAGATTTGTTAAATATTATAAATATGACCTCCAGGGGTGCAGAAATACAAAAAGCATTTAAACATAAGCTATCCTTACAGTATGAGTTCTTCCGGTTCACGTGAGAGATGTTCAGATAGTTCGATGGCACTAGGCATGGATAAGATGGATGGGATAGTGTTACCAAAAGGTTGGGTAAAGTTTATAGAGAAAAAGTAATGAGGTGATTTTTATCAAATTCATCTACTTTGTATAACATTTTTTGTCTAAATCCAGGCTTTATCTTTCTACCATCCTCCAGTTAATCAGAGCTTATTTCATTGACAGCTTGCTTTGGTTAATTATGCAGTGTTTTAACTGAATGCCCCAAGGTATTGATGTAATCAACGACCACTTCAAGCCTTGGAATACTAGAAATCTTGGCAGAACTCTGGAGACAGTTTATCAGTATTGAAGGTATTCATTTTTTAAAAAATCTACAAAAAGCCTATAGATACATGGATAATGACATGACAGTATTTTAACAGTATGATTAGCTGAACATTTCTTCAAAGCTAAAAGACATTTTCTAATACACAAGCTAGGTACTTTGAACAACTATTAGCATATGCTTTATACGAGATAAATCTCAAGTGCCTACATTATACAATAATCCTTAGAATTTTAACATGAAGTGCAATATTTTATTCTTAACAGCTATTTGGGTCATTGAATTGGTAAATAAGATTCTCACAGTATAGTAGATAGATTCTTAGCCTGGGCATCCAGAAACATAAACTTGTATTTTCAAGTTGACTACCTGTGATCTGTGTGACCTTGGTGAGATAGCTTGATCACTGCCAGAAGTTTTTTGTATCCCCTATTTTGGAAAGCAGTTTACTCTGGGTTCGCCTTTCCAGATTCATCTCTCCCCATGCCACCTGCCATCTGTCAAACTCAAGACCATGGTATTGCAGTTCCATTGCATGACTTGTAGCTGTCTGATCTGGTGATGCTCTCTTAGGTCATTGCACCTGTTTATCAATGGGAAGTTTGGAGGCAAGATCCTGCAACACTCCTCTTCTCCTACTCACATTTTCCTAATTGATTGTACATGAATGTATCTTTTTAATGCAGTATAGATGTCACTTCCTCCCTGGAACTTTTCCTGACTCTCCTCTTGTTTTCATTCTGAGGTGCTTTCATGTGCTCCCATATCATTAGGGTGAACATAAATATTTTGTTCCCAGTTGTAGCACCAGTTTACATCTGTTTTCTTAGCTGAATTATAAAGAGTGACCACTTTTACTCACAAATATTCCCACTTGTATAATAAATTATACAGTTGCAGTACACAGCTTCCTGTGTTTCTTCCTGTGTTTCTTCCTGTCCTTCCACTGTTAATTTATATTCTTACTGCCAATTTATATGGCTGTTTTCTCCAGAAGAATGTAAGATCTTTAGCATCAAGTGAACTGTATCTAACTGTCATTAGAACTTTTAGTAAGTGTTTAGCTGCTGGGCCTAATCATTTAGGCATGGGAGATGTCACTCTCGTTGTTGGAAACTGACAGTTTTTAAATTCCACACTTATGCTGGAAACCAAGATTATAAGTGTTGATTATATCCCATCAACAAAAAAAAATGAATGCACGTGAATATATATTTATTTATGTGTCATATGCATACTGCAATCTATTAATATAAACATTAGCAAATATATAAATTCAAAGATATACAATAAAATAAATATACATGTTGGATCTAATTTTTTCCTATACCTCATGGAATCTTATTGAGTCCCTCCTACAATGTGATGTGACCTTTGGACATATGACCAAAGGAGATGTATTAAAAACTCCTTTTGTTATAGAAAAACTTATTCTGAATAAATTATTTGGCAAAATGTTTATAAGCTTTTGTCTACCCTAACCATAATATTAAGGAAGGTAAAACTAGGAAAAATAGACATAGGAATAGATAGATATATGAGAGCCCTTGGTACTGTAAATAAATTGAATGTTCTGCAAATAATGAATAAATACAGTGTTGTCAATATTATTGAACTTTCACCCACATATTCCAAGGACTTCTTAGTTCAGCTCTTGAAATTTTTTTCTAAGCCCCTGAAAATCATATTCAATGGAAATAAGGCATTAATATGACATAAAATTATAACCATTCCTGTCTAAATAAGAGTAACGCTTCCTTCGATTTATATGGTGAATTAATGAAACCTTTGACATCTCTCATTTTTTCTTTACAAAGACCTTGTGAGATAAATAGCAGAGGTATCACTATTTGTTTTCATTTTTGGCAAAAGTGATCTTAATTTGTGGCATTACCAAAGTATCTTTTCATTCTAAATCTAGTATACCATTTTATTAGCCATTTACCTAAACATATGAATTATTAACCCAGCAATTAATATGACTGTCATCAAAAATTATTTAAAATAAAAACTCTTAGTTACCACTAGCTACAAGCTATTACCTTAATTTTCTTACATCAATGACATTTTAAATTAGTTTCTGTTTGAGAACTCATTAGCTATGACTATACTAATATTACCGTAGTGCCAAACAAAATAAGTAATTTTCTTAATTCATTGAGATTTTCAGGGAATTCAGTAGCAGAAATTTTTGAAAACTTTTTCCTTTCTTTTGACCATTGATGTGGTTTGGCTGTGTCCCCACCCAAATCTCACCTTGAATGTAGCTCCCATAATTCTCACGTGTTGTGGGAGGGGCTTAGTGGGAGGTAATTAAATCATGGGGGCAGGACTTTCTGGTGTTGTTCTGCTGATAGTGAATAAGTCACACAAGATCTGATGGTTTTATAAAGTGGGGTTCCCCTTCACACACTGTATTCCCTGATGCCATGTAAGATGTGACTGTGGTCCTCATTCACCTTCAGCTGTGATTGTGAGGTCTCCCCAGTCATGTGGAACTGTGAGTCAATTAAAACTCTTTCCTTTATAAATTATTGAGTCCCATGTTATATCTTTATTAGCAACATGAGAACAGACTAATATAAGCATCTTCTCCATTTTCATAGACTTAACTAATCATTGTATGTCCTACACACTGAGTTGCACCATAAGACATGCTACCAAGGCATGCTAAGGATACCTTGTGTGTTTAAAGGAAGCAGGAAATGGAGTGTGCTGTGGTTTGAGTATGTCCCCCCAAATTCATGTGTTGGAAACTTAATTCCCAATACAGTAGTATTGAGAAGTGAAGCCTAATGGGAGGTGTTTAGGTCATAAGGGGTCCACTCCCATGGATGAATTAATGCAGATTATAAAAGTACTTGAGGCTTCCAGTTCAATCTCTTGCTTCCTCTCATGCAATTATCTCTCTCACTCATGTTATGCTTTCTGTCATTTTATGACAGAAAGAAGACCCTTACCAGATGCCAGTGTCATGTTCTTGGACTTCCCAGTCTCTAGAACTGCGAGCCAAATAAATGTGTGTTCATTAAACATTACTCAGTCTCCTATTTCTGATGCAGCAGAATAAAATGAACTAATACAGCATGAATCATACTTTTTTTTTTGCAAGGTTCTGTAAAGTTTATTTTCATCTTTTTCTCATGAGTGAAATAAAAGGTTTATTTGTTTCTTATGTACACAATAAAATGGTAGACTCAGTAATACTTTACCAAAAATTTGCATCAAAGTTAGAACAGATACTTGTGTTCTGGGAAATTTTGTCTCTAACTTGGTTGAATTATAGATGAGTATCAAAAATTGAGTGTGGTCATCCCCAAATTTAAAGCTTGAGATGTTTTATCTAAAGCAAATATTAAATTCATTTAGAGGAGGGAAGAAATGGAATGTGATCTTGTTTGAATGTGTCCCCCAAAATTCATGTCTCAAGAGATAAAAATAAAGCCTACTTTAATATAAACTAATTTAACAAATTATATTGTCTTACAATTCATTAGTTGCATTCATTCTAGAGTCTCAGAATAAATGTATTAAAAGTAAAGTGTGCTCTAGCAAAATGCATATTAACTTTAACACGCTTAAAATTGAATTATATAGTAACCAAAAACCTCACTGAAAGTTAGATTTTAAATAATGAATTCGTTAATGTTGGCTATCCATTCAAATTTCTAGTTCTCATCATTCATCTGTTAGACAAATGTTAAATTCTCACAGAAGTTTTTCCTAAACTATCAGTATATGTTCTCTCCAAATCAGGCTCCAACATTTTCTTTTATAGAACTCATTTCTAATTTAAATTATTCAAGTTTCCCTTTATTGACACCATTACTGCCTTAAGCTATTCTATTTTTATCATTATCAAATTTTACATTGTATCCCATTACTAGAATATAAGCCAGAATGGAGGGAGAAACCCTGACTGTATTTTTCAGGACCATAAATTATCCAAGAGGCACCAAACATTACCCCTATGTCTGAGTTGAATAGATATATGAATGAGTAGATGAATGGTTAACAATCATTGCAAATGAGATAGAAGTAATGGAAAAATATGGAATTTGAATCAGAAAACCTAGGGTTGAATTTGGGGCAAATTGTTCAATCTCTCTGCAATTCAGCAGTCTTGTCTTTAAAATTGGGACAATAAAAACACCTATACCACATGTTCAATGAGACCATTAAATTGTTAATATTTCCATTATAATAACAATGAGTATTTGTGTGTTTTCAAGCTTAAACACTTTTAAAAAGACACAGTATAGAGTAGTTATTAAGAGCATGTCCTGTGAGACTACCTAGATTCAAATGCTCATGCTACTGCTCAGAACATCTGTATATCTTGAGCAATGTATTCAATTCACCTCACCTCTACATTTTACCTGTAAAATATGGAAACAATATTTACTGTCTTGTAGTTTTTAAGATGACAGAGTTTATTAGTTATATATTAATTACTTTTAATTATATATGTTAAGTATCATTTATTATTAATCTATTATCCAGGACTCATCTAGTATTTATTAGTGGTAGTATTAATTTTTATTTTTATTATCTCAGTGGACTTTTTGGAGAAAGTAGTGAGTTAAATTTGAATTTGTGGAGGTTGTAGTGCTTGTAGAAATCTCAACAGCTGGCCAGGCATGGTGGCTCATGCCTGTAATCCCAGCACTTTGGGAGGCCGAGGCAGGCAGATCACGAGGTCAGGAGTTGGAGACCAGCCTGCCCAACATGGTGAAACCCCATTTCTACTAAAAATACAAAAATTAACCAGGCATCATGACATGCACCTGTATTCTCAGCTACTTGGGAGGCTGGGGCAGAAGAATATCTTGAACCCTGGTGGCAGAGGTTGTAGTGAGTCGAGATGGCACCACTGCACTCCAGCCTGGGTGACAGAGCGAGGCTCCATCTCAAAAAAAAAAAAAAAAAAAAAAAAGAGAGAGAGAAGAAGAAGAAGAAAATTTTAATAGCTATGCTCAGGAGTGGACATTGTTATGTGGCTGAATACTCAGGGGAGTGGTTTATATTTTAAATCCTTACTTAAAGACAGTCTTACCCCTTTTGAGCTAATATAACAAAATGCCATAAAGTAGATTGCTTATAAACTATACAAATTTATTTATCACAGTGGTGGAGACTAGAAGTCCAGATCAAGAAACTAACATATTAGAGTCTGATAAGGACCTGCACTGCAGTCCATAGATGGCACCTCCTAGCTGTGTCCTCATATGATTTAAGAGGCAAAGAAAGCAGCTCTCTGGGACCTCTTTCATAAGGAAACTAATCCCCTTCATGAGAGTTGCACCCACATCATCTAATCACCTCCCAAAGACCATCACCGCTTAATACCATCACACTGGTGATTGGCCTTGAACATAAGAATTTTGGGGGGCGCAAACATTCCGATCACAACTAATGGTAATAATAAAACTAGAGATGCAAAACATGGGTTAGCCATTAAATTTTGTAAAGCAAGTATGTCCAGTGAAAACACAAAATCATGAAGGAATTGAAAGAATAAGAATTTTGAAATGGCAACAAGAATCACACAGGACTAAAAAGTCTGAGAGTTCAAAGAAGAAAGGAAGAATAGAATCATAGAGATTAATGACACAAGTTTAATAAGAAGAAGAGAATTATAGATATGCTAAAGAGAGATCAAGTAAGGGACAACTGGAAAAGTTCACTGCCATGGCCAGTAAGGAAGCCTGCATTGTGCTGCAAGTAGAAATCATAATATGAAGAGATGAGGAGTGAGCGGGGTAGGAAGATGTAACAATAGCAAAACAGCATAGCAAGATGATGAACAGGAAGATAGTGAGGAAGTGAGGTTTGCTTGAGAACAGTTTTTAAAATTTTCTATTATTTAAATAGCACAGACTTGAGCTCATTTATAGGCTCATGGGAATTACTCAGTGATGAAATTTTCAAATAATTGACTAAGCGTAGTTATAAGGAATGTTATCCAAAGTATGATTAAAGGTTTTTACTCTGATAGAACATGATCAAATAAGAAAAGATATCTACTATCTTTTAGAGAAGGGGGAAAAAATAAGGATGGGAATAAGTATTTTCAGGTATTGGCTAAGGTGGCTAAAAATGTATGCCTTATACCATCTTACCACTACCATATGGCAAAATCAGATGCAGTTTCAGTTTTTGCACTGTTTTCTTGCACCTTTCAGCACTCAGCTCTATGATTCTGTATTATATTCCTTTCTAACTTCATTTCTTCTGCTTCCTTCCTTTTTTATCTTCTCAATTTATTTCATGTTATTTTTATCCTTACAAAAAGGTCTCGAGGTAGATTACAGAGATAAATGAAATCCCTCAATATAGCAAATCAGAACAGAATGTAAAGGATAAATTAAAGGGGGTACAGAATAAGGATTTGAAATGGAGATAAAAATGAGTTTAAGTAAAAATGTATATGTAAAATTTCCATGCAATCACTAAGGCCAAAGCCAAACTTTGACATCAAGTTTTCTTGTCATTAATATGAATGGGAAATCTCTATGTTAAGTAATACGTACTGTTTGTGAAATACAGGCAAATCCTTAGGACAAACACAAATATTTCTAATATGTGGAATCCACTCAGGAATTCTCATAAAACAAATCCTGAATAATGAAATTGAGATAACATTTTAACAGATACTATTACAGTCTACATACAGGTGAATTTAAAACAATTACGTTGTTACTTATTGTGAGCAATGACATCATACTGAAACAATGCTCTGAGGAACAAATTGAATACCTCCTACTTATATAACTTTCTGACTGCATAGCTTAATCCTGAGTAGATTTTTGAATATATGGGAAAAATAGACTGCATAGTTTTCCTCAAAGATTATTTATTGTAGATAATATTTTATTTGATATAATATGATTAGAAGTTAAAGATTGTAATGGTTGGCCTTTCTCTATGTCACAGCTTGATGTAACTTTAGTGAAAAAGCATTTACATCATCAGTCAGTTAAGTTGAGCATTTGTGAAATTTTAGGAACTATCAAGCAGAGACAATTGAAGAAGAACTGATAGAACACTCATGACCAAGATCAAGATATTCCGTAACAAATTGTTTTGAATACACATAAACATTAAAAAGGAAAATTTAAAATTATATTAAAAATCCTGATGTGACAATAATTCCAACCTTAGAACTTTTAAGGCAATTGCAAATCTTAATTGGCTTATATATTTTAAAAACTTACTATAAATAAATTTTGAACATAATTGCTTCACTGCTATCCATTGTACCATTTAATAGAAAATATTTTTGAAATTGTCAGAAATTGAAATATTTGATTATTTTTTCGATCATTAGCTATAAGCTTTTTCAGGTTTTTAAACTTCTATCAATAAAAATTACTCTAGTAATTATTAGATGGCAGGGCTAGTTTTCTTTTAACACCATGCAAATACCAAATTCTATCAAATAACTTGTTTTGGTATCAGAAGATGTTTCCTGTATGTTCTCTATAGCAGGAAATATGACTTCAGATCATTTTAGCTCATGTTAAAGAAAATAAGAAAGAGGCCGCAGGCTGGAGATGGTCCCTGTTCCTCGGCCTCTTACAAAAACAACTGAAATTTGATGTGGATGTATTTCTTGTAACTTACCTGAAAAAAGATAGAGTCTCACTTTGTCCCAAACAGTCAACTGGCCAATTGGTTATATAACTGGAGACCTCCCATCAAATCATAACCACCACATCCAGGTAAAGCAAATACCTAGCAGTAGCCATGAAGTAGTTTATTTGCTTTACTTCCACATTCAGCAAATAAATGCTCCCTATTCTCACGGCTGGTGGGGAGCTCTCTGAACCCCTTTCAGTTTTGAGTGATGCCTGACTCAGGAGTTGTTCCTTGCTTATATAAACTCTGTTAAACTTATTTAGTCTAAAGTTATTCTTTTAATAGTAATAATAATAATAGTGGAGTTGAGAAATCTGGAATATGTCCATGATTTGCTCTACTAGAAATTAGTAACTCATGTCTAAACACCATTCATAATTATGCTCATTTGACAGAGTGTTAAAAAGCTGTATTTGTATGGATCACAATAGGAATGGCTATCCTGTGTTTATGTGGTATATCACCTTACTTCTTGTTCACAGTATAGCGGCTAAGAAAAAGGGCACTGGATCTGCAAATTACCTTATTTATTCTCTAAGTATTTCTTCACAAAGTCTGACACACTGTTCTGCAATGAAATAACTTGATATAAAGCTTAGCAGTTTCTTTTACAAAATATTAGCCTGAGAAACACAAAGCTAATGTTTATCACAAAAGAAGCTAGCATACCGTTTGGATAGAATGTCTGTAATTTGAAAGGGGAAGCTTTGTCTTTAAAATGAAGGAGGGTGAGATAAATTATATTTGAATTCAAAACAAACACTTCATGTCTATTTTTAACCTATGATCAAAGATAGAAACTCACAATTCAGAATAATTATTGAACGGCTTTAAGAATATTACATGCTTTTGCTAATTTAATCCTCATAATGTTGTGATCTTTTTAGAGATTTATAACCCTCATTATAATATAGCCAAATTGAGAACAGGACACCAAGTAACTTATCCAAAATTACATCATTTTTTAACCTTGTTACAACAGTAAGATTTGAAATTAACGTGACAGTAACTCTGGCTGCAGAATCTATGCTCATAAACACTAAGCAGCATATCTCCTTGTGCAGAAAGCAATAATCTTGCACTGTCTACACTATCTAATGCTCTAAGCAATAGCCATAAGTGGCCATGAGCACTTGAAATGTGGCCGTTCAGGTTTCAGGTGTGCTATAAGTGTAAAATACACATCAGATTTTGTATATTTAATACAATAGATAATGTGAAAATGTAAAATATTTCATCAGTGATTTTGACAATGATTACATGTGGAAATAATACTTGGGATATACTGATGTTATTAATGTTAAATGTTATAACATGTTAATGTTAATAAGATGTTATTAATATTAAAATTAATTTTACTTGTTTCTTTTTCTCTCATGAAGCATTGTTTTTAACATGATAGGTGGGAAGTCAGATTACAGGATCCAAACACACACTTAATAAATGAATAAATTAATGGTTGATGCATTATAGCTACTTTTCTGGATAAAATACCAACACTTTTGCTCAACATAGATGCACTAATATTTTGGCTTTTGTGAGAGTCTGTGTCTGCAGAACAGGAATATTACTTTTTAATTTTAAATATATTTTTGAAAACAATTTATTGAAGTTTGACATACAAAACTGTACATATTAAATCTATACAAATTAATGAATTTGGAGATAAGTAAACCATTTCCACAATTTATGCTGCAAACATATCCATCACCTCTTTTAAGATGATACTATTAACAAAATAATGTAATAGCATTTTATGGAATATTTGCTGGGTTCTAACCAATGCTTGCTTGTTCTAACCCTTTCATTCAATATACATAATTGTATAAAGTAGGTATTATTGATAACCTTACTTAAAAAATGAGAGAAGTAGAGCCAATAGAGGTTAAACAAAATTCTGAGGGTCAAATAATTAGTAATTGAGAGTGGAATTCAAAGCTAGGTAGGGCTCTGGTAGATGAGGATGAAGATATTAATAAAGTAATAAACTTTGGGGTAAGGATATTCATTTACTAATGTTCTAATCTCATTTTTTAATTCCTTGGGTCATCTTGGGCAAGGCAAGTAACTATTTTGTGTAACAGTTTGCTCACCAACGAAATGAAGGGATCTAAATATCTTATAATATATATATTTTTAAGAACATCAAAGTCTGAAAAAACAATATGAATTCAACTTTTCTTTCGAGGATTTTATCCCAGCATCCCTTACACAAGTTGTGCACCACAGTCAAAGTGAACTAGTTATTGATTCTTGAATACACCCAACATGTGTTCTTACACCTCACATATGGTATCCTCTCTGCCTACATGTATTCTCCTTCATCTCTCACTACGGAGACTGCTTAATTTTCAACACTCCTATCAGCCTTTGTGTCCTCCTTTATTCTTTTTTGATTATTAGCTGCACATAACTTCCTTGCCTTTTGAACAATCATTAGGTTTTAAGTATATTTCGAAAATTATCTCCCTTCATATAACATTATGGTTATGGTATACTTGACTAATTATTATGCATTTATAAGCTACTTCATATCAAAAATCATGCTTTACTCCTTTGTGTATTTTCTGCATTTTACATTAGTCATAAATACTCCAATATGATTCTCAAGTTTAATAGCAACTTTACCTGACTACTAAGAAATCCAGTGGTAATTTCTGTCTCTAGAAAGAGAGAGAGAGAGATAAATTTTCCTTACAAAAAGAGGAGGCAGTTGAGACTTTTGAAATTCACTGCAGCAATTTTGAGGAAAAAATGTAATTACAGAATTTATATCTTCTTTTCTTTCTAATTGGAAAAAATATTGAGTGCACACATATATTCTCACATTAATACACATCAAATTATTCTTAAGTTAATATCAAGACATTTCCAGTAACTAATTCTAATGCAATAGAAAGTAATTCTATATTTGGCAAGTCCATAGGTTCTCTGCTTGTCAAATTACACAACCAAATATTCATTTTATTGGTTTAGTTTTCTATATTAAGATATATCATAAAATTTTCCAGACAAAAATTAGATCTATATATTAGATCAAAATGTTGAGCATTAAAATTATGAAGTGACTCAAAATCTGAAATTATTTAGGTGAAGAAAGGAGTCATTTGTAAAATTTAACAGATACGCAACTTCACTTTCTATTGACATATTTTCTATCTCAATTTTTTTGGAGAGAGTAGGTAGTTCATTCAGGTGTTGATTTTAAGGCATTATTTTACAATACCACAAAAATAAAAAATAAAAATCCCTAGAAAACAGTTAACTGAAAACACCCACCATGGGTCAGCACTAAAGTCAAAACCAGTTGGCCTGTGAAGAAGAAATACTGAGTTTCTGTATTCATGAACAGGGGTGACATATTAATTCACGATTATTAAAACATCAACTTTTAATTATTTGTTAAATATATTTTAACAATTTCAATGTTCAGATTAATCCAATTTCCTTAAGAACAATTTTATAGTTATTATTCTTGTTAACTTTGGCATTTTACAATTTCAACATTAATAATCATAAAATCTCTTTCAATGACAAGTATAAACATCATAAAACATAAATGTTCACTCTTTGAAATATTTATTTGGCCAAAAGTATTGAATACATAACTTGTCAGAAATGGGCCTGTATAGTTACTTCGATTAATGGATCTACATATAAAGGATAAAGATGCTTTATCAATATGTTGCTATTAGTTTTCTAAAGAATTTAGAATGTATATACACATATATCTGTATTATATATAGTTTAATATATAAAATAAGATGTTTAAATATAAATATTATTATTTAATTCATTAACATTATAAGTAGAAAATACATATATATGTATCTGTGTGTGTATGGGTATGTATGAACTATAGACTATTTCCTAATTTCTTAGAATGTGTTGATGTGGAAAACAATTTGTATTTTATGCAAACCTATTATGACATTCTGTAGACCTTTCTTAATATGTAACAGGAATTGGAACTTAGAGCAACCATAAAGAAAATAAATCTTTGTATAACTGGCAATCACAATATTAAAGCATGAAAACCAGGAGAATTTGAGAAAACACATTGTCCTTTCTTCACTTCATTCCCATTCTATCTACTTTCCAATATAGAGACAGATATCTGAGTGGCAATTCATTTGAAACTTTTGCATTTCAAAATACAGTCTTTGTTGAATAAATAAAAGATGTCCGATTTAAACTGACAGAAGAAGAATTCAGAATGATATTTCATTCAAGCAAAGTTATTGCACATAAAAATAAAATAGTTCCAATAATTCTATTTCATTTATGGACATAAACTTCTTATAATTATAATATAAAGATATTCTTCACCATTATACTTACCTTATGTTTAGTCTCATGAAGTCTTTACAAATATTTGATATGATTACTGGTGTAGAATTGACAGAAATAGGTATCTATAGATTTATATGTTTTGTACATTAATAAATTTAAAATAGATATACTGTTTTAAGATATCTACATGTGCATGAAATAAAGGTTAAATTGTGCTAGAATTCAATTATATTAATATTTTTGCTGAATATTATAAATATATATTTCATCTAATATGGCAATTAGAAAAAATGGTTCAATAACATAGAAGAAAGAATCATAGATTAAGAAATTTTTCTTAAAGTTTTGCATGGAAATCACCTTATATATTATTTTTAAATGATAAAAGATAACACAAACTTTAAAAATGCTTTATTTTCTACTTTTCTAAAATTATAAAAATATAAATTGAAATTGTATTCTTATTAGAGGTATATTTAATACTGTTAATATTTAAGATGGTTTGTAGAACAGCAATGGATATTATTAGAAGGCTCAGATCTGCCATCCCTCACCTCAGCTTACCCTGGAGAACTGTGATAGATACATTTAACTCTTCCTACATTTCTTTTTGTTGTTGTTCTTTCAAACTTTTATTTTAGGATCATGGGGTACCTGGGCAGGTTTGTTACATGGATTAATTGCATGTTACAGGGGTTTGGTGTACATATTATTTAGTCCCCACTTAATGATTATAGTACCCGATAAGTGCTATAATAGTTTTTCCAATCTCACCCTCCTCCCACTCTCCACCCTCAAGTAAACCCCAGTATCCATTGCTCCCTTTTTTGTGTGTGTTCATGTGTACTCAATATTTAGCTCCTGCTTATAAGTGAGAACATGCAGTATTTGATTTTCTGTTTCTGCATTAACTTGCTTAGGATAATGGCCTCCAGTTCCATGCATGTTGCTGCAAAGAACATAATTTTATTCTTTTTAATAACAGCGTAGTATACCATGGTGCGTATTTACCACATTTCCTTTATCTAGAGAACCTTGATGGGCATCTAGATTGATTCCATGTCTTTGCTATTGTAAATAGTGCTGCAATGAACATAATGTGCATGTGTCTTTAGGATAGAATTGTTTATATTTCTTTGGGTATATACCCAGGAATTGGGTTGCTGGGTCAAATGGTAGCTCTACTTTTTAAGTTATTTGAGAAATCTCCAAACTGCTTTGCTCAGTGGCTATACCATTCCCAACAGCAGTGGTATAAGGATTCCCTTTGCTCCACAGCCTTACCAGCATCTGTTATTTTTTGACTTTGTAATAATAGTCATTCTGATTGGTGTGAGATGATATCTCATTGTGATTTTGATGTATTTCTCTGATGATTACTGATGATGAGCATTTTTTCATGTGCTTGTTGGCCATATGTATGTCTTCTTTTGGGAAGTTTCTGTTCATGTCATTGTTTATCTTTTAATAGGGCTGTTTATTTTTTGCTTGTTTGTTTGTTTAAATTCCTTATAGATTCCAGATATTAGACCTTTGTCAGATGAATAGTTTGCAAATATTTTCTCCCATTCTGAAGGTTGTCTGTTTACTCTGTTGACAGTTTCTTTTGCTGTGGAGAAGCTCTTTAGTTTAATTAGGTCTCACTTATTTTTGTTGCAATTACTTTTGAAGTCTTCATCATGAAATTTTTATAGGGCCTATGTCCACAATGATATTTCCTAGATTATCTTCTTTTTTATAGTTTTAGGTTTTATATTTAAGTGTTTAATCTACCTTGTGTTCATTTTTGTATATGGTTAAAGAAAGGGCTTTAGTTTTGATATTCTGCATATGACTAGCCTGTTATCACAGCACAAATTCTTGAATAGGGGGTTCTTTCCCCATTGCTTGTTTTTGTCAATTTTGTTTATCTCGGACTTCTCTAACCTGTTCCATTGACTTATGGTCTGTTTTACTACCAGTACTATGATGTTTTAGTTACTGTAGCCTTGTAGTATAAAGTTGGGTATTGTGATGCCTCTTGATTTGTTCTTTTTGCTGAGTATTGCTATGGCCATTTGGATTCTTTTTTGGCTCTGCATGAATTTTAGAATAGTTTTTCTAATTCTGTGAAAAATGCCATTGATAGTTTAATAAGGATAGCATTAAATCTCTAGATTGCTTTGTATAGTGTGGTTATTTTAACAATATTAATTATTTCTATTCATGAGCATGTAATGTTTTTTCATTTGTTTGCGTCATCTCTGATTTCTTTCAGCAGTGTTTTGCAATTCTCATTTTGGAGATCTTTTGCCTCCCTGGTTAACTGTATTCCTAGGTTTTATTTTTTGTGCGTGTGGCTATTTGTTAATGGGATTTCACTCTTGATTTGTCTCTCAGATTGGACATTATTGGCGTATAGAAATGCTACTGATTTTTGTACATTGATTTTTGGTACTGAAACTTTGCCGAAGTTGTTTATCAGATCTAAGAGCCCTTGTATAGAGATTGTGAGGTTTTCTAGGTGTAAAATAATATATGTGAAGAGAGATAGATTAACCTCCTCTTTTCTTATTTGGATGCCTTTTACTTCTTTCTCTTGCCTAATTGCTCTGGCTAGAACTTCTAGTACTATGTTGAACAGGAGTGATGAGAGTGGTCATCCTTGTCTTGTTCTGGTTCTCAGGAGAATTTTTCTAGCTTTTGTCCATTTAGTATAATGTTGATGTGGGTTTGTCATCATTGACTCCTTATTTTTAGATATGTTTCTTAGATTCCCTAGTTTTCTGAGGTTTTTTTTTAACATGAAGCGATGTTGAATTTAATTGAAAACCTTTTCTGCATCTATTGAAATGATCACGTGGGTTTTTTTTTTGTTTTTACATAGAAATTAAATAAGCTGCTCCCAAATGACGTGGGTAAACAATGAAATTAAGGCAGAAAAATAATTCTTTGAAACTAGTAAAACAAAGATACAACATATTGAAATCGCTGTAACACAGTTATATCCAGGTTAGAAAAAATTTTATAGTGCTAAATATCCATATGAAAAAGTTAGAAAGACCTCCAATTAACAACCTAACATCACACCTAGAGGAACTGGAAAAACAAGAGCAAACCCACCCCAAAGCTGCAGAAGAAAATTAATAACCTAATCAGAGTTGAACAGAATGAAATTGAGATGTTAAAAATTATACAAAAGATCCATGACACCAAAAGCTGGTTATTTGAAAGAATAAATAAGATTGATGGCCTGCTAGCTAAGTTAATAAAGAAAAAAATAACAAATCCAAATAAACACAATCAGAAATAATAAAGGTGGCATTACCCCCACCCTAATTCATTTTAAGAGGCCAGCATCATTGTGATACCAAAACTTAGGGGAGATGCAATGAAAAATGAAAGCTTCAGGCCTTCTATTTTCAATTGTTCATGAGGCTCATTCAATTTATTTTATACAATATCTTAAACCTGTCCTTTCCTTTCTATTACCACTGCCAAAAACAACAGTCTTATGTAAGTGTCTGTAGCCTTGCATCCGGGGAACCACAGAAAACTTTTAGCTGATTTATTTGTGTACCGCCCCCGGCATTTTTTTTCTCATTTAATCTATTCAATATATTACCTTCATATGAATCCTTCTAAAGTAGGATATTGATCAGGCAAATGTTGATATCGAAAATCCTGTTATCTCTGGTTTGCCTGATGGATAATTCCAAATATTTTTCAAAATTTGGAACCCTAGATAATCTGGTAATCTTAGTCTCAGTTGCTTTCAAATGGTTATATATATGAAACCATTAAATCAGCTTACCAAACTCTGTAAATGTACTTTTCACTTCCCCGCTTTGTCACATTTGCTCTTGTTGGTTTGTCTTTACTTATCTCTTAACTTCCCCCGTTAAATTGAGAGAAAATTTACATTTTATTTTTCCCAACCAGTCTAGCTGGAACTTTGCCTCACAAACGAGCAACAAAGGAGTCTTTGTCTTTCTGAATTTTGTATATTTGACATAACTTAAGAAACACTGTAAAACATAAGCATGATGCTTAATAATTTGAAGGTTCTCTGATTTCTCACTTAGAATTAAAAGGCTGAGTATACGTCCATGTGTTTCTTCAAATTGGGCAAGTACACGCATACACATAAATTGCTTATATAATTTACATACTTATATATGTGAACATATACATTGACAATTGTCCGGTCATCAGATCATCCAATTGATATTGCAGAGATTTAAGATGATATTGATATTACTTCTAGAGGCTAAATGTTGTATAATGATTTTAGCACATCATAGATGATAATCTTCATAGTGTATCTAAATCCTAATCTTTCCTTTGTTTCTTCCTCTTAATCTCCACCAAGAAGATTATAGATTTGAAAGGTGAACTAAGTTAGAATAAAACCATGTTAATCATTACCTTGGCAAAAATTGTGTGAAATTCAGTATAAAGAAAAGCATTACTAATAGCCCCTCTTAAGCATAGAAAAAGGGATACTGTATATGTGACTGATTCTAACTAAAATTAGGCATTGAATAATAGTTTTTAAAAACTCATACTGATGGCTTTTACAAGTTTAAAAGTAGGTAAGGGAGTATGTTCTTTGTCAGGTAAACAATATCAATTACTATTTCCTTAATTGTTACCAAGTTAATACATTTTAGTTATTTTGCTTATTATTTTACATGTAATTTTACTCAGTGGGTTACCCACATTACATAATACCAAATATTTTATACAAATATTATTTTTAAAATTTATCATTTTAAATGATAAAATACATTAAATTAAATTACAGCAGTACTTAGTCTCAATAAAATGTTACTAAAATTGATGTTATATAATTTTCTAGTCTTTCTCAAATTTGTACAATTACATTAATTTTTAATATACTAAGGCTATGAGAAACTAAATTAAAATTTTTGAAATGCATAGAGCACTTCAATATTGAGTTGCTTTTCAACAAATAATTTTAATTTTTATGATAATGAACTAATTTGATAAATTATCTTTTCATGATCAAATAATCTTTTATTATTTAACCATTGCCATCTACATAATGAAATACCTGGTTAGAGACATTTTTTATTAGAGGAAGAAAGGAAGAAGAGAAGGAAGAAACAAAGAAGCAGAGAAAGAAAGAAATCAAGAAAACAGCAAACAAATAAACAAGAAAAATATTGTCTTTCCTTAGATCTATGTTAATGAAAACCAAGTAGCCAATTTGCATATCTATTTTACAACTGCAATAACTAATTTTCTCTACCAATTCTTCCAAATGAGTAAAACTGATTGAATTTCTCCTAAATTAGTAAAATATCTGGTTCTTCTAAAAGTATAAATTTCTTATGAACTGATTGTCATATCCATTAAATTTATATTATTTTCTGACTTGTTTTAACAAAGAGCCCTCTTCCTCAAATTTAAATACCATTTTGATAGCAGTGATTATATGATAAGGTTAATGAATATTGTTACTCATTGATTTCAACATTCAAATAATTTTTAAGATTTCCAATTTGGGATAACTTCAGCAGCTGATATGCTCTCAGGCTGTGTACAAATATATTTAATCAAAGAAATGAGTCCTTGAAGCATTTTTTTTTTAAGATATCCATTATGGATTAACGTGAACCCTTCATTTTATTTTGTATTTTTCCTCAGACACTGCCAAAATACAATAAACATGTAGTAAAAACAGACTGATACTTTCAATTGCTACACTGTTTATAATGAAGAGTTTATATTCATGTACCCTCTTTATTTTTTAAGTTGCTTTATTAGACTTTTTAATTTTTTTAATTATTATCAGGCACTAGGATGGGAGATTAAAGTTAAGATTTGCCTTCAAAGAGGGACAGAGTAATTAAACATAAGTTAACTGTTCAAGATACAGTGGAGAAGCATTGAAAAATTATATGTAGCCTTGATGGCATGGTAAAATTTTATTATTAGGTAGATTACAATTGCAGCAGTGTCCAAAATTGACCATATATCAGAAAATATGACTCAGAGTATGATAAAGGAATTCTCCCAAATAATGACAGGCACTTGAACTGAGTACGATCTAGAGATACTTTGTATTGAATTGATTAGGGAATTAGTAAGAAAATACAATTTAAAAAATTATTGACAGACTTGAATATGAAGGTGATAAAAGAAGAACTTCCAGATTTTTGGCTAAGACAATGGTCATTCAACCTCGTGATAAATGCAACAATGGATACAAATTTCTTCATTTCGAGAGAAAATTATGAAATCGCTTTTGTACATTTTAATTTATTTTGGCTGCAGTGTATAAAGTGCAGATATGCTGAAATAATTAAATGCAGCAATGTATATATCAGGAAAGAAGTTTAGATTTATAAAAACAAAATTTAGAAATTCCAATTTAGTCACATTTAAACTTGTGGCTTCTTGAGCTATGGTACTTAATCTCATCATGCTTCAGTTTCTTCGTTTATATTCTAGTAACGAAGAATATAATATCATTGTGGAGAAAATACATTAATTTATTAATACAACTACAGAGCTTAAAATAGTTCTCAAAATGTATGCATTCAATGAATATTAGCTAATACAACAGAGAAAATGATGTCTCTATTTACAACTTTTTGGATGAGATTTGACTCTTATAAAGTTGTTCTGGAACGAGACAATCTTGAAGGAATATGCATCAGCTTGTTAAGAGGAAACAGAAAAAAAAAATCATAAATTTAAGTGTTCTGCAAAAAGGCTAGGTCCTGGGGTCAGCTGATGGGAGAGAGGGATGCAGTAGTAGGGGTAAATATCTACAATTTGTTCAAAGTCATTCACCAAGTGAACTGAAGTCCAAATATAGCCAATGTGATTCAACATCTATTTCAATGTACTTAAAAAAATTGGTTATTCACTAAACCAACTGTCTAACCTCATGAACCAGAGTATATTTATGGAAACTAAATAGTTCTGAACTCTACTTTGTTTTATTCACTTATACGTCCATCTTATGCCAATTCCACACTGTCTTGATTACCATACCTTTAGAGGTGCCTAGTTTCCATTTTCCTAAAATACAGAACAAAAAGCAAATTTCCTCATATGTGATCCATCCAATGTAAGTTCTATCTAAAAATTATGTACATAGTAGAACCCAACTCATCATTGCCATAAATAGTATTTTTTTATTTTGGCCTGCATAAGGGAACAGAAACATGTGGTCACAAGAAATAATTCTGGAATTTTCCAATTTTACTGTTAAATTTATGTAAGATATCAATGTCACCAGGCAACAAGAAAAGGTGACTAATAGATGAGAAACAAAATATAAATTGTGTTTGCCTCTCAATCAGTATTTAATTCATGTATTTTTGGCTCTTAACATGTCACACATGGCTTTAGGGAACTTGCGGAGAATAGGCAGGTAATGTCCCTGGTACATAGACGGTAATTTCCAGTAATAGAGACAGATAACAAACACATGAATAAATGTAATTAATTGCAATAGTAACAAAGGTTGTAAAAAATTAAAATTGGGTCAAGTGCAGTGGTTCACGCTTGTAATCCCGGCACTTTGGGAAGGAGAGATGGGCAGGTTGGTTGAGCCCAGGAGTTCTATACCAGTCTGAACAATATGGTGAGTCCCTGTCTCCACAAAAAAAATACACACACACACACACACACACACACATACACACAAACAAAAATTAGCCAGACATCATGATGGTGAGCGCTTGCAGTCTCAGCTACTTGGGAGGCTGAGGTGGGAGGATCTCTTGAGCTTGGTAGGTGGAGGTTACAGTGAGCCAAGATTGTGCCACTGCATTCCAGCACAGGTGGTAGAGTGAAACCCTGTCAAAAAAATTAATTAATTAAAAGTGGGCACTTACAAGGTAAGGACTGCAAGAGGAACAAATTTAAGTAAAACAGTTAGAGAACTCTAGCTAAAACAAAGCTTGTGAGTTTGCAGAAAATTGGATTGATTTGAAGAATATAAGTTTTATATACCTGCAGAATAGTAAGAGATGGTGAATGCAGAAGGAAATTAGGTTGGAAATGTGGCCAGAGATCAAGAAGAACCTATTAGTCTCTGGTAAGTAATCTGAGCTTCTGTTTGTTTTTTAATTCATTGGGAAATCTTGGGAGGGTTACAAGAAAGTAAATTATGGATAATTAGAGTTCTCATTATTTAACAGACCACCCCAAACTTTTTGGCATAAAACAATATTTTCTTTGGCTCACCAATCTGCAGTTTGGTGAAATGAAAGCTTATCTTTCCTTCATCACATCATCTGCATCAGCTCAACTGGGAGCTGGAAGATCCACTTGAAAAAGAAATCTCTCTTCCACGGGTGCAAATTAATGCAGTTGACTAGAAACTCAGCTGGTTCGGAGGGGCAGAGGCCTCTGTTCCTTTCCATGTGGATTTCCTCAGAAAGGCTTCTCTGCTGCACTCTCTGGGCTTGACAACAAGGTAGCTGGACATAAGGTGAGCCTCCCAGGAGACAGAAAGTGGAAACTACCAGTTTGTTTTATACTTGTTCTAGGAACTGGCACATCACTTCTATCAGACACTATTCATATGTATACAGAGTCCAGATTTCAGCAAGAAATACAGTGTGACTGTATTTCTGAATGGAATGAATATTAAATGATTTTGGGACCATGCTCTCTTCTGACCACCAATTATTTACATTTCTCCCATATTCAATATATAGTCACACTGTCCAAGAAACCCCAGGATTTTTGTACCATTACAGCATCAGGAAGAAAATTAACACCTGACTAACATCTTGTCATCTAAATTATGTATATATATAGATGATGCCCTTTAGTTGCTGTTTCTTGGGTATGTCTCCTTGAGTACAGCTCTCCTTTGACACAAAGCTATAGGAAATAAAGAGGCAAGCTATCTTCTCTCAAAATTTATTGGTTGGTCAACATACTCAAAATTTATTGGTTGGACAACATAGGCTAATTACAATAGTCATTGAAGGGGGTGAATAAATAGCAAGCCCAATCACTTATCCACAGTAATCTTTAAATCCAGCAAAAAATATTGCTAAATATTTAAATATTTAAAGGCCATGTGCAGTGGCTCACGCCTATAATCCCAGCACTTTGGGAGGCCGAGGCAGGTGGATCACGAGGTCAGCAGTTTGAGACTAACCTGGCCGATCTGGTGACACCCCGTCTCTACTAAAACACAAAAATTAACAGGGCATGGTGGCACATGCCTGTGGACTCCCAGCTACTTGGGAGGCTAAGGCAGAAGAATCGCTTGAACCTGGGAGGTGGAGGTTGCAGTGAGCCAAGATCATGCCACTGCACTCCAGCCTGGATGACAGAGCAGACTCCATCACTCGCTCTCTCAGTCTCTCTGTCTCTGTCTCTGTGTGTGTGTGTGTGTGTGTGTGTGTGTGTGTGTGTCTGTGTGTGTGTGTATATGGCGCTCTCTCTCTCTCTCCATATATATATATATATGACTAGTTTGTTGACTGGGTCACAGTGCTGCTTTCCAGGAGTTATTCTTAATGGCTTATAGTTCGCTTCTTTTGGATATTTGTTCTACCTTTTGAAACATATTTCATTTTCCTTACAATGTAGCTTCTGTTCGCTCATGAGTAGTTTTCTAACCACAAAAGTTTAGGAGTTTAAATGCCTGTTTTCATTTTGTACTGTCTTTGTTCCTTTCAGTCCAATTTGGCAAGGCTTTCACCAGAATCATTTATAGGCATTCTTTGAGTTTTATTGCTACTCACTCAATTAGGTAGAAGCCACAACCACAAATCTCATTGAGATAAGCTTTACTACAACTTGAGATCATTGTAAGGCTACTATGGGACAATAATAGCTAATTAAACTTGGGGCTTATCCTGTACTGGCAGTTGGGTATAGCTGGAGCTAGAACAGCAGACGAACTGGGGCTGGCCATATCACTCTTCTTATAGTCTCGAGGTCTCCTCATTGTGATCTCTCCATGTGGGCTAATTTGGGCTTTGTCATATCATGGTGGCTGGGTGCCAAGAGTGATTATCCCAATAGAACCATGTCCAGTTTGATGACCTAGCCTTAGAAGTCACATAGCATAAGACATAGACATAAGATCCCCAGGATTAAAGAGAAGGCAACAGACCCTTACCTCTTGTTAGGAGAATTGTCAAGGTCATGTTGTAACTGAAAGCGTAATAGAACATCATATTGTGGTCATTTTTTAAGAAAATACAACCTTCCACAGTTAGAATTTAGACTAAACTAAAATAACAAAGTAATCAAATATGCAATCATTTTACAAAGTTATATATACTACATATTATATGTATATATAGTTACATAGTTGTTGTTTGTTCTCATTGCAACAGTCCAGAGATAGATAGTCCTCATCTGGTACCAAAGCTCCAAAGAATGGTAATTCCCAAAATACAGCTTCTTTCTCTGGTCAACTGTAGGAAATAATACTTCCCTGCCAGTGAGTAAAGGCCAAGGGAGTATACGTCACATTTGTTTTAGTTGCATTCTGAAATAGCAGACATTACCTTGCTCCCCTCTAATTGGATAATGCTAGTCATATGTAGTCACATGTTATAATAACCTGCAAAAAATGATAGAACACTTAGTCTTTAGCCGGGAAACCATGTGGCTAACACAAACCTAGTGGTTCTATCATTAACAAAGGTAAAATGAATGTCATTGGAAAACTAGTCGTTTCCACTATAAATGGCATAATCTAATTATTGTTTCAAATTATATATGTAGTACTGTTTGGGGAACAAACTGGACAAGATAGTAACTGTAGAACCTGGACTTAGATTTTTGGATTGACTAACTAGGTGTATAATGGCATCATTACTGAAAAAGAGAAAAAGTTTTCTTATAGGGTGGAATTCAAATACATACTTTCATTTTCTTATGTGTTAATATTCTGATGTTTTCTTGAAAACTAAGTCAAAATGGCAAGCTGAAAGTTAGCTGAATTCATCGAGAACTCATAGGGAAAGACATGGGCAGAATTTTTAATTTGGGGTCAATAGTATGGAAATGCTCTCTATTGAAATATTGAAAACTATAAACTTGCTTCGGGAAACTCAAGATATCAGAAAATAACTGAAGAAGAAAATGATGCAGAGAAGTGAGGAGCAGTAGTGTTGTTGTTTGTTTAAAGGCTAAAGGAAGTCATCTGGGAGGCAGACACCCCAAAAAGATGAAAGAGGAAAAGAAGACTGATACTGATAAGCTTCTCTTTTGCTTTTCCTAGAGATTTAGTTGTGCTCATTAGGGTATGTAATTCAAGGATATAATTTGGCTAAGGTTTTAGGAAGTTATTTTTAAATCTATTCTCTGTTTTGTGGTTTTGTGCTTCTATCTTTCTGCTTAGTATTCTGTTAAATATCTATTGCTCATGGGCGATTACACATATTACCCAATAGAGGGTCTCCCTGTTTTTCTCTCCCACTGTATCTAGTTATTTGTTTTATAATATTTAGCACAATTGAAAATGTTGTTCTACTTTGTGTATTTTTGTGCAAAATAACCTATCTTATCTAGGATTCAACATCCTAGAGTATAGAATTTGCACTTTGCATACAATTGGAACTTTTAAAAAACGTGATCAATGACCATTGGATATGTAATTTAGAGTTCCATCTACAAACACATTACTGACTGTATAATTAACAACAAAGAAGGGACCCTACCCTAATAAGGTTGGGAGCATGTGACTCAGTTTTAGAATGAGTTGGGGAAGCATTGATTTTCCCTTTTGTCTTTGTAGAGTTTTTCCTTGGAGACAGCTCTTTTTGCTGTCTCTTCACCATTAGAGTCATAGTATTTGAAGAGCCATGATTAGAGGAAAGAACTGTAGAAAATGGGCCAAGAAACCCATTAGTGAAGCTTTTAGTGTTGTTCTAAAGCTTGCCAGTGGTCTAGGCAAAAGGAGTTCTGAAAGCTTTATGTAATAGACTTACCCAACTCATGAATCCACTGGGGCTTGGACCAAAGCCATAGCTAGAATTGGAATGTGTGCACTACTTCTCTGGATCCTCTGGTTATCTCTCTTTTGATTTTATGGCTCTAGAAAATGGTGGTTGAGGATTCAGATATTCTATCTAGAAATCAAATATAATTTCAGTGGTGAAATAACATGCAAAAATAAAAGTTGCAACAAGCCTAAAAAGCAAGGATTTATATTCACAATATCTAGATATCTTAACAGAGACTAATATAAATTTTGTGATATGTGTGAGGTCACAAGACTAGTAAGTAAAAGAACAGGAATTAGATTCAAGATCTCTTGTAATACAAGAATATGTGCTCTCCATATTTTATTAATTTGCTTACATAGTAAATAAAAATAGCATTCACAAAAGATAGCCTCCTTTGCTACCCTAAAATTGTTACAATTGTACTGGGTTTGAGAGAAAGGAGTATTCCCTGAGAAATCAGACCTGTGGGAGAAACATATTTAGATAAGAGTAGGAGAGAAAGATGGATTCTTAAGGTAAAAGAGGTGTAAAGGGGCAAGTTTAGACTTACAGTACCAGGTGAGTGCAACTTGTTCTTCACCTGCCCCTGTAGACAAGTAATAGGTTACGAATGAGTCAAGAGTACAATAGCCACACACTGAATTACTTTAAATGTCGTTCTCTTTCTTTCATGTTGTTATAATGTTGTTTCCAAAACTATGCATTTTAATGATTAATAAACAACATGAACTCAATTTTTTCATAGACTGACTTGACATAAGAACAGGATTATTACAGCCCTATTGTATTTTCCTCTCAGGAAATACTTGTAATAAATGTTCTTGTAAAGTTACATTTTGAGATACTTCTGAATCCATCTCTTGCAAATTAAAAAGATACACATGCATATTATTATGAAAATAAAAGACTTGATTCTGGTAGACTTATTTGCTTTGAGACATTTATTTATGGTGAACTCTATACCTTAGAGTGAACTCTATACCTCTCTTCACAAATCAATTGTATGAAGAACAGGATTCACTGCAACTTGCCTAAGTGTAATAAAATCAACCAAAAGAAAGCCCAAAGTTCTCTTTTGCAAAATATGAGTAATGTTACAGAAGAGAAAAACATTCGACCTAGCTCTTCTTTTTACAAATTCCCCTAAAAGAATTTATTACTCAAGCGAATAACTAGTCTAGTGGGATGCAGTTTTCTACGCTGAGATGTAAAATGTCCTAAGAACATTTATTACTGCTTGACTGGACTTGAACCTTTTTCAAGATATAGGCCTGCAAATCAGAAACATGTTGGAAAAAATAGTGACTATTAAATTCAGAAGATAATACAAAACAAGATTAAGATATTTGAATTATCATTTATTTTTTGTCTGATCTACATGATATCCTGTGAGAATTTCTGAGTAGAGTTTCACTAAGTATACATCAACATCAACAATGACATTAAATTGAAAGTGATATTCATTTGGTTAAGCTGTTTTGTAACCAAGTTTTTCAGAATGATTGTATTGGCCAAATACATTAGCAAGTTGTTCGTCTGTATCTTCTTCATTTTTGTTAGAGAGACAAAACTATGAAACAAATGAAAAAGTATTAAAAGATTAAGAAAACTTTAATATATTTCCTTAAAATACTTTGAAATAAATATGAAAATCTATAAAAATATATCCAATAATGAGTTATAAAAGTATTGTTTGGACTAAAAAGTGCAGATAATTCAACTTCAATTTTATTTTATTTACAAAGTGAACTTTTTTCACACATTTTATTTCCATATGAATTATTTAATTTCCTTGTTTTTATATTTATTTTTAGATTTAGATGAACAGCTTCTATTTTTAAAAATACACATGATTTTTCTTCAATTAACAGTACAGACAAATGAGCATTTTTAGCCCATAGGTCAAATAAAAGATTAATAATTTATACATATCAGCTGTAAATTCATAAGAACCATATAGATGTCCACGCGGAGGAGGTGGTTAAGACAGGAAAAGTCACCTATGAATGAAGACACATAAATCCTCAACGTTTAAAACAGTAAGACACAGTTTTTCACTTATATTAGCCCTTAAAAAAATAGAAGATCCACTGTTGAAAAGGTATATATTCCAAGAACTGTTGATAGAAATCAAATATATTTTGATGGGAAGAATTAACATAGATAAATGTGTATAATTTTCTGTCACTATACACTTAAGTTACCTAAACAATTAAAGCCTTATTTTCTTATTCTGTTAAGTGTAGTAATAAAGTCTACTTATTTAATAGGGCTACAGTATGAAGAAAACTAGGCATATCATATTCTTTGTGTAATGCCTACATGTTGCAAGTAGTATAGTTGGTAGCCACTATGCCGATTTCCATTTTTGACTATGTCTGTATTTTCTAGAAAGAAGTTTTGTAACCTTAATTAAGAAATGCAAAAATGTTCAGACCTTTTGTGCAGTAATTTTACTAGTAGGAAATATCCTAAGGAAACAATCACTTACACACACATACACACACACACACTCACATACACACATACACACACACATACACACACATACGTGCACACACAGTCACACACTCACATGCACACACACATGCACACACACAGGCTCACATGCACACACACATTCACATACACACATACACTCACATACACACACACTCACAAACACACATCTACACCATAAAATTTTATTATGAAATTATTTTGAGTTTATAAAAATGTTTACCAATAGAATAGTATTAAGTAACTCATGGATTTTTTTTTATTAAAACTAACTTTGGTATATTTTTAAAGGACTAAAAATATTTTGGTACGCATTTCAGGAAAAATAGGATGCTAGCCCTTGAGAACATGTTGATCTTGCTCATTGGCTAACTACACCATTCAACTTACTTTGGCTGGGGAGGCATTTGCAGAGCTCTCCTTCTGACATTTTTGTCTGGAGGTGGCATCGTTGTCTCCCTTACTCTCAGAAGCTTCACGTTTGTTAAGGAAACTTTAAAAATGTCTTTCTTTTTTGAAATGAGCTAGTGGTATGTATATAGCTACTTTACTATTTTTATCTTATTTATTCAAATATTTTCTTTTCCTTTTATTCTATCTTTTTTACTACAGGCATGGACATTCTATTACACATTCGGAAAAGTACAGAGTTTAATACACTCTATACCCAAATCTATATTCAAAACCTGTTTCTATTTTTCTATATTTGCATCACTAGCTATACTTCCTTTTTAATGTAAATGATAGATACTTTGACACTTCATTCTCAATATATTAAGCATATATCTCCAAAAAGTAATATTCTCAAATTTTACTACAATTCTATTATTACAGCTAAAATAACTGAGACGAATCACGTAATATTACAAAAAACCCACAAATTCTATATTTGAGCATATTCAGATATTCTAAAAGTGTATTTATAGCTTGTTTGCTCACACTTGGAGTCAGTCAAGAATCACACATTGTATTTGGTTGTGTTGGTTCTTAAATCTCTGTTAATCTACAATAGACCCAACTTTTTTTTTGTTTACTTTTATGACATAGAAAGTCTATTGACAGTGGTTGTCCATTTTCAAATTTGTAATATAGAATTGATTTCTTTATTCTCTGAAGCATATTATGTCATTACATTACACAACAACTTCCTGAATTTATTCAATATGTACATATTGAATTATGAGTGTATGTCAGCCAGAGAACATATAGCTATGACAGAAAAAAAAAAAAAAAAAAAGAAAGAAAGATCTGTCTTTCTTTTTGCTCTAAATATTTTTTTCTCTTTCCTTTTACAATGTAACACTCACTTAAAATAGCTGTGTGGATACAGAACTTTTATGTACTACTACTTACTAAATTATATGGGTGTGTTTTTCCTCATCTCAGAATAGCATATCAATAGATGCTATAAAAGCATGAGGTACATTTGTAAAACATTGAATTCGGTTCCAAATACCTCAAATTTTTTCCCTAAAGAGCATTTTTGAATGACATTAAGACATAGGAATATAAGTTCATCAACCAAAGATGGATGCCTGACTGCTCATCAACTAATTATATATGACTCAAAGAATAGGAATTCAGAAGGTCTGTGTCCAGCTTTGGCATGGGTAAATAAGGAAGGCACCCACAAATCTTATGTAAGTCATAGGAAGAAGTGTGGTTCTTTGCAGTGAACCATTTCCTGGAACACACAAAACTGGGGGTATATTTTAACCTTTGCTGTTTTCCAGGAGCACGTGTTTCTGGTAAAATTCAACATTGTCAGGAGCAGCCAGAGTGGTAAGATAAGTTATACAAAAAACAATCCCTAATAACTTAGACATAAGATGATCCCTAATGCAAATGGTGCCTGTGTCTGGAAGAAGCAGTGACACCTTCATAAAACTAAACTTTTTCCTTAATAATATGGTGCTTTCCAGCAGAGGCAATAGCAGAGCCCAGGCGAGAAAGTACTGCTCAGAAGCTGAAGTGTAGATCAAGCACATAATGCTTGAAGTAGTAGTTTCTTGAACTTATTTGTGAGCACATGCAGAAAGTCTCCTGAGTTAAAAACCACCATCACTACCACCACCACCACAACAAAACAGGGAGGACATTTGCAAAGGTATAGAGTTTCTGCAGAGCTTCTGAAAACAAGAGCCAGTACAAAATGTGATGTAGTAATGTTATTACTACAAATGTGAATTCGTTTTTACATAGTTTTGATGACTTGTGGAAGTCTAGGTTACAGTCACATAGAAAAATATTTACCCCTTACCTGAAGCACCCTGAGTTTGAGATCAAGACAAAAATGATACTAAATGTTTCAACTTGGCATGCCTTGAGGCATAATAGGAAGACTGATATAACACTATCCATAGATGGCAGAATACTATTATTTTATAGATATGATTGTCTATGTTATGGTATGTTTTATAATAAACACGTTTTGTTACAGGAAAGGAAAACAACGGAAATATTTGAGATATCTGAAAGAGTGAAGTTTCCCTAGTGCTGTGAGGAGATTACTAAGAAAAAATGGCATGTAATAATTTTATTTGATTAAAATAAGGACTCAATAATAGATAACAAGCTTCAGGCTAGTTTTAGGAAAAATAATTCTTTCTTCACCTTTTGTTATGTTTTGTTTTGAAGACAGGGTCTCACTCTGTTGCCCAGGCTACAGTGCAGTGGCATAATTATGACTCACTGCAGCCCAGCCTTGGCCTCCTAAGCTCAGGTGATCCTCCCAACTCAGCCTCCCATGTAGGTGGGACTACAGGCGCACATCACTACTCCTGGCTGATTTGTTTTTTTAATTTTTGTAGAGACAGGGTTTCACCATTTTGCCCAGGCTGATCTCAAACTCCCGAGCTCAAGTTATCCTTCTACCTCAGCCTCCTAAAATGCTGGGATTACGAATATGAGTCACCATCCCCAGATGACACTTAACATTCTAAGTAAATTGGACATAATTAGGAATCAGTAATATAAACATTTTAAGGCTCTGATTGTAACCAGCATCCCTTTCAGCATTTTGACAGAAGTTCTGTATCTTCTACTTCAATAATTAAATTTACTTTTCCTCAGGCACCTGCATTCAACATTAATTTTAAAAAGATCCTGTCAAATACTACTCTTGAGCTTTTGTTTAATTACTCTTATTAAAATATTTCCAGAAACTACTATGAAGGAATTTACATAATTTATATTCATATATTGAAAATAAAATAGAGAGTTTGCTGAGGTAATTTCTATTGTCTATTGAAAATAGAGTTTTCAGCTATATTATAAGGTAAATTAAATTGTGTTGTAAAGGTCTGGGTGCAAAACTATAATTTTACCATTTTTTTCTGGAAAATATGGGTTCGAGTGTCTAATTTATAAGCTTAAAAATGATCTGTGGTGAAATTTAAAAGTTTCTTTAAAAGTGCTTGTATGAAAAATAGTTTTTCTCCATGTCTACTACGTAGTGTTTCTCAAACTTGCTACTACGAACACGAGAAGGTTTTTGAAAATATTGCTTTTTTGGTTCCACAAACTCTCTACTAAAATTTTTATTTTAATCTTATCTTTCTATTTTGATAATAATTTGACAATAACCTTATATAAGCATATTCTTTATCAGATACAATACAGCTCTGTTATTTCAGTGCCATGGCTGCCTTTGGGTTTATGATATTTTTGGCTCCAAGTTGTATGATAGGAAGTTAATGAACAAATGAGATAGAGAAGCTACATATGCAATACATTTGTCCCAAGTGAAGCCCAAATTACATGCCTATGACACTATGGAAACAAAAGTTTGGTAGCATTTTAATGTGAGTAAAATGAGAAATTGGGTCATCCCATGGCTTGGGGTTGACTAGGCCTGTGAAACTCAACAGAAAACTTTATCACAGCAATCATATCATATTTTAATTGAGGTTGGAAATTTACTGTTAATAATGCATGTTCTATTGTCTCAAATTTACACTGTTAATTTTAATTTTATGGGTTTATAAGTTGCTTGTGCTTAGCTTATAAATTCTCTTTGGTTTCATAGTTATAAATTCAAAGAATAAATTAGAGTTCATCCCAAGATTTATGTTTTTACGTATTTAATTAATATCATAATGTAATTTAAGTTGATACTTGGATCAGCTAGAATTCTTTTTAATGTGAAAAAGGTCCATAAATTCGTCAAACTGGAGAAACTGTTCATTGAATCATATATCTTTTTTTCCCTTTTATACGTGCAAGATAAAGAAGAAAATATCTATTAAATTAGAAGAATTATTTCCAAGTATGTAGTTGAAACTACTTGTTTAACATTATGTCATTCTTTCAATCCACACATTTTTAGGAGCTCCTGTTTTCCTAATATTATTTACCTCTCAAGAAATTTATTAGAACTTGAGAACAGAAAACAACAACAACAAAAAACAACACGTACATTAAAGAAAAAAAAAAAAAAAGGCCGGGCGTGGTGGCTCAAGCCTGTAATCCTAGCACTTTGGGAGGCCGAGAGGGGCGGATCACGAGGTCAGGAGATCGAGACCATTCTGGCTAACACAGTGAAACCCCGTCTCTACTAAAAAATACAAAAAAAAACTAGCCGGGCCAGGTGGCGAGCGCCTGTAGTTCTCTACTAAAAAATACAAAAAAAACTAGCCGGGCCAGGTGGCGGGCGCCTGTAGTCCCAGCTACTCCGGAGGCTGAGGCAGGAGAATGGTGTAAACCCGGGAGGCGGAGCTTACAGTGAGCGGAGATCCGGCCACTGCACTCCAGCCCGGGCGACAGAGCGAGACTCCGTCTCAGAAAAAAAAAAAAAAAAAAAAAAAGGAAAAAAAAGAAAATATTAATTTAAGGTCAAATATGTTAGTGCATCAAATAAGTAAATAATTTCTTGACAAACAAGAATTATATACTACTGTTGGAAATATTTTTCAATGAAGACATCCACACAGAAAAATGAATTTACCAGTTCATGACAACACTATAGCCAGTTTCCCTTTTCTGTTTTTTTTTTTTTAATTTTTAACATAATATTTATTGAACCTGCAGTGTTTATTAAATCAAGTATTTTGCCACATGTTGGAGGTATAAAATGGAACAGGCCATCACTGTTCTGAAGGATTTTGCTATTTGGGGACTGGGGAGAATCTTATTAAGTATTAGGGCTTGAATTGATTGTATCACATGCTCCTAAAGTTGGTAAAATTGTTAAATCTCTGCTCATTATTTTCAGTTATTTAATAATTTGTGGTGTTTCAGAATTTTTTATATGTATTTATTTTTACTTCGTTTTAGGGCGTGGTTAAGAGAGAAAAAAAATGCCATTAAGGAATAAGCAAATAAGTTTTCTGACGTGAGGATATAGCACCTATCTCTGAGATCAAAGTCATCTGACCAAAACTGATGCCTCTGAGACTGTAACAGAAGAGTGAATAATGAAATATAAGAATGGGGATTCTGCACTAACTCTATGGGGAAGAAAACAATGGGTAAGAGCAAAAGGATCAACATCAGCAACTCCTGTTTCCATTGATTTATTTATGAGATGCTGTCTATGTGATTCCAAAATCTCCCAGCCTTTTTCTCCCCTGTCAAGCTTCCATGTCTCTAAAAGAGATCTTGTTCTTCCTGCACAGAAAGAAATAATAATGTATCATTAAAATATTATTATCACATTCAAGGTTACACTCTTTCCCATTCCTATAATTTACTAGTTGGAAGCCCTCGCACTTGGGAAATTATTTAATGTGTTTTTTTCTTCCTGACGTATAAATTGTCACATCATCTTAAATGTTGGGACTTCAGGTTGGGAAGTGGGTGGATCATATTCTTGAGGAAGCTGCCTTCCTTTTATAGATAACATTGCCTCCTTGTAAAGGTTGCTTTCTATGTATTATTCTACTTTTTTTCTAAGACTATACCATATAATGAATCTACAGGCTTGACATCCCATTACTAAGATTATAATTATTGAGGTCTTCAATAGAATTTCAAGTAAAATATGTTTTGTTATATGCCTATTTATATTTCACTCTTTGATTCACCTGGTTAGGATCTCAGAATTGAATTTTAATTGCAGATTTATTACTTCTTCACTCTCTTTATGTATTAATTTAAAATTTACTTTTTCCTACCTTCGTCTTGGTTCGAGAAGGTTATTTCCCTTTCATTTGATTTCTTTGTTTTAATTTACATGTGCATATTTATTACCAGTATAAAAGCAAACATTTATAGAATAGGATAGTATGAATTAATAAATGTATTATCAGAATATTTTCTTTATATTTAATATACATTGCAATTAAAATGCACTGTTTAGCTGAACTGTGCTTCCTAAAAACTGTAGCATATAAAGACAGCACTAAGTGAAATATAAAATTATGTTTGTTTTCTCCACGTCTATGATTTATTGAAGTAATGTTCTTCAGGAAATTTTTTTATTTTTATTTTTAAATTTATAATTGGCATGATAATTGTACGTATTTATAGGGTACAATGTGATGTTTCAATGCATGTGGATAATATAATGATCAAATTGGGATAACTACCATATCTATCACTTTAAACTTTGTCGTTTTTATGTGGCAGGTGACCACATTTAACATATTCTGTTTTAGCTGTGTTGAAATATACACTAAATTGTAGTTTGCTATAGTCATCCTCCTGAAATTATTTTTTGTCTGAGTTTAGATGTTCAGAACACCACAAACAGGAAACCAAATTATTAATCAAATTGACAGAAAAATGTTATTCTTATTAATAAAAATACCATTTTATATGTATATTTGTAACTGCAATGTCTATTGTGAGCTGTAATCCCTTTATGGAGGTAAATATGCAAATAAAATAAGCAAATGGTGAAAAAGCAGCCTTTCAGACTGACTACTTTCTAAATAGATCCAAACTTCCATCCAAATAAGAAGGTGCAATATTAAAATTTTAAGACTGCTAAGTCATTTTGTGGGGGTAAAGGATTAATATTACATTTCAGGAGTTGGATTAGAACAGTGAGTAAAATGAATAAGATAAGGAATTCAAGATCTTTTCTTAAATATATTGAACTGTGATGACCCATGTCAATTAAAATTTTCCAGGTTATGTGAAGAACACTATAACCTTTACAAACATAAATTGTGGAGATTTGTATTTTGAATAAGGTTCAACTAAGTAGAAATGATAGCCTCCATAAGGTTATTTACTACTCCTGGAAATTTTTTTTTATTAAAAATAAAAATGTTATTGTAATTACAGTAGTGAGTTATATATAATGTCTCAATGGCAATTGTAGTTGATTGTCCCCCAAAATAACATTACTATTCTATATAGCTAAGTTTATTGGTTTCAGCATGACATAAATAGGCCTGCGTTTGAAAACAAAAATTTAACCTCTCTTATTGAGATTATCCTTTCTATTTACCTCAACCTTATTCATCTTTCTAGGCGTTATCATATAGTGAAAAATACTGAAATATACAGATAAATATTATTTATAAATATCACAGCCACCATGTACTGAGCCATCACCCACCATGTGTCAGGTATGTTAAGGATGTATCATACATCATTTCCAACACTCTGAACAGCACGCAGTGTAAATTTTGTTATCTCCACTGAAATTTCCCCCAGTGATTATAAGCAAACGGAGCTTAAAAGATGCTAAAGTGGCCAAGTACATAGAATGAGTGATTGACATGGATTCAAAACCAGACTTGAAAACTCAATCTCTTTCTACCAACAAAAGTTCCTTAGAAAACAAATAAGTCAATACAAAACAATTGGGGATAGTCCCTACCTTTCAATGGCCATAATATTGTGTTTGATTTTTAGAGATCTCACGACGATAATGTGGATACTCTGCTCAAAAATGTTTGTTTACTTTTATTATCAGTTCCATAAAGTATTTTACATTTATTTATAATTTGTTCTGAAATTAAATCTGCATATTAGGGGATGTCACAATGTGGTCTGACGCACGTTGGAAGACCCCGAGACCCTTTTAGTGGGTCCAAGAGTGCCTCAGTTTGTTTTCAAGTACTTATCTGTACATAGCTGGATCTTCTTTATATACTTCAACTAGAACAATATAAAAGACTGAGTTCAGAAAAGTGGAATATTCAGTTGTTTTCTACTAAGCCAATCATTAAAGAGTTTCACAAAAATACAAAGCAGCACAGATCTTCTCATTAAACTTACTTTTGCTTTGCAGAATAACCATTTGTCATCAAAATGTTACTTTTGTTAATATTTATGTATATATTATTACTATTTTAAAAATTTAGTGAATTGCTAGGAAAATGAGTGAGTCTTTTAAAAATTTTTCAATTTTTATTTTTAAATTATTATTATTTTTTTGAGACGGAGTCTCGCTCTGTCCCCCAGGCTGGAGTGCAGTGGCGCGATCTTGGCTCACTGCAAGCTCCTTCTCCAAGGTTCCTGCCTCAGCCTCCGGAGTAGCTGGGACTACAGGCGCCCGCCACCATGCCTGGCTAATTTTTTGTATTTTTTTTTTTTAAGTAGAGATGAGGCTTTACCGTGTTAGCCAAGATGGTCTCGATCTCCTGACCTTGTGATCTGCCCACCTCGACCTCCCAAAGTGCTGGGATTACAGGCGTGAGCCACTGCACCAGGCCCCAGTTTTAATTTCTAATATGGTAATATCAATAGATACAACCTGCATAAACTAAAGCTCTTTGGGGCCTTCCATGACATTAAAAATGTAAGTGGTCTCAGGATAGAGAAGTTTCAGGACTATCACTGTACATTTTTGTAACATTTATTTTATTTATTGTTTTGCTAATTTATCTTTATGTAGTTGCTGCTTTATAAGATGTAAACTCCTTGATAATAAAAATGTCATTTGTTTTATTTGCTAGTGTGTTTATTTGCTAGATGTGCATAACTGGCATGTAAGAATTATTTGGAGATTGTTGATTGGCAGAGGTTAATTAAATTACCCTCATCATTACACAGGTAATTAAGCTCAGGGCAGAAATTAAAACTGAGATTTCTAGTAGTATTGTGAATCACAGCTAGAAAATAAAATCTGTCTCTAAAGTGGGAGGATTTCATATTTTAGCATGGGATTTTACACGGGATCAATTGGATTTTTTCTCTAGGGACACTGGAATGGAGACTAGGCAATGCCGTGTAGCTTAGCTATGCATGATTGACATGTAAAGCTGTGTATCCACGGTCTGTATTTGGGTTTCGATTCTCATTGGAGGGATGCCTTGATGAGCCACATCAAATATTTCAACTTCCTCCTGGTAAGTGTCCCATTCATTTTGCAGCCCAAGCTTAGGGAATAAAATTATGGCTTTCTTACAGAGGTATGAATTTGTTTGCTATAGAGGTGATATTTACTTTCAAAATCTAAATTTTTAAATATCCACAATTAGATATTGGCTGAAAGAAATTTATGTATAAAGATGAACTTTATTTAAGAAAGTGTATTTAGACTTCTCTATAGCTGGAAACCATCTCAATCTTTCTCTTAATATCTTGTCTTCTTATATTTATTTGTGTGCCTATGTTTGCATCTCATTTCTCTACATGGCTGGTGTATTAGTCCATTCTCACACTGCTATGAAGACATACCTGAGACTGGGTAATTTAAGAAGAAAAGAGGTTTAATTGAGTTACAGTGTCACAGAGTATACAGGTAACATGGATGAGGAGGCCTCAGGAAACTTATACTCATAACAGAAAGCAAAGGGGAAGCAGGCACAATCTTCACATGGTGGAGTAGGAGAGAGAGAGAGCATGAAAAGGGAAGTGCTATACATTTTTAACCAACCAGATCTCCTGAGAACTCGTTCACTATCACAAGAACAGCAAGGGGGAAATTGTTCCCATGATCCAATCATCTCTCATCAGGTCCCTCCCCCAACATTGGAAGTTACAATTCCACATGAGATTTGGATGGAGACACAGAGCCAAACCATATCAGTTGCCTTATATTATTAATTACGTGTGGCTCATCAAAGCATCCCCCCAATGGGAATCGAATCCCAAATACAGACAGTAGGTACACAGCTTTACGGGTCAATCATGCATAGCTAAGCTACACGGCATTGTCTTGTCTCCATTCCAAAGTCCCTAAAGAAAAATCCAATTGATCCCATGTAAATGAGTTATCTACTCTCTCTATACCATTCTCTGAGCCTAGGGTGGTGGCATGTTTAGGTTGGGAGCGGGAGTGTTGTTTTACATAAAATGTAAAGCTAAGTGTATGTTCTTTATGAAGGAATACAAAGTAGTAGATATATGGGAAAGGTCTATACCTTTAGGACTCCAAATTATCAAATCCTTCAAAAGATGTTAGATCTTTATATAAAGTGATAGGGAATCCTTACTGATTTATGAAACATCAATCCCCAAATTATATAAACTTTTGCTTTAGTAGTTTTAATACTACTTGCCATAAGGCCTCTGGGAGAGTTGATGAAAAACAAAAACGATATCGTAACTACAGTAGTGAGTCATGTATAATGCCTAAATGGCAGTTTTAGTTGGTTGTCCTAAAAAATAACATTACTATTCTACATAACTAAGTTTGTTGGTTTCAGCATGACATAAATAGGCCGTTGTTTGAAAATAATTTAAATGTAACTATACACATACATATTGAAACTTTTCAGGATACATTTTTACTATGAATTTGCTGTATCTGAAATGTACAGAAATATACAATGCAGATTTTTATATAAAGCATAATATGAGGGAAATTATGAAATTTCAAAATAAGCTTTCAGTGGCATTATAATATGCTTTCGTAGAAACAAATTTATCCAGAAGGCACAAGAAGTCGCAGTGTGCATTTTATGAGGCCAACATCATCCTGATACCAAAGCCTGGCAGAGACACAACAAAAAAAGAGAATTTTAGACCAATATCCCTGATGAACATCGATGCAAAAATCCTCAATAAAATACTGGCAAACCGGATTCAGCAGCACATCAAAAAGCTTATCCACCATGATCAAGTGGGCTTCATCCCTGGGATGCAAGGCTGGTTCAACATTGGCAAATCAATAAACATAATCCAGCATATAAACAGAACCAAAGACAAGAACCACATCATTATCTCAATAGATGCAGAAAAGGCTTTTGACAAAATTCAACAGCCCTTCATGCTAAAAACGCTCAATAAATTCGGTATTGATGGAACGTACCTCAAAATCATAAGAGCTATTTATGACAAACCCACAGCCAATATCATACTGAATGGGCAAAAACTGGAAAAATTCCCTTTGAAAACTGGCACAAGACAGGGATGCCCTCTCTCACCACTCCTATTCAACATAGTGTTGGAAGTTCTGGCTAGGGCAATCAGGCAAGAGAAAGAAATCAAGGGGATTCAGTTAGGAAAAGAAGAAGTCAAATTGTCCCTGTTTGCAGACGACATGATTGTATATTTAGAAAACCCCATTGTCTCAGCCCAAAATCTCCTTAAGCTGATCAGCAACTTCAGCAAAGTCTCAGGATACAAAATTAATGTGCAAAAATCACAAGCATTCTTATACACCAGTGACAGTCAAACAGAGAGCCAAATCAGGAATGAACTTCCATTCACAATTGCTTCAAAGAGAATAAAATACCTAGGAATCCAACTTACAAGGGATGTAAAGGACCTCTTCAAGGAGAACTACAAACCACTGCTCAGTGAAATCAAAGAGGACACAAACAAATGGAAGAACATACCATGCTCATGGATAGGAAGAATCAATATCGTGAAAATGGCCATACTGCCCAAGGTAATTTATAGATTCAATGCCATCCCCATCAAGCTACCAATGAGCTTCTTCACAGAATTGGAAAAAACTGCTTTAAAGTTCATATGGAACCAAAAAAGAGCCCGCATCTCCAAGACAATCCTAAGTCAAAAGAACAAAGCTGGAGGCATCACGCTACCTGACTTCAAACTATACTACAAGGCTACAGTAACCAAAACAGCATGGTACTGGTACCAAAACAGAGATATAGACCAATGGAACAGAACAGAGTCCTCAGAAATAATACCACACATCTACAGCCATCTGATCTTTGACAAACCTGAGAGAAACAAGAAATGGGGAAAGGATTCCCTATTTAATAAATGGTGCTGGGAAAACTGGCTAGCCATAAGTAGAAAGCTGAAACTGGATCCTTTCCTTACTCCTTATACGAAAATTAATTCAAGATGGATTAGAGACTTAAATGTTAGACCTAATACCATAGAAATCCTAGAGGAAAACCTAGGTAGTACCATTCAGGACATAGGCATGGGCAAAGACTTCATGTCTAAAACACCAAAAGCAACAGCAGCAAAAGCCAAAATTGACAAATGGGATCTCATCAAACTAAAGAGCTTCTGCACAGCAAAAGAAACTACCATCAGAGTGAGCAGGCAACCTACAGAATGGGAGAAAATTTTTGCAATCTACTCATCTGACAAAGGGCTAATATCCAGAACCTACAAAGAACTCAAACAAATTTACAAGAAAAAAACAAACAACCCCATCCAAAAGTGGGCAAAGGATATGAACAGACATTTCTCAAAAGAAGACATTCATACAGCCAACAGACACATGAAAAAATGCTCATCATCACTGGCCATCAGAGAAATGCAAATCAAAACCACAATGAGATACCATCTCACACCAGTTAGAATGGCGATCATTCAAAAGTCAGGAAACAACAGGTGCTGGAGAGGATGTGGAGAAATAGGAACACTTTTACACTGTTGGTGGGATTGTAAACTAGTTCAACCATTATGGAAAACAGTATGGCGATTCCTCAAGGATCTAGAACTAGATGTACCATATGACCCAGCCATCCCATTACTGGGTATATACCCAAAGGATTATAAATTATGCTGCTATAAGGACACATGCACACGTATGTTTATTGCGGCACTATTCACAATAGCAAAGACTTGGAATCAACCCAAATGTCCATCAGTGACAGATTGGATTAAGAAAATGTGGCACATATACACCATGGAATACTATGCAGCCATAAAAAGGATGAGTTTGTGTCCTTTGTAGGGACATGGATGCAGCTGGAAACCATCATTCTCAGCAAACTATCACAAGAACAGAAAACCAAACACCGCATGTTCTCACTCATAGGCGGGAACTGAACAATGAGATCACTTGGACTCGGGAAGGGGAACATCACACACCGGGGCCTATCGTGGGGAGGGGGGAGGGGGGAGGGATTGCATTGGGAGTTATACCTGATGTAAATGACGAGTTGATGGGTGCAGCACACCAACATGGCACAAGTATACATATGTAGCAAACCTGCACGTTGTGCACATGTACCCTACAACTTGAAGTTTAATAATAATAAATAAATTAAAAAAAAAAAAAAAAAAAAAGAAGTCGCAGTGTGTCCTAAGTCAGCAATGCACAATGCCTAATTTACTTTCCCACAAGTTTTATGTCTAGAAGTTACATAATAGCTAAGAAGGAGCTTAGAGAAAAGCTTTAGAATAAATGAAACTAAGTGCTATAGGTTGTCATTACAATATTCTTTAGGAGCTTATCATTGTCCTGCAATAAATATATTGCTAAAAAATTTGTTCAATAAATAAACCTTGCAATAAGGTGACACTGAGGCACATAATCACAGACTTTTAATACTGTTTTCAAAAAATATTAGTGAAATAAAATGTCGAAGTCCTTTCTACATTCAAGTTATTAAATAAAAATTGACTACAAAAAATATATTGCACATTGGTTCTGTTCACTATTAAGAATCCAGCTTAATAAGAAAAATGAATATAGACTCTGTATACAATATAGTCATCATTACAATTCGTGTATGTAGCTCTCCTTGTTTCTTGTTGTCGAAGTAAGTAGTAATGATTCTGCATGATTTATTTTTCTATTGTAGACTGCTAATGGGAAGACATGAGCACGTCAACTTTTCGTTTGTGGGAGAGGTTAGGAGACTGAGTGAATGATCAAAACTGCTGCAACACAACACAGAGATTAGCTGAGTCTGGAAGGGGAAGATAATCCATTGTGCTGATGATAAGTATCCTTCCATTAGAGACAGGTGTTAGTTTGAGTTTTGCACTGGGTTGGAGAACTCTAAGAAATTTAGACATTTAAGTTATTTTTCTTATTCAACTTTCATTAAAGAAAATAGCTTTAATGTTTTTGTTTGTTTGTCAAAAAAAGAAAAGAAAAGAGGGCCAGGCACAGTGGCTCACGCCTATAATCCCAGCACTTTGGGAGGCCGAGGAGGGTGGATCACCTGAGGTCAGGAGTTCGAGATCAGCCTGGTCAACATGGTGAAACCCTCTCTCTACTAAAAATACAAAAATTAGCCAGGTGTGGTGGCACACACCTGTAATCCCCTCTACTTGACAGGCTGAGGCAGGAGAATCACTTGGAGCTGTGAGACGGAGGCTGTAGTGAGTTGAGGTCCCGCCATTGCACTCCAGCCTGGGTGACAGACAGGAGTCTGTCAACAAACAAACAGACAAACAAACAAACAAAAACTCTGCTATACCAATTGCTAAGTTACTATATATGTGAAAGAGAAATCAACCAACAGTGTATAAGGGTGACAGAATCAAGGCTGGGATATGGAAGGAGGCGAGGTTGGCTAATGGCATTTACTTAGAGGAAGAGAGAGCAGGAAGTATTTTTTCCAACTATGTGGTTCCTGATACAAGATCTGAAAATATGATAAGGTTTGACTTGCCAAAATAGGGCAACAGCTTGCCAATGGAACAATGGCTGCTTCGTAAAACCATTTACTCTGAGTTCAGATAAGTAAAAAACTTTTCTCCTATTTTCCTTGACTCTCTCATGCATGGTCTTGGATTCTCTGTATTTTCCAGTTTGGGATATCACCACCTCTATCAGTTAGAGTCCACCTGCTGTAATAAACAACCTACAAAATTAAAATAGTGATATAAATAAGTAAACTCTATTTCTGTGTATCACAATAGTCCTGGTAGTCCAGGTTATCAGGCAGCTTTGCCCCATGAAGACATTCACAAAATCAGACAATTTTCCTCCTGGGTTCCTGCTATTCAATAGTTTGTGCCCTTGTGTACTCAGTCAAAAATAAGCTGCTTCCACATCTTCATTCCAGCCCATGGGAGGGAGGAAAAGACTCACCCATACAAAAAAGCTTAACTCAAATCACCCAGAAATAGCACCCAATATGTTTACTCACACACATTGTTCCAAACATGAGGTAGATATGCACACTTAATCAGAGGTAAGCCAGGGACATACAGGTTTTAGCTGGATGGTCAAATGTTTAGATAAAGATGTATTTATAGGGAAGGAAGAAAATAAATTTAGGGAGAAAAGCACTACTTGTCTGATTTCTGATTTCTTCAAGTTATCTTCTATTCAAGTTGGATTTGGCTATGCAGTCAGTGATTTGCTTTCATTATGCATTTCCTGACCATAGCCTTATCCCTGGTTCTATTTTTATCACCCCATTACTATCTTTCATCCTCTCATATATGCTTTTTTCTTTATTTTCTGATTCCACTCCCACCTCTCAACCCAAAATTTTGCTGTAACTTCTTTCAGCGGTATATTTTGGTACCTAGTACAGTGAAAGTGCTGAGTGTTAAGGTTCCATTAAAGGAAAAATATACATTTTATGTAATTGCATTAAAAAGATTACTTACAGTTAAGTAAGTTAAAAAGGGTATCATGTACATAATGCATTTGATTTGGAAGATGAGTTTTATAACGTTTAAAAACTGTAACAATATAAGGATAAATGATAATTCTACATGAAAAATTCATACATTAAAAATACTATTGTAGAAAAAGTACAAAGTTTCTATAATAAAGAGAAAGTGATGCACTATGTTGGATTCTGTGCATGCAATACATTTTTATTGTGCATCAAGTATATTTATACTGTTTTGGCTACTGGGCTTCAATCATGATCAAAATAGCTAAAACTTATTGGCTAAAAGGAATTCAGTATTCTACTGGGGTAAGAGGGATAATTAATTAAAAATACTTAACAGTGAATTACTCATTAGGTTAGAAGGCAAGGCATCAAACTCTGCTACTTTTCATAGATATATCTGGTTCTTTACTCCTCATAAACAGATGGAAGATTTTCCTCACTCCTTTGTGATTATGCATAAGAAAATGATGTATAGACATATTCAATAACTATTATAGGCACATTCAATAACTCATACACAATTTCCCATGTTCTCTTCTTTCTTTCTACTGTTGACGTAACTGGGTAAACAGAAGGTGGTGGTAGAATCCTAGTTTGATAGATCATCCATCAGCTGAATCCAAAGGAACTACAATCCGCTGAGACTCCCTGCAGACCTACGTGGGATTTCAGAATGATTTTGGTTATTTAAACCACTGAGATTTGAGACTGATTGTCACATTACTATTACTTACTTATACTGTTTGAAACAGACATTTTCAATTCAAAACAAAGAAAACCAAACAAAAACAGGTCAGGGAAAGGAGAATGAACAACAACAAAGAGAAGATGACCTGCAGTTCAAAACAGGTGGTGAATAGAGATTTTTCCATTGAATATGAGACAGATGAATAAGAAATGAAGGTGAGGGAGATAGCAAAGAAAATATTTGGGGAAAGACAGTCCAGACTGAGGAAATAGCCTGTGCAAAGGGCCCTAAGGCAGGGATTTTCCTTGCTTATTCTGTGTATAGAAAGGCCATTTAACAGAGTGACCAGGCAATTGACTGACTGAAATCAACAAGTGGATTATTGATGAGAAAGATGGTGGGTAGATCATATATGGCCTTTTTGTCATTGTAAGGATTTTGACTACTTGTATGAGTAAAACATGAGAAATGATATAAGTGACAAAATAGAAATTGTATTTTAAAGGAATCACTCAGACTGCTGGTTCATATAAAAAGTAAAGTGGGACAACTGCAGTCAGGCTAATTAGGAGTTTGTGTGTGTGTGTGTGTGTGTGTGTGTGTGTGTGTGTGTGTGTGTGTGTTTCTTTAAGTTCCTAGATACGTGTGCAGGATGTGCAGGTTTGTTATATAGGTATACATGTGCCATGGTGGTTTGCTGCACCTATCAACCCATCATTTAGGTTTTAAGCCCCGCATGCATTAGGTATTTGTTCTAATGCTCTCCCTCCCATTGTCTCCCAACCCCCCACAGGCCCCTGTATGTGTTGTTAACCTCCCAGTGTTCATGTGTTCTCATTGTTCAACTCCCACTTATGAGTGAGAAAATGTGGTGTTTGGTTTTCCATTCCTGCGTTAGTTCGCTGAGAATGATGGCTTCCAGCTTCATCATGTTCCTGCCAAGGACATGATCTCATTATTTTTTATGGCTGCATAGTATTCCATGGTGTATATGTGCCACATTTTCTTTATCCAGTCTATCACTGATGGGCACTTGGGTTGGTTCCAAGTCTTTGCTATTGGAAATAGTGTTGCAATAAACATAACTGTACATGTATCTTTATAGCAAAATGATTTATAATACTTTGAGTATATACTCAGTAATGGGATTGCTAGGTCAATTGATACTTCTGGTTCTAGATCTCTGAGGAATCTCCAGCTGTCTTCCATAATGGTTAAACTAATTTACACTCTCACCAATTGTGTAAAAGTGTTCCTATTTCTCTACAGCCTTGCTGGCATCTGTTGTGTCTTGGCTTTTTAATAATCGCCACTCTGATTGGCATGAGATGGTATACCATTGTGGTTTTGATTTACATCTAATGATTAGTGATGATTAGCTTTTTTCATATGTTTGTTGGCTGCATAAATGTCTCCTTTTGAGAACGGTCTGTTCATATCCTTTGCCCACTTTTTAATGGGGTTCTTTTTTTTTTCTTGTAAATTTATGTATATTCCCTGTAGATTCTGGATATTAGGTCTTTGTCAGATGGGTAGATTGCAAAAATTTTCTGCCATTCTGTAGGTTGCCTGTTCACTCTGATGATAGTTACTTTTGCTGTGCAGAAGCTCTTTAATTTAATTAGATCCCATTAGTCAATTTTGGCTTTTGTTGCAATCAATTTTGGTGTTTTAGTCATGAAGTCTTTGCTCATGCCTACGTCCTGAATGGTATTGCTCATGTTTTCTTCCAGGGTTTTTATGGTTTTTGGTTTTACATTTAAGTTTTTAATCGATTTTGAGTTAATTTTTGTATAACGTGTAAGGAAGGGGTCCAGTTTCAAGTTTCTGCATATGGCTAGCCAGTTTTCCCGACACCATTTATTAAATAGGAAATCCTTTTGCCATTGCCTGATTTTGTCAGGTTTGTCAAAGATAAGATTGTTGTAGATGTGTGGTGTTATTTCTGAGGTCTCTGTTCTGTTCCACTGGTCTATATAGGTACCAGTACCATGCTGTTTTGGTTACTGTAGCCTTGTAGTATAGTTTGAAGTCAGGTAATGTGATACCTCCAGCTTTGTTCTTTTTTCTTAGAATTTTCTTGGCTATTTTTTTGGTTCCATGTGAAATTTAAAGTAGTATTTTTCTAATTCTGTCAAGAAAGTCGATGGTAGCTTGATGGGAATATCATTGAATCTGTAAACTACTTAGGACAGTATGGCCACTTTTATGATACTGATTCTTCCTATCCATGAGCATGGAATGTTTTTCCATTTGTTTATGCCCTCTCATTTCCTTGAATAGTGGTTTGTAGTTCTCCTTGAAGAAGTACTTCACATTCTTTGTAAGTTGTATTCCTGGGTATTTTATTCTCTTTGTAACAATTGTGAATGGGAGTTCATTCATGATTTGGCTCTCTGCTTGTCCATTGTTCGTATATAGTAATGCTTGTGATTTTTGCATATTGATTTTGTATTGAGAATTTGCTGAAGTGGCTTATCAGCTTAAAGAGTTTTTAGGCTGAGATGATGGGATTTCTAAATATAGAATCATGTCATCTGCAAACAGAGGCAATTTAGCTTCCTCTCTTCCGATTCTAATATCCTTTATTTCTTTCTCTTGCCTGATTGCTCTGGCCAGAACTTCCAATACTATGTTGAATAGGAGTGGTGAAAGAGGACAATCTTGTCTTGTGCTGGTTTTCAAAGGGAATGCTTCCAGCTTTTGTACATTCAGTATGACATTGGCTAGGAGTTTGTTTTCTCAGTACCACATGGCATTTATTCTAAAATCGACCACACAATTGGAAGTAAAACACTTCTCAGCGAATGGAAAAAGAATAGAAATCATAACAAACAGTCTCTCAGACCACAGTGCAATCAAATTAGAACTCAGGATTAAGAAACTCACTCAAAACGGCACACTACATGGAAATTGAACAACCTGCTTCTGAATGACTCCCGGGTAAATAATGAAATTAAGGCAGAAATAAAGAAGTTCTTTGAAACTAATGAGAAAAAAGAGAAAATGTACCAGAATCTCTGGGAAACAGCTAAAACAGTGTTAAAAGGGAAATTTATAGCATTAAATGCCCACATTGGAAAGCTAGAAATATCTCAAATTGACACCCTACCATAACAATTAAAAGAACTTGAGAAGCAAGAGCAAACAAATCCAAAAGCTAGCAGAAGACCAGAAATAACTAAAATCAAAGCAGAACTGAAGGAGACAGAAACACAAAAAGCTGTGTGTGTGTGTGTGTGTGTGTGTGCGCGCGCACCTGTGCGAGTGTGTGTGTGTGTGTTTTAAGATGGTATCTCACTCTGTCCCCTAGGTGGGAGTGAAGTGGTGCAACCTTTGCTCATTTCAACCTCCGCCTCCAGGGTTTAAGCGATTCTCTAATTAGGAGATTATTATATTAATCCATGTGAGAGATGATGGTGGCTCAGATTAGAACAGTAGCATTAGAGAGGGTGACATGGGTCCTGATGAATTAGATGTGAATGTGAAAAAAGAGAGTATTCAAATGACTCCAGGCTATTTTGGCCTAGGAGGGAAATTGAGACAGAGAGACAACATAACTTTTTAAAAATGCTTTGCTGAGAAAGAGGAGTACACAGATGGAGGATTACAAGAGATGCAGGTCAAGTGTGTGTGTGTGTGTGTGTGTGTGTGTATAAAGTTTGAAAGAAATAACACTATGTTTTTGTGCTGATTTAAATGTTGATGGAGACAATCAAAATAAATAAATTCTGAAGACAACCTAAGTGTGTGTGTGTATATATATGTATACACACACACACACATATAGGTATCAAAATGTGAAGACCTTAACACCACCCAAAATTAAAGATAATTTACCTGCAAAGAAATGTCTATTAGAAAAAAACACAAGAATCGATGGAATCAAGGATATTCTTATAATACTTAGGAAAGATAAAGTAATAGTTGATAAGTTTTACTATATTACAGTTACAAAATTTTTTGTTGAAAGATTCAGCTGATAAAGTAAAAAGCTACAATTTATAAAACATATTGGCAACCCATATATCTGAAAGATATCCACAATATGAAAACAACTTCTATAAATTAATACCGAAAATGAAAAATGGAGCTAAATATTTATGAAGAAATTTGAAAGAGGAAGAATAAAAGTAGTGATTGAACATATGAATAAATGAAATTCAGCCTCATTACTCATGGGGAAATATAAATTAAGACTTCCATGAAAAATTGTTTTCTATTTATCCCAGTATCAAAAATTCAAACATCTGATTATACCAAGTGGTGGAAACCGTACGTATCAATTTCTACCTTTGTACATGACTGGAAAGAGTTTGTATCAGTGCAACCATTATTTTAAAAGGTTTTGAAATTACTTTATTCTCCATTATTTTTTGTTACAGTTTAATTATCATTCTTTCAGTGGTTTCCTACAAATTCCAAAATGTATTTGTAACAATATACTCTACCTGAAATTATCAATTTTACTATGTCCCAGATAATAAGTGTAGAATGGACCAATCATATTTACTTTAGCCTTTTTAGATTTTTTTTCATATGTTAAAATTCTAACAATTTATGTTATAAAGCCCACAGACATTGTTACTGTTGTTAGTTCAAACATTTTCACTCCCGTGCTCACATACCTGCATGTACCTATACACATTTATGTTTTTTTCTGTGCTGTTTATTTCTAATTAGAATTCTAGCTGGTATCATTTCCTTCAGAGTGAAGAAAGTTATTTAGTTGTTCTTGTAATGCAGGTGTGCTGGTGATGCATTCTTTTAGCTTTTGTTTTTTTTTTTTTTTGAGGTACAGGTTGTTTCACCTTAATTGAAGGTTACTTTCATCCAGTGTAACAGTCTAGGTTGACAGGTGTTTTTTTGTTATTGTTCTTGTTTTTGTCCATTTCAGTAATTTTAAAATGATGTAAAATCTGTAAAATATCTTAAGGTCCTGTCACTTAGAATATAAAAATATATATTTGGATAAACAGGAGGTTATAGGATTCCAAATACATTTAATTAAATAATGGCTCAAATACTGAAATCTGCTGAGTAGATAGTTGTCCTTTCCTTGTTGGTCCTCAATAGAAAACTGGATTCTGTTGTTGCTGTGGTTGTTCTTCGTTTTGCTACTATATAACTGTGTTACAATTAATATTTTATATTGTTTCATGTTGCATTTTATAGAGCTGTGTATCATAAACTCTTTACTTTTATTTTTTATTTTTTATTATACTTTAAGTTCTAGGGTACATGTGCATAATGTGCAGGTTGGTTACATATGTATACTTGTGCCATGTTGGTGTGCTGCACCCATCAACTCATGAGCACCCATCAACTCGTCATTTACATCAGGTATAACTCCCAATGCAATCCCTCCCACCTCCCTCCTCCCCATAATAGTGCCTGGTGTGTGATGTTCCCCTTCCCAAGTCCAGGTGATCTCATTGTTCAGTCCCCACCTATGAGTGAGAACATGTGGTTGTTTGGTTTTCTGTTCTTGCGATAGTTTGCTAAGAATGATGGTTTCCAGCTGCATCCATGTCCCTACAAAGGACACAAACTCATAAAGGATTCCCTATTTAATAAATGGTGCTGGGAAAATTGGCTAGCCATAAGTAGAAAGCTGAAACTGGATCCTTTCCTTATTCCTTATACGAAAATTAATTCAAGATGGATTAGAGACTTAAATGTTAGACCTGGGATCTCATTAAACTAAAGAGCTTCTGCACAGCAAAAGAAACTACCATCAGAGTGAACAGGCAACCTACAGAATGGGAGAAAATTTTTGCAATCTACTCATCTGACAAAGGGCTAATATCCAGAACCTACAAAGAACTCAAACAAATTTACAAGAAAAAAACAAACAACCCCATCCAAAAGTGGGCAAAGGATATGAACAGACATTTCTCAAAAGAAGACATTCATACAGCCAACAGACACATGAAAAAATGCTCATCATCACTGGCCATCAGAGAAATGCAAATCAAAACCACAATGAGATACCATCTCACACCAGTTAGAATGGCGATCATTCAAAAGTCAGGAAACAACAGGTGCTGGAGAGGATGTGGAGAAATAGGAACACTTTTACACTGTTGGTGAGATTGTAAACTAGTTCAACCATTATGGAAAACAGTATGGCGATTCCTCAAGGATCTAGAACTAGATGTACCATATGACCCAGCCATCCCATTACTAGGTATATACCCAAAGGATTATAAATTATGCTACTATAAAGACACATGCACACGTATGTTTATTGCAGCACTATTCACAATAGCAAAGACTTGGAATCAACCCAAATGTCCATCAGTGACAGATTGGATTAAGAAAATGTGGCACATATACACCATGGAATACTATGCAGCCATAAAAAAGGATGAGTTTGTGTCCTTTGTAGGGACATGGATGCAGCTGGAAACCATCATTCTCAGCAAACTATCACAAGAACAGAAAACCAAACACCGCATGTTCTCACTCATAGGCGGGAACTGAACAATGAGATCACTTGGACTCGGGAAGGGGAACATCACACACCGGGGCCTATCATGGGGAGGGGGGAGGGGGGAGGGATTGCATTGGGAGTTATACCTGATGTAAATGACGAGTTGATGGGTGCAGCACACCAACATGGCACAAGTATACATATGTAGCAAACCTGCACGTTGTGCACATGTACCCTACAACTTGAAGTTTAATAATAATAAATAAATTTAAAAAAAAAAAATGTTAGACCTAATTCCATAAAAACCCTAGAAGAAAACCTAGGTAATACCATTCAGGACATAGGCATGGGCAAGGACTTCATGTCTAAAACACCAAAAGCAATGGCAACAAAAGCCAAAATTGACAAATGGGATCTAATTAAACTAAAGAGCTTCTGCACATCAAAAGAAACTACCATCAGAATGAACAGGCAACCTACAGAATGGGAGAACATTTTTGCAATCTACTCATCTGACAAAGGGCTAATATCCAGAACCTACAAAGAACTCAAACAAATTTACAAGAGAAAAACAAACAACCCCATCAAAAAGTGGGCAAAGGATATGAACAGACATTTCTCAAAAGAAGACATGCGTACAGCTAACAGACACATGAAAAAATGCTCATCATCACTGGCCATCAGAGAAATGCAAATCAAAACCACGATGAGATACCATCTCACACCAGTTAGAATGGCAATCATTAAAAAGTCAGGAAACAACAGGTGCTGGAGAGGATGTGGAGAAATAAATTCTTGATAATAACATTATTGAATGTAAGACATAAACTTTTAAAACAATTATTATATAGCATGGCAGGCAGAATAATTTCTTCTCAAAAAAAAATGTCCCCTTATTCATACCTGGAATCTGTGAATATGTTTATTTATATGGCAAATGAGGCTTTACAGATGAGATCAAAGCACAGATTGAGATGAAGAGATTATCCTGGATCATAAGGCTGGACCCAGTGTAATCACCAGGGATCCAATAAATGAAAGACAGAGTCAGGAGGATGAGAGTCAGAGAGGTTTGAAGATGCTGCTTCTCTGCTGGCTTTAAGGATGTAGGAAGGGGCCATGAACTGAGGAATACAAGAGTGGCCTGCAGAAGATGGAAAATATGAAAGAATGGATTCTCCAATAGACCCTCTAAAAGAAATACAGACCTGTCAACACCTGGACTTTAGCCCAGTGAAACCCATTTCAGACTTTATACCTCCCAAATTGTAGAATAATGACTTTAGTTTATTTTAAGCCACTAAATTTGCATATATTAATTTTTTTGAGCTCTGGTGTGGTGAGCAGATAAGAAGGGAATGTGAAAAGAGAATGGAAAAGAGACTTTCATGGAGGTTTGTAAAAACAGTATCAGGATTGCTATGACTTTCTCTTCACTGAGCATTAGCATTTTATCTAATTTGTCCACAAAAAGGGAATATATATACACACATATACGCATGTTTACACACATATACGTGTATATATATATATACACACACAAAAAATTCATTTTTTTAAACAAGAACAGATAATTAAAAATGTTGAGTATATATGTATATATGTGTTATTTTCTCTATATAGATATACACCTAATTATTTTTAAATAGTACATATAATTCCTTTTTAAAAAATTTAAATATGTATGCGTGTGTGTGTGTGTGCACGCACACGCATGTGTATAGAGTTAACCCTTGAACATGTGAGTTTGAACTGCACAGGTTCACTTATACTGAGATTTTCTCTCTCTTCTGCTACAGCTGTGACATAGCAAGACCAACCCATCCTCTTTCTCCTCCTCCTCAACTCAACGTGAAGACAAGGATGAAGACTTTATGGTGATCCACTTCCACTTAATGACTAGTACATATATTTTCTCATCCTAATGATTTTCTGAAACCCATTTTTCCCTGGCTTACTTATGCCATATTTTAAGAATATAGCATATAATACACATAACATACAAAATGTGTGTTAACAGAATGTTTACGTTGTCAGGTCAGCAGTAGGCTATTAGAAGTTAAGTTCTGGGTCAGTCTAAGTTATCCATAAATTTTTGACTTCATGGGGGTTGGTACTCCTACCTCCAACATTGTTCAAGGGTCAACTGTATGCAACACATGTACCCCCCTCACCCTTCCAACACACACATTCTCCAAAATTGTCAGGGTATGTGGGCAGGCTGGAAACTTATACTGGTTTTGTATGTTGCATTCCTGAGGCAGAATTTCTTTTTTTCCAGGAAACCGCAAATGTTTTTGCTTGTAAGTTCTTCAGCCTATTGGAACAGGCCCACTTAAATTATTGAGCTTAATTCAAATGTTTAAAAAGTTTAAATTTTATTTATTATTTATTTTAAAAATTGTTTGATAACAAGACATCCTGTGGAACACGATGTTTTGAAGTACATATACAATACAGGATGGTCTAATATAGCTAAATAACAAATGCTTTATCTTACACAGTTATCATTTTCACCATAAGAACATATAACATCCACCCTCTTTACATTTTCAAGAATAAAATATATTATCGTTTATTATAATCACCTTGCTGACCAACAGACTCCTTGAAATTGATTTCTCCTATCTAACTACATTTACATTTACTTTGGCTAATATCTCCCCAAATCCCAAGCCCTCCTAACCACCCCAGGTTCTGGTAATCACCATTCTACTTTTTACCTCTATGTGATTAATGATTAATGATTCTAGATGCCATATTAGTCAGGGTTCTCCAGAGGGACAGAACTCATAGGATATATGTGTAAGTGAAAGGGAGATTCTATATATATTATATATATGCATATAAGTATGTGTACTGTATATATAGTATATATACTATATACATACTATGTAAGTGAAAGGGAGATTCTATATATATTATATATATGCATATAAGTATGTGTACTGTATATATAGTATATATACTATATACATACTATACATACTAGTATGTATAGTATTAGTACTAGTATGTAGTACTAGTATGTAGTATATATAGTATACATATGAGAAATAAATATCTTTGTATGAGATATATATAGTAGTATATATAATATATAATAATATTATATAATATAAAATAATATATTATAATATATATTATAATAATATATTGTGATATATAATATAGTAAAATAATTTAGTATTATATAATACTATATAATATAATATAATAATTTAGTATATAATTAATATATATACTAGTAGATATATTATATATTATATATACTAGCATACTGGTATATATAATATACCATAGTGTGTATAATATAGTATATATAATATACTAAATATTATATATATATATAGTGCTGGCAGAAATGATTAACGTTTGATTAGTGGGCTGGGAGAGGAAGATTTGTATATAATATATAATATGTATATCACATTTTCTTTATCTATTCATTCAGTTATGGACACTTAAGTAGATTACATCTCTTGGCTACTGTAAATAGTTCTACCATAAGCATGGAGAGCTGATATCTCCTCAACACACTAATTTCAGTTCCCTTGGATATCGGCCCAGCAGTGGGATTGCTGGTTCATATAATAGTTTTGTTTTTAATTTCTTTAGGACTCCCATATTGTTATCCATAATGGCTGTATCAATTTATATTTCAATCAACAAGTGTGCAAGAGTTTTATTTTCTCCACATACTTGTAAGCACTTGATCTCTTTAAAGTTTTTAATAATAGCCATTCTAATTGGGGTGGGTGATATTCATTGTGGTTTTAATTTGTATTTCTCTGATAATTATTGATATTCAGCATTTATTCATGTCTGCCAGCAATTTATATGCCTTTTTATGTGCAGTGTCTATTGAGGTTTTTAGCCTATTTTTATTTTAATTTATTTGGTTTTTGGTAATAAAAGTTTAAGTTTCTTATATTTAAGCCTTCATTCATTTTGAGTTAATATTTCATACATTGAGAGATAAGGGACAAACTTTATTCTTCTGCATGTGGCTATCCAGTTTTTCAACGCCATTTATTGAAGAAATTGTCCTTTACCCATTCTGTATTCTTGGTACCTTTATTGAAAATTGATTAACTGTAAATGTGTAGATTTGTTTCTGGAATCTTTTTTTCTGTGCCTTTAATCTACATGTCTATTTTTATGTCAGTACTATGCTGTTTTGGTCACTATAGCTTTGTAGTATACTTTGAAGTAAGTTAGTGTGTGGCAAGTCTAAATCTTTTACTTAACATCAACTGATTATAAATGTTAATCACATCCAAAGGCACCTTCACATGACCATTTAGACTAGTGTTTGAATAGCGCCTGGATTTGATAGCCTAGCCAAGTGGACACATAAAATGAACGATCACAGTCCACTCCTCGTCAATTGGTCACACATACACGTCTCCTTAAACCACATTTAATTTCCAAGTAAAGATAATAGCAAAGAATACTTCTTTCTGACATAATACAATCATCTTGCATAACCCTGAAAATCCACTAACTCTTTCCCTAGAAGAGAATGAAAAGACCTAGGGTGGTGTTTTCTCTGATATCATGTAACTCAAATGCAATAATATAAAGTTAATATTTAAGTAGTATGTTGCAAAATTCATACAACTTTTTTATAGAAAGGGATAATGTAAGAGAAAGCAAAGGTATTCGTGTGTATGTGTTTGTGTGTATATGCACACACCGTCACACATATGTATACACATACATATGTACATATACCCCACATATATGTACACACATATTTATAATTAAATCATATTTACAATACAATAAAGTTTCAGTTCATGTTTCTGAAGCAGTCCTGTGGTCTTAGCTGGTAATTATAATTGCCTTCTTCCACTATCCATTCCATGTTACATTTGTCTCCAGCAAGCACCTCAGCTGGTTGTGGTTCTTTGTCGAGTGGCATAATGCAAACCTTTATTTCTTAAGGGTCTGTGCCTTTTTTTTTGAAATGGGGTCTTACTCTTTTGCCCAGGCAAAAGATAGGGCCATGAGTGCACGGCCCTATCAGAGCTCACTGTAACCTTAAATTCCTGGGCTCGAGCAATCCTTACACCTCAGCCTCCCAAGTAGATGAGACTACAGGTACATGACACCACATCAGGCTAATTATTTTGTTTTTTATTTTTTGTAGAGGTGGGGTCTTGCTATGTTGCCCAGGCTATTCTTGAACTCCTGGCCTCAAGAAATCCTCCCACTTTGGCTTCCTGAATTGCTGCGATTACAGGTTTGAGCCACTGAACCCAGATTTTCATCAACTTTTAATCACAGCAGGATATGGTAGTACTCAGAGGTCCTAAGGCATCTCCTGTATTGTAGTTATATTCTTCCTTACTTCAATTGCAGAAGTCTAATTTCCCTTAGTATTAAAGACCAATCACCCTGCAAGTATAGTAGCTCCTTTATTTGCCTGTTGATTCAGAGTCATGAGAAATCCAAATTGAGTGAGCAACAGTCTTGATTTCCAGTTCAGTAAAATCATTGTTGTTTCTCTTCGTGCACTTCTTAGCTTTGGAATGAAAACTTCTAGACCAGTAGGCCATAAAGTTGCTGGAAAAGAAGGTAAAAAATTTCCTAGTGGAGCATTAGGGGTTACAGTGAAAGTACTGTTCTTATTTCTACTCTGTTGATTCCTGAACCAATAAATGCTGGCTATGGAAGAAACAGCAATTTATATGGGTCACAGATTCAGATCATAGAGAGCCTCCTGAAGGAAGAACATTGCCCCAATCCTGCAAGATATTTCCACCTAGCTGTCAATATAGCTGAATCTTCAAAGGGCGATTCTGTCAAACCAGCTGCTTCAGAATGGAGGGGAATATGGAAAGATCAGTGAATTCTACTACAAATTTAAAAACAGCAGGCAAATGTAACAATGCAGTAAAAGCATCAAATTTCCCTATCCCCTAAAAACAATAACTGTCAGCATTTATTGTGACATTTTTCTACATATGTGTTTTGTCTGCTTTTATTTATTCTTTTATTTTTTTTTATGGCTTATATATGTAATCTCAGCACTTTGGAAGGCCATTGCCTGCTTTAAAATTTGTATTTGATACATAGATTGCGTGCTGTCTTTAATCTATAGTCATCTGTCAATTAACAAAAAGGGTATGTTCTCAGAAATGCATTTTTGGCCAATTTTGCCATTGTGTGAACAACATAGAGTAGATTGGCCAAATTTAGATGCTATAGACTACTATACATCTAAGATATATGGTATAGCCAGCTGTCCTAGGTTACAAACATGAATGGCATGCTTGTCCTGAATGCTATAGCCAATTGTAACACAATGGTGAGTACTTAAGTATCTAACCATACAAAAATATGGTAAGAATGTGGCTTACAGAGAAAAGGAACACCTGTATAGGGCACTTACTGTGAGTGGAGCTTGTAGGAATGGAAGTTGCTCTGGGAGTGTCAGTGAGTGCGTGGTGAGTGAATGTGAAGGCATAGGTAGGATGTTACTATGCATTACCGTAGATTTGCAAAGGCAGTACACTTCAGCTACACTACATTTATAAAAAAATTCCTTCAATAATAATTTATCTTAGCTTACTGTAACTTTTTTACTTCATTTACTTTTTAATTATTTTCAAATTTTGACTACTTTGTAATAGCATCATAGCTTAAAACACAAAAAACAAAAGTTACTTTATATTTTTATTCTATATTTTTAAATTTTATTTTTTATTTTTTTACTTTATACTTTATATTTTTATTCTACAGTTTTCAAATTTATTTTTTCAATTTTCAGTTTTTACTTTCCAAATTTTTGTTAAAAACAAAGCCACAAACACACACATTAGTCTAGACCTACACAGAGTCAGGATCATCAGTATCACTGTCTCTTACCTCCGTATCTTGTCCACTGGAAGGTCTTCAGGGACAATAACACACAAGGACCTGTCGTCTCCCATAATAATAAAGCCTTCTTCAGGAATACCTCCTGAAGGATCACCTGAAGCTGTTTCACAGTTAATATTCATTTTTAAGGAAGCAGAGGGAGTACACTCAAAATAATAATAAAAAAGTATAGCAAATGCATAAACCAGTTAACAGTTGTTTATTGTCATTATTAAGCATTAGGTACTACACATAATAATAGCATGTACTATACTTTTATAAGGCTGGCAGGGCAGTAAGTTTGTTTGCACCAGCATCATCACACACATATGGGTAAATGCTTTGGCTATGATGTTGCAATGGCTAAATTAAGCAATAGGAATTTTTCAGTGCAGTGACTGTGTATTTTAAGGTTTTTCCATGTCACACAGTTTTGCCACTCTCTATGGCTGCCACATTGTTCAACTTATGGTTTTATCATATTGTGTTTATTTATTAGTGAAGATATTTAGAGTTTTGTTATAGGCTTTTTTCTACTTAGCGGTTTTTTTTTTTTTTTTTGGAGGCAGGTCTCATTGTGTCACCCAGGCTGGAGTACAGTGTCACAATCAGCTCACTGCAACCTCCGCCTCCCGAGTTCAAGCGATTCTCCTGCCTCAGCCCCTCAAATAGCTGGCCTTACAGGTGCCTGTCACCAAGCCAGCTAGTTTTCGTATTTTTAGTAGAGACCGGGTTTCACCATATTGGCCAGGCTGGTCTCAAACTTCTGACCTTGTGATCCGCTAGCCTCGGCCTCCCAAAGTGTTGGGATTACAGGCGTGAGCCACTGCACCTGGCCTTAAACTACCATTTCTTTATAGAGTGTCTATATGAATACATGAATTTATTTTTTATCAGTGCTTATATTAATGATACATTAATGAAATTCATTCATTTAATAAATAATTTACTTTATTTTTTTAAATTTTTGTGATTACATAGTAGATGTATAAATTTATGGGGTACATGACATGTTTTGATACAAGCACGTAATGTGAAATAAGCACATCATGAAGAATGGGGTATCCATCCTCTCAGTCATTTATCCTTTGAGTTACAAACAATCCAATTACATTATTTATTTTTAAATATATAAGTAAGTTATTATAGACTATAGTCACCCTATTTTGCAATCAAATAGTAGATCTTATTTATTCTTTCTATCTTTTTGTACCCATTAGCCATCTCCACCTGCCTTCCATCCACCCGTAAGTTCAATTGTTCTGATTTTTAGATCCCACCAATTGGTGAGAACATGCAATGTTAGTCTTTCTGTGCCTGGTTTATTTCACGTAACATAATGTTCTCCAGTTCCATCTGTGCTGTGGAACATGACTGGTTCTCATTGTTTATATGACCGAATAGTACTTCATTGTGTGTATGTACCACATTTCCTTTATTCACTCATCTGTTGATGGACATTTAGGTTGCTTTCAAATCTTAGCTATTGTAAACACTGCTGCAAGAAACACAGGAGGCCGGTTATCTCTTCGATACACTGATTTCCCTTCTTTTGGGTAGATAACCAGCAGTGAGATTCCTGGATCATACGATAGCTCAGCTTTTATTTTTTTGAGAAACTTCCAACTCTTCTCCATAGTGGTTGTACTAATTTACATTCCCACTGACAATGTACAAGGATTCCCTTTTCTTCACATACTTGCCAGCATTTGTTATTGCCTGTCTTTTGAATGTAAACCATTTCAACTGTGGTGAGGTGTTATCTCATTGTAGTTTTAATTTGCAGTTACCTGATAATCAGTGATTTTGAGCACCTTTTCATATGACTGTTTGCCATTTGTATGTCTTCTTTTGAAAAAAACCCAAAAAAGTCTCTTCAAATGCTTTGTCCATTTTTGATTGAATTATTAGTTCTTTTCTAAGAGTTGTTTGAGTTTCTTATAAATTATGGTTATTAATCCTTTATCAGAGAGGCAGTTTTTGCAAATATTTTATCCCATTCTGTGGGTTGTCTCTTCACTTTGTTGATTGTACCATTTTCTGTCCATAAGCTTTTTAACTTGATGTGATCTCATTTGTCTATTTTTGCTTTGCTTGCCTGTGCTTGTGGGGTATTGCTCAAGAAGTCTTTGCCAAGACCAATGTGCTGGAGATTTTCTACAAAGTTTTCTTGTAATAGTTTCACAGTTTGAGGTCTCTTTGGTTTAGGTCTTGAATTCATTTTTATATATGGTGAGAGATAGGAGTCTAGTTTCATTCTTCTGCATATGTATATTCAGTTTTCCCAGCATTATTTATTGAAGAGACCATCTTTTCCCCAATGTATATTCTTGGCACCTTTGTCCTTCCTTTCAAGGCAGTGGATTCCTTTCTGGCCCAGGGTGTTTCTAGAAATGTCCTCTGGGAACTAAGGCCTGGAATGGAGGCCTTATGACTCTGACTGGTGCTCTATTCTGTTGTGGCTGAGTTGGTATCCAAAATGCAAGACAAAGTCCTTTCCAGTCTTCCCTCTCCTCTCCTCAAGTGGAAGGAAAAGGTCTCTTTTAGAGCCTGGAGCTGGGAAGCCAGGGGTTAGTGGAGGGGTGACACCAGCGTTCCTTTGGTTGCCCCAACTGGTGTCTCAGATTGTCATCTGTCCCCTCAGTCCACTGTCTCTGGACCTACCTAGTTCAGCCCTAGAACTCGCCTATGAGTTGCAATCCTTATGGCCTAGACTGCCTTTGAAGTTTACTTACAGACAAAAGAACTTTGTTTGGCCTTAGATGACAAGGTTTTCCAGGCACTCAAGTTTGGACCACTGGGATTGGCAATTCTCCTCTGGCGAGGGCTGGTTTAAATGCTCCCTCCTTGGGAGGGCATCAGCTGAGTTTAGTCTAGTTTTCCTTTCTTCTCTAACAGGATAACACTGAGTTCAACCACTCAGAATTGCTGTGTTCTCCTCCCTCAGCACCCAGAGACACTCCCCACATCACACTCTGCTGCTGGGGTGGGGGGCGGGTGGCATAGGTGATTCAGGACTGTTTTGTCTATCTCTTCACTGCCCGTTTCAGTAATATGATGCTAAAATCAGCTACTTTTGCTCAACTGATTTTTGGTTCTTATGAAGGTTTTTTGTTTGTTTGTTTGTTTGTTTTCCTGTGTAGGTAATTGTTAACTTGGTGTCTTTGCTGGGGAGATGACCAGTGGAGTTTACTATTCTGCCATATTGTTCTGCCCCTCCTGGAAATCATTTCTTGACACCTGACTATGGACGCTCAAAATGGTTATCGATACAACTGAAATTATCTTCCTTGTGTTCAAATTTATAGTGATCATGGAGTGCAGATATTAAATACCTTAAGTGGAAGTGTGTGTGTGTGTGTGTGTGTTTATACAAAGCATAGATTCTATGGAAGTGGATAACCTAACTGATTTTGGGGTAAAATAAGATATATTCTAGAAGAATAATTAACTGAGAGGTCAGAAAGTTAGGAATTTAAGTAATATTCAGGACTGAAAGAAATCTATAATGTATAGAGAGAGAAGGAAGAGAGTGATACAACAATTGGAAGAAGATCAACAGAACTGCATTTCTTTTAAAGCCATGCTAAGAATTAGAACCAATAGAAAGTGTGGATAGTGAATGGAGAATGTGAAGGACAGAAACCAAGATTCTTTCTCAAATTTTTCTCCTTTTAAATTGATAAACAATGTTACAATTTACTGACATAAAGAGATGGCAAGTGGCAAAGTTCTGAAGGGAAAAGCAGGAGCTTATGTTTTGACAGATGAAGTTTGAGGGGCTTATTAATTGTCCAAAGAGGAGATCTCAATGAGACATTTAGACCTAGAGGCCTACAAATATAGCAGTCTTAGGGTAGAAAACTGTATTAGAATCATAAATTTAGAAATTTCAACACTTAGTATTTAAACTAATGAGGTGGGATGAGATCACCAAAGTAATCAGTGTATATTGAAGCGTGCTGTGTAGCGTTATGTTGGGGAAAATGTGACAGTGTGTTTTAAAGCACTTGTCCAATTTCAGTTCCCAACAGGGAGCTAACCATTCCAGATTATTTGCTAATCTTTTTCTACTAGCTATTTAGTTTGGGTTTGAGGTTTTTTTTATGGGATCATACTCTGTGTATTGAACTGAAATTTGTTTTGGTCTCTAATTGACGTGATGAGGAACATTTTCTCTATTAGTATGCGTAATTCTACAGGATTACTTCTGTTTCATAATTTTTAGTGATAGTAATGTACCATAGTTTAATCATATTTATATTTAGATAACTTGCAACTATTAGTATTTAGTTATACATGGAATCGAGGTTGAGCACAAAAGAAGATGAATCAATAATAGAGGAGTTTATTTAAGTGTTACAGGTAATACTGCCCACCATCTAATAATCTGCATATGTTTTTATATGAATATGGGTGTTTTACATTTCTCATTGGGTCTCAGATTCAACATCTTACCACGGGGAGTAGGATTCTAGTGTCTGTAGATAAGAAATTTTATTATCACAGGGCTTGCAAATCTAAGAGCACTGTTTCATTTGGTGATCAATTGGATAGAAAACTATCTGTTTAAAGTTATAGGAAAATATGGGTTATGGTGGACTGGCTAAGAAGTACAATGTAAGCCTTTAAGTGAAACCTTCCTTGATATATATATTACAAATAATGCCATTACTCAATATTTACTTCTGTGGTACTCTTAGAATCTAAGCCCTGCGTAGGATGCCACACCATGCTGGAAATAATGGCATGGCAAACTTTCCTAGTGCATGTTAGATAACTTAGTCCACATGGAAATAATTCTGTGGGATGTATTTCTAAAAGTGTAAATGCAGAGTCTAAAGGTTTATCATTTTAAAAATTTTCATAGTACCTCTGGATGCTAAACAAACTTACATTCCCTCAACATCTTGTGAGAGCTTCAACTGCCCCACCTTTGATAACATGGGTATTATCAGTCTTTAACATTTTTGCTGATATAATCATTATTGTTTTAATTTTCATTATTCTGCTTAATATTCTGATTGAGCACATTTGCATGCATTATTCTTCTGTTTGTATTTTTAAATTCCTCTGCATCTCCTTGACTTCTTTACATTGTTTTACTTTTCTTCGCAATGCTTTTTATTTTGCTCTTTATAATGAATCCATGTTATTTTCGAGTCTGAAGTCTTTTCAAGATTTTCACCAAGTCCGCATGTATGTGGATTTCAACCTGCTTATGGTTTCCCTTATTATAAATATATATTTTTTTGCGTGTGACTGTGACTGCATTGCAATCTGTGTGTGTGTGTGAGTGTGTGTGTGTTTACTGTGGTTAAATCTCATCTTTTATTTATTTTGCACTATCTTGTTAAGTGGTCTGCTAAGACCATAAAATGAGTTTGGAAGTTTTCCAATAATTGGTATACACTAGAATACTTCTAAAAACATAAGAATTTTTTATTCTTGAAATATTGATGGCAGTTCCCTTAACATCGTGTGCTGGGATGGAATTTAGGTATACTTCTTGCTGTGTTTCTTATCCAGCTTTAGCAATACTACTTTGCTGGGCCTATTTTTTTTTAGTTGTGTGTTGTTCCAGACAATTTGCTCTTTTCTGGGATCTTTTTCGTTTTTTCCTACCTGCCTAACAGAAATACTGAGTTACTGACATCTAAACCTCGTGGTTGTAATGGGTTTTCTTGTCCAGAATTACATTTCACATGTTTTATGCTTTTCATCCCTGCCAATCGGCTTCCCTCTGAATTAAAATTTAACTGTGAGTTTTTGAAATTATACTTTAAGTTCTGGGATCTGCATGTGCAGAACATGCAGGTTTGTTGCACAGGTTTACACGTGCCACGGTGCTTTGCTACACCCAGCATCCCGTCATCTACGTTAGGTATTCCTCCTAATGCCATCCCTCCCCTAGCTGCCCAACCCCCAACAGGCCCCAGTGTGTGATGTTCCCCTCCCTGTGTCCATATGTTCTCATTGTCCTACTCCCACTTATAGGTGAGAATATTCGGTGTTTGGTTTTCTATTTCTGTGTTAGTTTGTTGAGAATGTTGGTTTCCAGCTTCATCCATGTCCCTGCAAAGGACATGAACTCATCCTTTTTTAATGGCTGCATAGTATTTGACGATATATATGTGCCACATTTTCTTTATCCAGTTTATCAGTGATGTGCATTTGGGTTGGTTCCAAGTCTTTGCTATTGTGAAGAGTGCTGCAATAAACACACGTGTGCATGTATCTTAGAGTAGAATGATTTATAATCCTTTGGGTATATACCAAGTAATGGGATTGTTGGGTCAAATGGTATTTCTGGTTCTAGATCCTTGAGGAATCACCACACTATCTTTCAAAATGGTTGAACTAATTTACGCTTCCACCAACAGTGTAAAAGCGATCCTATTTCTCCACATCCTCTACAGCACTGGTTGTTTCCTGACTTTTTAATGATTGTCATTCTAACTGGTGTGAGATGGTATTTCATTGTGGTTTTGATTTGCATTTCGCTAATGACCAGTGATGATGAACACTGGTTGGCCACATAAATGTCTTCTTTTGAGAAGCATCTGTTAATATCATTTGCTAACTTTTTGATGGAGTTGTTTGTTTCTTTTCTTGTACATTTGTTTAAGTTCCTTGCAGATTCTGGATATTAGCCTTTTGTCAGATGGATAGATTGCAATTTTTTTTTTTTTCCCATTCTGTAGGTTGCCTGTTCAGTGTGATGATTGTTTCTTTTGCTGTGGAGAAACTCTTTAGTTTAATTAGATCCCATTTGTCAATTTTGACTTTTGTTGGCATTCTTTTTGGTGTTTTAGTCATGAAGTCTTTGCCCTTGCCTATGTCCTGAATGGTATTGCCTAGGTTTTCTTCTAGCGTTTTTATGGCTTTAGGTCTTACATTTAAGTCTTTAATCCATCTTGAGTTAATTTTTGTATAAGGTGTAAGGAAGGGGTCCAGTTTCAGTTTTCTGCGTATTGTTAGCCAGTTTTCCCAACATCATTTATTAAATAGGGAATCATTTTCCCATTGCTCTTTTTTTTTTTTTGTGAAAGATCAAAAGATTGTAGATGTGTCCGTTATTTCTGAGACCTCTGTTCTGTTTCCTTGGTCTATATATCTGTTTTGGTACCAGTACCATGCTGTTCTGGTTCCTGTAGCCTTGTAGTATAGTTTGAAATCAGGTAGCATGATGCCTCCAACTCTGTTTTTTTTTTTTTTTTTTTTTTTGCTTAGGATTGTCTTGGCTATACGTGCTCTTTTTTGGTTCCATATGAAATTTAAATTAGTTTTTTCTAATTCTGTGAAGAAAGTCAATAGTAGCTTGCTGGGGATAGCGTTGAATCTATAAATTACTCTGGGTAGTATGGCCATTTTCACGATATTGATTCTTCCTATCCATAAGCATGGAACGTTTTTCCATTTGTTTGTGTCCTCTCTTATTTCCTGGAGCAGTGGTTTGTAGTTCTCCTTGAAGATGTCTTTCACATCCCTTGTAAGTTGTATTCCTAGGCATTTTATTTTGTTTGTGCTTGCTATTCTTTCTCTGTTCTGCTTCTAGAGAGATGATTAGGAGATGTACATCAGGGAGAATATAGTGGTTAAGCAGATTTAACCTTGAGGCACACTGCTAAGATAGAAGTTAAGACTGTGCTACTAATTAGGTTTTTAAACCTGAAGTAACACAACATAACTGTGTCTCAGTTTCTTCAGTAGTTAAGGGGATAACTAAGGAAGTCTTAGTTCAATACTTCATTAGTTGCTATAACTCAACTAGTGTTACCTCATATTACTATTATCATTTTATAGGAGGATGAAATATTGAGTGGGGATAAATTATTGCAGTCATGTAATATTTTGTTACACATAAAATTTAATCCTCAAATTCACATTTGTGGAAATTTATAAATATTTTCTATTGTTTAACTGCATTTTCACATTTTTAAACTTAACTGAAATATAGCCCATATTAAAGAAAATGCAAAGAACATACATGCTTAATACATTATCATAATTCAACTAACTATGCAACTGCAACATGTTCAAAAAATAAACTGTTGCTAACATCTTAGAAGCTTACTCATGCCTTTTTTCAGTTGCTACTCCTTTTTTTGCCTCTGCCTCTAAGGTTTCTTTATTTCAACTCTTAACTCTGTCATCCAGTTTTGCCTGGTTTTGAGCTTAAAATAAATAAAATCATAAGATGTTCTTTCTTTTATGCCTGGCTTCTTTTACTCAACAGTATGCTTTAGTCTATAGCTGTAGCACATTAATTTTCATTGCTGCATAGTAACATTCCATTGTATAAAGATAACAACATGCAACCATTCCACTAATGGTAAACATTTCAATTATTTAAATGTGTGGCTGTTATAAAGAAGACTGCTATTAATTTTATATGTCTTTGGTGCACACATGTATGTACTAAGATATACACACAAACATATGAGTGAAATTGCTATGTGGTAGCATACATACATATGTAACATACATACATATGTTTAACCTTAGTAGACAAAACTACATTGTTTTTTCCAAAGTGTCACTGTTGTGCTGTCAGTGTTTATGGGGTTTCTGTTTCTGCAAATCCTTGCAAACAGTTGGTTTAAATATTAATAATTCTGGTTTACATATTAGCATATAACATTGTGATTTTGATTTGCTTTTTATAATTTCTAATCAATTGTTCACTTTTTCATACATTTGTTAAGTTTTTGGGTGTCCTCATTCAGGACAAGCCTATTTTGACACCTTGCCTAAATATCTATGGGATATAATTTTTCCATTTCTCATTGCTGTGTAGGAGTTATTTATAGTTCCATAACTCTTTTCAAATGTATGGATTCCAAAATGCATATTCCATATTTACAATATTGATTTTTGCAATTGGAAAATAATTTTTTCATTTATTTGTTTTCTTTAATTTTTCTAAATTTTTAAAATATTTTTTCTATAGAGGTCTTCAACATATTTCATTATGTTTCTTCATGCTTATTCATATTTTTAAAGGGTATCTTTTAAAATATCCTTTAAAAATACTTTATATATGAAATTTTTAGGTGGTATCCAATTAAGTTTCAAGAAGGCAAATGTGCTTCAGATGTTTCTTTTAGGAGAATTACATCTATATTGTGGAGGGCATTTGCAAAGTAGTGGAGAAGGAGAATTGAAGTAGAAGGTCTTTACAACAAGCTACGTGGTGGATAGTTAGGGCTTGATATAGACAAGTAGGAATTAATAAATGATGAATATGAGCAGAATCTAAGAGTCTGAGTCCATAGAAATTGGCATCTTTTGACTGTGAAGAGCGATGGATAGGATGAAAGGTGAAAAGTTACTTTCCTCCGCAAAATTCCATCATTTATTTTCTCCTGGAAGAATAAAATGATATTGCTGTTCAATGGGAGTCAAGGGAAAGTAGAAGAAGACATGACTATGTTTTTACAAATGTTCCTGGCCGCCACTTTTCACATTCTTTTTTCTAATGTGCTCACTACATATGCGCTCAAAAGAAAAATCAGTTAAATTTTTTCTCCTTCTCTTTGTGCTTAGTCTCTGTTCATCATGAGAAATGCTCAGCAACTGTAGTCATAAGGGGAAAGCTTTCAATTAAAGTTTCAATGATGGGATAGGAACTGAGAAGTCTGTTGAGTTTTCTGCCTAGGAGTACCCTTGGAAAAGCCACTGCTATGCACAACCAGCACTGGGAATCCCAGATCACATGCAATCATAGGAGTTGCCCTGGAGACAGAAGCTCAGCACATGTTCTGGTACAAGATTACAGTGTTGTGCAAAGCAAAGGGATGAATGATGCCCAACTCTCTAACATGGGCCTCAGTTTCCACATTGAGGTGGAAACGAGCTAGGAAGCAGATCCACCGTAAATTGAGAAAGAGGAGAAACAGGTTGAGCTTTTAATAACCCCATAACCTGCCTCATTGGGATGGAAATAGAAAGAGACCCTCATGGAAACATAAATGCAACATGTCATATCTAACTTGAACCAAAAATTATTTTCTCCCCTACTACTTCAATTTTGCCCAGATTGGATTCTATTTTATTTCCTTATTTTTCCACAGTAATTTACTTAAGTAAAACCAGGATTTATTTTATTCATTTTCATTTCAGTTGCTAAGTCCAAGGAATGTTCATGGCTTCAAAAATATGACAAAGGGGCCGGGCGCGGTGGCTCAAGCCTGTAATCCCAGCACTTTGGGAGGCCGAGATGGGCGGATCACGAGGTCAGGAGATCAAGACCATCCTGGCTAACACGGTGAAACCCCGTCTCTACTAAAAAATACAAAAAAATCTAGCCGGGCGAGGTGGCGGGCGCCTGTAGTCCCAGCTACTCGGGAGGCTGAGGCAGGAGAATGGCGTGAACCCGGGAGGCGGAGCTTGCAGTGAGCTGAGATCCGGCCACTGCACTCCAGCCTGGGCGACAGAGTGAAACTCCGCCTCAAAAAAAAAAAAAAAAAAAAAAAAAAATGACAAAGGATGATTCAGTGAAATTGCACAACACATTATTACCTGATGTACGATCATTGATTTTGCATACTAGCCTTTAACCCTGGCTACCGATAATTTTGGGTTTTTTAGATTCAAACACAGAGACTTGTAAACACTTTAGTTTTTATCCTTCCTTATCATACTCATACCTGGGACAGAAAAGGATCATTTATTATTTTAAAAACATTGTTACAGTACATGTGTTTAAATAACTCATAAGAGCAAGTAATCATACCTCATGTCATCTATTTTTCAAAAATGTTTTATGTATTTCCACCTGCTTCTTCCAGATGACCTTTAGCAAAACTTTGTGAAGTGTCATTGTGGCTGTTGTCTTGGAAAGATAGTCTTGTTGTTAAGATCAGTTTTTTAGGCTTGCAATATGACAAAATGATGTGCATTTGTTTAGAGGGAGACTTCAGGATACAGTGAAGTGTTTTACAGATGTTTACCATTTTTATTCTTACTAGATTTTTGAAAGTCTTTGGTTTAAAATTTTCCTCTTTTTATTCAACCAGCTCTTTAAATTTCCCATCAATTCTTGTTAAGAGTGCGTATTGTATATCTCTCTATACATTTCATGCATTTTTGTATGAATTGTGCTATTTTTATAATTTTTCTATTTAGTCTATATATCCAATATGACTCAATATATACATGGATGTCATACATAGGTAGTGATTATTTCCTCTTTTTTAATTAATAAATTCTAATTTATTTCAATGTGTTATCTCTTTAATACATAATATTCTAAACAATACTGAGTCCATTTTTTATGTTTTAGAATTCCTAAGTTATAATTACACATAAATTAATATTTTAATTGATGTTTTGATGTATACAGTGTTCTTTTACTATGCATTGTGATATTTATCATCCAAACTATCCTTTCAAACGTGTTTTATTCTCCTCCATTTTATATATTCGTGAAGATGTCCTCTAAACTCAGCTATTAAATGAAAGAAATAAACTAGGAATCATTACACGCTCTTTCTCAATTAAGCCATGCTGCTTTTCCTCCTCAATGGTTCTTAAATTCAATATTTTTCTTTCCCACACTTTTGTCCAGGGTAGATGCTCATGATCATCCTTCCTGGATTGCTGACTCAACCTCTTAATTGTTTTTCTTCTCTCATGTCCTGCCAGACTCATACCTGTCCTCTAGCCTGTGGCCGGAGTGCCTCAACTGAACGTGCTACTTAATTTCTGAGAATTTTTTTAAAAAACCTATCTATCAATGACTCTCCCTTTCTTGATTCAATGTTCTTCACAAAGGGGTGACAAGTGTGATTAAATATTGATGTCCCCCCTTTTAAGGCCACAGCAAGGGTCCCATGGTTGCTGCAGTGCCTCAGCTAAGAAAAGCTTCATACTTACCTTAGTGCATTATGCAAGCTTCCTCATTTTCTGAATATTGCTTGACATGAATAAATGTGGAAAGCATTAAATTAGAATATTAAAAGTTCTTTTAATGGCATAGAAATCTTTCGAGACAAGGAGGCACAGCTAAACTATATAATACCCTTGTGCAAATCTGTAAAAAGATATCATTTAGCCCCAACAGATGACTTTTAAAAGATGCCACAATAGACAGCAGGTATAATTGATAGTATCTTTGTGGAAAGAAAGAAAGAAAGAAAGAAAGAAAGAAAGAAAGAAAGAAAGAAAGAAAGAAAGAAAGGAAGGAAGGAAGGAAGGAAGGAAGGAAGGAAGGAAGGAAGGAAGGAAGGAAGGAAAAGAAAGAAGGAAAGGAGGGAGGGAGGGACAAAGGAAGGGAGGGAGAGAGAGAGAAAGAAAAGGAAAGAAAAAGAAAGGAAAGGAAAGGAAAGAGGGAGGGAGAGAGAGAGAAAGAAAAGAAGGAAAGAAAGAGAGAAATAAAGAAAGAGAAAGAAAGAGAGAAAGAAAAAGAAAGAAAAGAAAGAAAGAGAAAGAAAGAAAAGGAAGAAAGAAAAGGAAAGGAAGGAAGGAAGAAAGGAAGGAAGGAAGAAAGAAAGAAAGAGAGAGAGAGAAAGAAAGAAAGAAAGAAGAAAAGGAAAAAGAAAAGAGAAAAGGAAACATAGTTTCTTATTACTTCTCTGGGCCAGATTCAGCTCCATGTCAAGTTCCAGGAACTGGGGCAGTTTTATAAACTGCATAACCATGAGCAGAGGCCAAACACCCTTTACCTGATTCATTATGCTGTTTTACAAATTATGTCTTTTCTCTTTTTGTCATCACTGCTTTAGAAAAACCTTACTCTGTTTCCTTATCTATCCACAATTTCAACTCATGTTACTTTTTCCTTGAGCCCAACCTTGCTTCCATCAAATTTAATGTGTAATACTATCCTAGCCATTATCATGCCTTTTTCTGAAAATAGTGTCTGTGTTTTCCAAGGGGTGAAAACACTATAAAGCTACACTACTTCTCAATCCAGCAATTTTACTCTTAGTTATCTACCCAAGAGAAATGAAAATATTTATCCACACACACTGGTACATAAACTTTCTTGTCAGCATTATTGATAATTTTTACAGTGAAAAAATCTAATCGTGTGTCACCTGGCGAATGAATAAACAATTTATTCATATGATAGAATACTACTGAGCTATGAAAAAGAACAAACTGGAGATACATACTACTATGTATATATCTATGTGTATACTATACTACTATGTGGATGAACCTCATAATTTTACACATACTGAAAGAAGCCAGGTACCAGAAACCTCATACTGTAAGATTCCATTTATATAAAATGTCCAGAAAAGGTAAATCTTTAGAGACAGAAAATAGACTGATGAATGACTTAACAGTGGAGAGGAACAGTGACAGTTAATGTGCATATAGTATCTCAGTGAAGTGATAAAACATTTGAAAACTGATTTACGGCAATGGTTTCGAAGCTTGGTAAATTTACTAAAATATCATTGAATTCTACACTTGAAATGGTTGAAATATATGATCTGTAAAAGGTGCCTCAGTTAAGTCACTTCTTGAAACTTAGATTACTTGCTTTTTCATTATTGAGGTTTGAACCAGCAGCCCAAGATCTTGCCTACGGACAATGTTTTGATGCCTATATCTCTACCAATCTCTACTCAATGTGTTCCTCAATTAAAAAAAAAATTAGTTATTACTCTTTTGTTTCATTTGTTTATAATACAAATATAGATGCCTTATTTCCAATTTGATAGATATTCGGTTAATATTAAAAAGTCAGACATGATTGTAATATAGTTGCATAAATACAGTATTTTTTTTAACTAGTCACAATTCATTTTGTGTTTTCCCATTGTTGTAAAAAAGGTTTTTTGGTTTTTTTTTTTTTGGCAATCCCTAAAATAAAAGATTCTGTAATAAAATGAAGTTTGCAAAATTGCATGATATAGTCCTTTCTTGAAAGATTCATAACAGGGACTAGTGTATATTTTTAGGAATTTTGAGTCAGAAGCTTTACATTTCTTTCTTGTTTGACTGTTGCTATAATAATGCTAGATTTTTAAGAGTCAGAATTATAGTAGTACACAATAATATACATGAATTTTTCAATCACACATCTGAAGACCTATTAGATGTGGATCTAGTTGCTTTTTATACATCATTCGTTTCTGGACCTGAGTGAAGGGACAGATCTACTTGAGGCAGGATCTTTTCCTGGTGAATAAAGGGAGACAAGAGACTACAATACACCACACATAAGAAACTTTTGCTTGGATGTGGCATATATTATGTTCATGAATGAGAGGCGTAAATCAAAGTAATGAGGAACTTTATCTTACCCAGGATGAAGTCACAGCAAGGGAGGGAATGAAAGAAAGATATGTGATGTCCTATTCAGAGTTTTCTTACTTTTAAATGGATCTCACTACCCTCTTTTTCACAATAAAATTTTGAATCCTAGATTCATGAATTCTATATTGAGAAACAATGATAATGTGAAATTTTAATTCTTATCTCTGAATGCATATTAAAATCCCAAGTAGTGTTTTTAAAAAGATTGATAGCCACGTTCTACCTACACAGATTGAAACAATCTTGAGGGAGAGAATTCAGGCATTGGTATTTTAAAATTCCCTTCATTTAATCTATAAACACACGTGAAAAGGTTGAGAGCTACTACTGTGGAGAAATGGAATGTGGCAGAATATTTTTCATATTCTTCATTTGAACATTTCTAACTAGAATTCAATGTTTTTATATTCCCTAAGCTTAAGTTCATTTTACTTCAGGCATATCTGAATTTTGGTCTCTATTTAGAGAAAGAGTGCTGATTATTGAAGTTTGATATGGAGCTTTATTTTAGCCTTATCGGGATTATATATTCCATTCTCCTTGGAGCGAGTCTATAGAGAATAACACATTATAAATCACTTTGTATAATTTTCAGTGCCTTACATTTCTCTGGTACATTTCTACATGGAGGAGAGAATATATTTTGGGCCATAGTTACACTATGATTAGGTATTATGTCTTCCAGGAGAAATAGGAAGCACAATATGATTTCAATGATCTATATTTGCATAATTTTTAAAAAACTGTATAGCCAAGGAATTATAACGTTATTTCAGAAGTTCCACAAGATGTTAAACTTTTGTAGCCCCAAACACTATGGGAGACTCCTATTTTTTATGATAAATTAAGCATCTGTTTTTTGGCTTGAATATTATGTATATTGCTTTTTAAATTAGTTTTCAAGCAGTTTGACTATAAAATATTATTCAATAACCTGCATTTAATAAGTCATAAACATTCTATTTATCTTATCACCTTGTTCATATTTATGATTTGAAATTCTTGGGGACTAATATATAACATAGTGATTCAGAGTATAGGATAATAAGGAAATGAGAAGCCTAAATCATATTAAAGCATATAAAGCAATACAAAGGGAAGAATCAATACAAAAGAAAAGCATAGTACATAAAGCAGGATGAAGTAATCAATAGCAGTGTATTGTAGCATACAATTGCAGATGAGTACAGAAAAATCCACTTGAGTTATGTAGTGATACTAAAGAGCTACAAATTTCCTCTGCATGTTGGCATCAGACAAAGGGTTCAGGGAATTCTGAACAATATTAGAAAAGTTTATTACCAAAGAATGTCAAAGCTCTAAAACTTTCTGAATATTTTTAAAAATAATATTTGAAAATAGTTTTGCTTTCAGGCCACCAAAGAACAAAAACAAAGTGTCCGGATTCTAAGATCTAATAAGATTCTAAGATCTAATAAGATCTAAGATCCATGTTAGGATCCTAGGATCCTAATATCTAACTTTACCCTGTGGCAGCCTAATTTTATGTTACCACAGGATGAAATTGGATATTACTAATTAGTTATTACTTATTTTCTAAGGAATTAATATGAATTATTCCAGTTTCTTACTAGTACACTAAAAAAAAAAATCACAAGAAAATTGGTGGACTAAAACCACAGTAACTGTTTAACTCTTCTTTCCCATGTTCCTAGGAGCTGGCTGTTCTCAGTTGAGTGGTTCTCACTCAGAGTCTTGCTTGTGGTTCCACGGAAATGGTGACTGAACTTGGAATGATTTGAAGGTTTTTTCTCTCACATGTCTCCATGTGACTTGAGCTTCTTCACATTATGATAGTTGAATTTCAATAACAAGCATCCTAAGGGGACCAAGCAGAAGCCAGAAGGTGTATTCCTATTTAGGACCTAACTTTGGAAATCACAGCATGTCACTTCCTTCCTATTTCAGACATTCAAGAGGATATATAGAGCCCATTCTCTCAATGAGAGGAGCGTAAGCATCACATAAAAACATGGAAGATGGAAGATCTTTTGGACACTATCTTGGAAGTGTAATCTGCCACATGGATCTTAAATTTCCTTTTATATTTTCCCTTGGTGTGGGCAATAAAATATTTACCTAGGCTTATATAATTTATACATCACAATTTTCCCGAAGAATTTTAATACAGGAGTTTTGGGTACACACAGGATGTGAACTGTAGACATTTTCCTAAGAGTTTACCTAGTTGTTCAAGGTATGAGAAGGGCAGCTGCCTTTGTCTAAGATCCCAACACATATCACTCTTTCTTTCTCTTACTCATTAATATGCAGCCTTAGTCTTTTAGTTCCTCTGAAATTTTAAGCTGGTTATCACCTCATGGTTTCTGCTTATGTTTGTTAATTTATCTACTGGATCTTTGCATAATGTCTTAATCAGCTTGGGCTACCATAATAAAATAGCATAGGCTGGGTGACTTGAATGACAGAAATTTATTTCTCATAGTTGTGGAGACTGAAATTCTAAGATCAGGGTGCCAGCAAAGTTGGATTCTGTTGAGAGCTCTCCTTCTAGCTTGCAGACGGCCACCTTCTAGATAACATACTCACACAGAAGAGTGAGAGCAAGCTTATAAGCAAGTCGTGTCTTATAAGGACACTACTCTCATCAGGATGGCCCTCACTCTTTTGATCTCATCTAAACATAATCAATTTCCAAAGTTTCCATCTTCAAATACCTTCACATGAGCGACTAGGGCTTCAACAAGTGAATTTAGAGGGATGGGACAATTCAGTCCATAGCACGTAGGTAAGTCCTCATATATTCTCTCTCAGCTCATATATCAAGCCTTCCCTGGCCATCCTGTTCACAATAGTTCTATTCCTCCCCAGGCATTTTTATCATATTACCTATTTCCTCAGTGCATTTACACTCTTCCCTTGCTTCTTTATATTAGATTTAAGTTCCAATGAAAGTAGCTTTTTGTGTTCATGATGAAACAGTGATTACTGCAGAGAAAGCTTCAGAAAATGGTCCATGGGTGAGTGAATGAATCAATGGCTCACCATAATAATTCACATATGAGTGCTTTAGCAGCTTTAATTTTGGGGGAGAGGTGGTCTTTCTTAAATGGTCATAAATCAAACCAACTTCAGTTTTCATGCATTCACTCCTATTCTGTTATTCTGAGGCCACATGGAAAGTCATTAATTCTGTGACATAATCAACTGCACTTCAAAAATTTATAAACAGCTATCCAGTCCCATTTATATTTTCACTTTAAAGGTTGTGTGTGCTTACAAAAACATTTAATATGACAGGTTTCTAATCCTCTTGTCATCACTGACACTTATCTCAGGAAGTTTTCAGTTTTCAAATGACCCTTTGAAAATGTGTGGTCCCAGTAGAATATAACACTCTAGGTAACGCCTCACTAAGCTGAGGCTATAATAGGACATCACTTCTCTTGTTAGGGGCTGTGTATTTTTATTAATGCAGAATAAAATATTTTGCCTTTTCTGAGGAAACATGATTCACAAACAATCTAATAGATATTTCCATTTTTAATTGTGTCTATTTTGTCAAAGCTAAAATCAGTTTTGCCAAGTGTCAAATATCAAGAATTTTAGGGCCTTTTAAACTGACATTTAAAAACCAAGAAAACAAAAAAAAGTTATTCTAAATAGGTTAAGATTCCAAAATAAATCCAGAGGATTGACACAAAATGAGATCATGCTGTTTTCACAAGCGAGATCAAAAGAAACTTCCAAATAATTCATGAGACTTCTGATTTAATGCCATATGGCTGGCATCTTTGCCATAATCAGCTTGAACTTCCTATTTAAAAAATGATAAAGACTTTCAAAGGAAGCAATGAAAACAACAGAACCAAAAATTGATTGACAACCAATGGTTAAAATCAGTTAAATTTGTAACAATTATTTCCCTTTTTGGTTGGATTAAGACTACCTTTGTTTCAAAAGTGCTAGTCGTATTTAGACTCTAAATTCTGTAATGTCTAGAGCTTTGTTAAGAATATCACCACAGTAGTCAGATACCCTGGGTTCAAATCACAGGGTGAACCTTGTTGATTTTAAGGCAAGTTACTTAGCATCTTCATGCCTCAGTTTTCTCATTTGTAAAATAAGGGTATTAAAAGCATCGAATCAGAAATACATACAAGATATTTAAAACAATGTGCATATTACACAGTAAGTATAAAGCAGGTATTCAATAAAAGTAAGCAATTAATGGTGAGGTTATTATTATAGAATATAATATTTTAGTTTGCTTGAATACATTTAGAGATATAGAATCCCATCATCAATGGCTTCCCTATTGGCTAAGAAGTTCACATTTTAGCACAAGAATTTTGTAGTTCTGTTGCTCTAATGGAAAAATTTTACCTTTGGAGTTATCTGGGTCACCATCACCACCGTCGCCACCTCCACCACTCTTGTGCCTCAACCCACTGATCTCTCCACTAGACCCTAGCCACTTCAGCTCCTTTCTGCAGACAGTAAACATAAGCATCAACTGAAGTAAGTTAGAGTCTTAAAAACTCAGGCCCTATCCTAGATTTAATTCTGAATCTTCCTTTTAATAAGACCCCAAGTTTATTCATATATTTATCAGTATATAAGAATCTCTGCCCTATATTTATCCAGGGCTGCAGCTTCTGGCAAAAGACTGTTCAAAACAGTAATTCTGAGATTATGAAATAGTACCTTACTGAAAGGTACTGAAAACTTTTAGAGTCCATTAATAAATCCAGATGTGCAGGTATGGAATCAAAAGCAAAAAGATTCTGAGATTTAAAGTTGTATCTACTTTATGTGTATACACTTGGGTATTACATAAAGGAAGGTAGAAATAATTGTACAGTGTTTCTTGCTGGAAGCAGAAATATCAATTGACCTTCAGCTCCAGATCTGCAAGAATATTTGAACAGCATCCAGTTAGATAGTAAATAGAGAAAGGACTTTGACAAGTACTGTTTGTATTAAAGAAAACACTTGGATAAATTTTTTCACAACAAATACAACACTTAAAAAAATTTATAATTGGAAAAGAGCCCAGTACACAGGAGATACTGGATAAGTGTATGTTGAAGTCAACCAAAAAGTGAAAAGAGAAAATTACAAAGAACAGACAATCTTTCAGATTTTAGGAAGCTCTCTTTTGTGGCAAAAGAGATAATTTCAAGATGATGCCCTAAGTGCAGGGTAGGAGTATGTAAGGGTCATGTGAGAACTCCTGCATGTATCTCACCCAACTTGAGTGCATATGGGCCTAAGAGGGATATCTGTAAATGACATTTTTCCTGAATTTAAAAGGCATGATTGCTACCTATGGGGCTAGAAGGGAAGGCAATGACATTCCAGAAAAATTGATGTAGGCTTTCCTGTGAGTCATGTATGATCAGCCAGCAGCAGGAGATATCTTGGGAGAAATATCAAAATTCACAGCATGGAGCTTCTTGCATGAGGAGCTTGTGTATGGTGGAGTGGGGTGGAAGTAATTGTAGAGGAGATTTGAAGTGTTTCAAGGAGAAAAATGCTAAGATCAGGTTTTAGTTTCATATAATAATTATATGTAATAGCCTTGTATGCTGATAATGTAATATATATATTTATAATTAATAAAACAAAAGCCTATGCATTAAGGGTTCAATTACTCTTATTTCAAAGATGAGAAAGTATAAGCTTAGAAAAGTTATTTTTTCAAAATTATGCATGATAGAGCCTTGCACATGGTAAATGCTAGATATATTTCTTGCTAAAAGCAAACACACAAAAAATAACAACAAAATAATAGGCTTTACCACAGTTGGAACATTCAGCAGGACTGTAGTTTGGTCTATTTTTTTTAATGCTCTCAATGAATGAAAAGATCTGATCAGTGAAAATGAAGTTTCCTTGTATCTTTTGCCTCCAACTTCATGATGGCCCACCTTCAGCTCTCTGGAGAAGGAAAAGCAGACATTTCTAGGGGAAGTAGTAAATGACCTCAGGTGATCTAGGCAGTCGTGTAAAGAGAGGGATCGGGACATCATTAATTCATGGTGCAGACAGGACTCTTGGCCTGGTTCACCTGGTGATTTGGTCCTCAGGGTAAAAATATGATATAATAGCACTGCACATCTTCGTCTTCAAATAACTTTCTTCTTGGTCACACTTCTCTAGTACAAACTGGTTGATCTTCATGTCTGGTGTGAAGGCTCAGCCTTTTATCTCAATTCATCATCCTCTTGGGAATTTTACTCATCTTTCTGTTATTTTTTATTTTTCATGTTATGTAATTTATGTTTCTTTCTTGGTTTACCCTCTTACTTGAGGTACACATCTTCCAATAACAGATTTAAAACTGTTCCTTGTGAGAAAAATGTATGGCGATCTTAAATATCTGAAAATATTTGTATTCTACCATTATACTTAATTTTCTGAGTATAACATTTTCAGGTAGGAAATTATTTTCCATTAGAGTCTCTTAGCCATTGCCTCATTGCATTTTTTTTTTTTTTTGCTTCCAGAGATGCTATTGAGAAATTTCAAGCCATTCTGAGAGCTTATCTTTTATCTGATATTTATCTTTTATATTTTCTCTAGAAGCTTTTGATTCTTCTCATTGTTCATAGTGCTCTGATAGTCCACAAACATGTGCTTTTGAATGTAACTTGGTATGAATTTATTTTCATAGAATGTGGTAATCACTTAGAGTGGTATCTTTTAAATTGAAAATGGCCATTCTTTGGTTCTAAAAAAATTTGCTTTTAATTTTCTCTGCTCTATTTTCTCTGTAAACTCTTTTTGGAAGAGGATTTTATACTGCGATCATCTAATTTAATTACTTTTTTCTCAAATCCTCTTTGTGTTCAATTTTTTGAATTCTTCAACTTTATTACTAGCTTTTATATTGCATGTTCTTTTCTATTATCATCTTTTAAATCCCATGAGTCCATTTTAATTCGAATTTTATGTATTATGATATCAGGGTTGCTATATCTTTTTGTACAATTCTGAAGACATTAAAATAGTTTTTAATGTCTGCATAATTTGTTTCCACTAATTGGCTTGCTTTCTATTTATTTTGTTCTTTGTCATTTAGATTAGAAACTTTCTTTAGCTATCTGATAGCTTTGTATTGTTAGTTTATATGTAAGAGTAAAAACATTTAAAAAACAAAACCTTGACCTCAAATTTTGAACCTAGGATTAAGCATGGTGAACTTGGAATTCACTATAGGCTGATCTGAGTGGGGTGATTAATGGATGATTTCTCATTCCAGCATATTTGAGTCTTTCTTCTTGACAAACCAAATTTTTCATAGAAAAGCTCTCCAATCTCCTGTTCAGAGTTACGTCTGCCTTCTAGAGATTTGAAATAATAGGGAGGTAGCAGTGTAAGGTAGAAGGAGTGTGAAATTTCAACATTCAACACCCAGTTTTCCCCTTTTAAATAATACCTATATATTCAATTATTCAAAGGATCTTCCAGATTCAAAACAACGTTTTACCCTCGCCAATAGTATTGAGTAGGGTAGCCGAGGTTAGCTCTTAAAGACTTCTCAACTTTTTCTCACCCATTTATCCTTATTGAGGGGCATCACTTCAGGTAAGCCATCAGGTGAGGCTTAGATGTGTTATTTTTCTTATTTAAACTATACCTCTCAATACCTAATCCATTACTATTCATAGTGATAATAGGTCCTCTCAGGGTTTACACTTAGTAGAAAAAGTATGTTTAGTTAATAAAAGTGTATTTATAGGTATGCATATGTTTGTAATAATTTTACAATTATACTACTTAATTTTATCTTTTTTACTTTAGAGCAATCATATATTAGAACATATAAAAATATACAAAAAGCAATGCATTTGAAAAGTTATGACAAGAAGTAATAAATATTTAGAGATATGTGAACTAATGCAATTAGAACTCTCAAAGATATTTAGAGACATGTGGACTAATGCAACTATAACTATCAAAGATGCTAAGACAAAATCACACCCGTAAGCTGTAAAAACAATACCTCTGGCTAATACCAACATCTCCTCTTGTTGTTAACACAGTGAACTTCAGAGTGAATTGTGTTCATTGTTGTTGAATGTACATGTATACTAACAAATAGTTAATATTACAAACAATGTGTAAATTATAGGACACTTATACTTTAAGGAGTTCTTAATTTATGAAGCAAACTATAAACACGATTGCATAGAGGATAAATTTTTGGTAAAATACATTAAAAACTAAATTGTACTGAGTTTCAATGACCCCAAATGCTAATAAAGCAGAAGATAATTATATTAATTAGTAGATGTGACAGAAAATGTTCTACTAGAAGAAATATTTGCAACATAGTATAAAGGGGTAGATCAATAAGGAGTGAAATTAATTGAGATTGCAGATCTCTCTATATATTTCAGAGAGATAGGCATTTTAAACTGGGTCATGAAATGGATTGGGTGCTAAAAGCAAATCTGAGATAAATTAGAAGGCAAAATGAGAAGGCAAGCATGAGATTTAGGTTAATATGAATTCAAAAGCTCCTGCCCAGTTTAGAAAATGGGAAGTTAAGGTTCGTTCATGTTACTTTAGAGCAAACAAAATGTGAATTTAAAAGGAATAGGTGTCAAGATAAAAAGCACACATTTCACAGGACAGGAAATAGGTGGTCATGGGCATTCTTGTAGATATAAAATGAGTGAAGGTTGCCTGTTTTTTGTTTTTTTTTCCTAAATGAAGACACTAAGGAAAAGTTGATAGATTTTCCAACATATGCAAATGAGATTAGAAACCTGTTTGCACGTTCCAGATTAAGAAGAAATTTTGAGTTTGAAATATCTAAACAGCATATAATACTATTTTAATGAACTATTAGAGCCATCTTAAATTTTACCAGGAGTATGTAATCAATTAGACATGATTTTTATAATTAATTTATGTATCAAAGTAAATTGTCTGACACATTAAGACTAACTGTCAGAGCAGCTATGATAAAACAACAGCAACAAAGCAATAGAACTTCCACAGTGTTAGTAAAAGATTTGGGGATATAATTGCTTGAAACCTGAATTAATTTGTTGAGAGTAAAAAATGGTTAATCTTAGTGGTTTGAAAAGATGATGAATTAGACTACAGAAAAATTATACCCTGACATTAAAAATATATTACTATATACCTATATTTTCCTCTCTCTCCTTCAGCTTCTCAGCTTACTACTATCTTTTTGTTGTCTTCATTTTCTAGGAGGTTTTCTCTACATAGTGGAATATACATCTACTTTCAGAATCAAACCTTGTCTTTATGATTTATGTACAAATGAATGCTAAAAATAAAAACAACAAAAGTGACAAATACCACTACATGAATTATTAATTAAACAGTAATAAATTCCTGTCCTCTTTTCTTAAGATAACCCAGTTCTCTCCACTACTTTCACCACTGGAAAGTGGTAGAAGCAGTTGGTAGGAAATATTTCACTAGCAGTTCAAAGACTACATATAACCAATATTTAATGAATACCAACAATGAGCCAGAATACTCTGCTACAGACACATTAGCAACAAGGAAAGAAAAAATTCTGTTCTCATGGAGCTTATATTCTAAAGAAACAAAATAAATATGAATAAGAAGCATATAAGTAAGTACATTATGTTTTAGAAGGTGATGCATACTTTGCCAAAAATGACAGAGTATAATAAAATAAAAGAGATTGGGAGTGCTGAGATTTAGGGTATTGTGGGTTGCTACTTTAAGTATGGTTCTTAGGGTAGTACTCACTGAGAAGGTGATACTAGAGCAAACCTTACATGGAATGTGGGGCTTATCATGCAGATTTATCTAGGAGAGTGGCATTCTCTGCCAGGGGTAATATAGGAACCTCTCTGACATTTTAGAGAAGTTGCAAGAAGGCTAGTGTGGTTAAAATTGGAGGGTGAGGAGACGAGGGCAGAAACTGTAAATCATTTGTGGTCTTGACTTTTATTCCGAATGAAATATGTAGATTTTGGAAGGTTTTGAGCAAAGGAATGACATAATCCAACTTATATTTTGAAAGGATCACTTTGGCCGTTCTGTTGAGACTAAATTGCAGATAAACTGAGAAGTAAGAAGGAAAGCATAGAGATCAGTTAGAGGACTTGGAGTAATTCAGGTGTGAGCCGATGATATTTAGGATGGATATCTGTGCTGAGCAATGTGTCATTAGGTTATTTCATTGTGCCATTAGGTTATTTCATTGTGCCAATATCTTAGAGTATAGTTACACAAACCTAGATGATATGGTCTACTATACATCTGGGCTACAAGGTACAGCGTATTGCTACTAGGCTACAAACCTGTACACCACATGACTGCACTGAATATTGTAGGCAACTGGAACACAATGGTATTTGTTTGTATAAACATATCTAAACATAGAAAAGATACGGTAAGAATACAGTATTATAAGCTTATGAAACCACTGTCATAAATGTGGTCTGTCATTGACAGCAGTTATTATGCAGCTCATGACTACAGAGCCTCTGGTCCTTAAAGAGACAGTGTGCAAGCAAAGAACACATTTACCAGAGCAATCTAGATTCCATTTTCTATTACATTTTAATGATGCTTAATGAAGACAGCAATGCAGTAATGCTGTATTTTATCCCCCAAAATAAAAGAGGTAATTATATTGTAGCTAGTTACTAATAATGTGGATAGTCATGGATATAACATTTTCTATATTTTATAGGGCTTTTCTCTATCATTTATTTATATAATCATGTTCTCTCATTATTCTATGAGGTAGAGAACCTTGGTATTTTAACAACCTTTTATAAATAGAGAAATTAATGACTACTATAATTACATGCTTTGCCCAACTCATAAGATCCTCAAGAATTCCAAGTTGAAAACAACACAGAAAATGCTCACATTTGATCCTGCTATTTTCTCTGAAATATTGTTTTTCTGTTTAACCACTCACATTTGATCCTGCTATTTTCTCTGAAATATTGTTTTTCTGTTTAACCATCAATCACTTTTTATGAAATCATTTTATGCAATTGTGTCTATTTCTTTCTCCTGATTCCTTTTAGCACCTGTGGATTCTGCCCTTGATGTTATGATTGTTCTTTAAAGGACAAGTCCTTTGATTAGGGATCCTTCATAACTCCTTTAACTCCTCTATTTCCTCCCCCCTTATGGAATTTAGATGGTGAATCTCCTTCCTTCTTCCTTCCTTTTTCCTTCTTCCTTCCTTCTTCCTTCTTTCCTCCTCCTCCTTCTTCTTCTTCCTTAAACTCTCTCATTGTCTTCTATCTTGGCTCTGCTTTTATCTTCTTACTGCTCATTGGTTCCCCCAATCTTCTTTTTTTCCCTCTCTTTTTCACTGAAAAACTTTCTAACTTTGGGTAATGTAGGAAGCTGAATGTCAGATTTCCCATTATAAATTAGTGCCCCATGTTTCATATAATTTTAATCACGACAACTGTAACATCCAAGTCTAATTCACTTATATGCATACAACTATCTTTAGGAGGTTTTTATTTGAATGTTTCATCACAACCTCAGAAATTTTAACACTAATTTTATAGGATGCTCTCAAAATTTACTATTTTTCCAATTTCTGGTGTTGACATTACTCATCTCCTTCTTGTTCCTGGCTTCAAAATGTTGATGTTATCTTTAACTCTTACGGGTTATTCAATTACTTCTATTTATATTTATTTCCAAAGGACTCTCAGAGTCAAACATTCTCTTTTATTTTTATTTCCATCAACCAAGACCTGGCACTCATTAGTCCACACCTGATTGACTTCAACAATATCATTGCCAATTTACTGACTTCTAGAACATTTTGCATATGCTGCCTATTTGCATGCTGTATTTAGAAATTCTGAGGTGACTTTTTCCTGCTATAGCATCAAGTCTGAATAGTTTTGGTTCTCAGTTTTATAGATTACTTGACATAAATTTATTTCTCAAAATTTATTTTACAATTCCCCATAATTTTTTTTATTTGGTCAGAAGAGAGCAATGAACAACTAATGTCTATAAAATGCCAAGTATATTCTAGGTATACGAGACACTAAAGAAAACCATAATTGAAAGATTTTAGGCAGGCGTGGGGGCTCATGCCTGTAATCGCAGCACTTTGGGAGGCGGAGGCGAGATGATCACGAGGTCAGGAGATCGAGACCATCCTGGCTAACACGGTGAAACCCCGTCTCTACTAAAAATACAAAAAATTAGCGGGGTGTGGTGGCGGGCGCCTGTAGTCCCAGCCACTCGGGAGGCTGAGGCAGGAGAATAGGGAGGCAGAGCTTGCAGTGAACGGAGATGGCGCCACTGCACTCCAGCCTGGGCGACAGAGAGAGACTCCGTCTCAAAAAAAAAAAAAAAAAAAAAAAATTAAAAAGAGAACATAGTACATGGTGTAGTCCCTTTACGGATGTCTTTGAATAAGCCAATATGGCGATATGACATGTTTTGCAAAAAGTAGGAAAACTTATTCTGAAAATGAAATCAGGTGGCAAATGTTGGCACCATTAGTTAACTTGTTATGCTTCTGGTAACACGGATGAATGACTTAGAGACATGCATAAGCAATACAGGCACATTTTCTCCTATTTAACTTTTGTATCTTTAAAATTGAATACTGAAGTAATGTTCATAAGCCTACAACCTGAGACTGAACTAACATTGAAGAAATAGGCCCATAAGAGAACTCTTGGTCACCTACAAGATCAGTGCTCCAGTTACATTTACAGAAGTTGTTAGAAGCTCTCCATAGAAGCTGGTGCATTTCAGGGAGCTAACGGATTTAATGAGGGTGGTAGCGAAGTTTTTCATTCTCGTCAAGGAAAAAAATAAAAGGAAAAAACAATGTCAATGAGCTTTTGAACAAATATATCAGTGATTTGCAGCATCTTTTTACCTGCCAATAATTGGCATATTCTTTTTGATACTTTCTTTTAAGCTCATTTCCGGATAAAACTAAGTAACAATTATGTGTGTGATGCGTACTTTTGAGTCGGTGTACATGTGTTTAATAGACAAAGACAGACAGACAGACAAACAGAAAAGGAGGAGATTAAAAAAATGGCAAGAGTCTCCTATCCACAAAAATGTTTTGTGGGGAGATTGAAGAAATGGTTACATATTGCAAATGTGGGACGATATATGTTAGGGGTGGTGAAAATATTAAGATAGTGAAAGACCTGAAGTCAAAAGTCTGGACGCAAGTGTGACTAGCAAAAAGGATAGGCCACTTCTCCTGGATACTTAATGAAACTAGAAAGACATGGGGCTCTCAGTATAAGTGGTATAGGATTTGAGTCCATTTAATTTGAATGTTAAGAGGACAGATTATTTGTGTAGATTATACAATTGAGTTATTTGTGGGTTGAGCCACTGCATTCTGCCAGGCCACGCCATGTCAAACTGGCCATAGGAGCAGCTGCCAGCCAACACCCCATGCATCCAGGTATAACACATCATATATCATGAGGAAATAATAACCATTTTTCTCATCAAATTGCAATGAAGTAAAAAGAGCACTAGTCTAAAAAGCCAGCATTCCAATAGAATTTAAAAGTTCTATCATTGGAGTTAACTAAGAAGGTTACAAACAAATGTAAACAAGTTAACAAAAAACAAAACAGTTAAGTTGGCATTTAATAGGAAGGAAACCAAGCATATATATACACACACACACACACACACACACGTATATATACACACACACATATATACACACACACATATATATATATATTCCCTAGGTGATATCAATGCTAGCTAAGAACCACTACCCAGATGGAATTGAAGATTCTTATATATTCCAATAATATTCAGTGCCTACAGTTTTCATAGCAGTTTATAATATGCATTTAAATACATATTTTTCGTTTTTTGAATAGACTGAAGACCCTTGAAGACCTTAAGAGCTGGTGCTTTTTGTTTTATTTTTATGACTTTTATATCCTCAGTGGTTAGCATATCACCTGGCACATACTAAGTTCTTAGAAATATGTATTTTATGAATATTCGTGATTGAATACATGACTGTACAATCCCATATTTCGTTTTTCAGTCCCACTGGTATTAGCTCTGTGACATCTCTTGGCAGGCTGTTTCTCTTTATTTGTGCATGACCGGATCCCCTTTCTGTTATACACTGGCCAGGTAAGTTTTCAAATTAACTCCAAGCAAACAGCGCTGTAGCGTATCTCTTCTCATGTTACCATACAAAGTAATTGTATTAGTTTTCGTTGGGTTGGGGGTACACCAAAGTACGAAAAATTGGTTCCATATGAACTTTAAAGTAGTTTTTTTTCCAATTCTGTTCAGAAAGTCATTGGTAGCTTGATGAGGATGGTATTAAATCTATAAATTACCTTGGGCAGTATGGCCATTTTCATGATATTAATTTTTCATATCCATGAGCATGGAATGTTCTTCCATTTGTTTGCATCCTCTTTTATTTCATTGAGCAGCGATTTGTAGTTCTCCTTGAAGAGGTCCTTCACATCCCTTGTAAGTTGGATTCCTAGGTATTTGATTCTCTTTGAAGCAATTGTGAATGGGAGTTCACTCACGATTTGGCTCTCTGTTTGTCTGTTACTGGTGTATAGGAATGCTTGTGATTTTTGCACAATGATTTTGTATCCTGAGACTTTGTTGAAGTTGCCTATCAGCTTAAGGAGATTTTGGGCTGAGATGATGGAGTTTTCTAAATACACAATCATGTCATCTGCAAACAGGTACAATTTGACTTCCTCTTTTCCTAATTGAATACCCTTTATTTCTTTCTCCTGCCTGATTGCCCTGGCCACAACTTTCTCAGGGGTAGAGCATTTGACTGCATTCTGTTGTTTCTTTTGCTGTAAAAAGCTTTTTAATTAAATGTAGTTTGTAATGTAGCTTTTAAATATATTTTGAAATCATAAACTCGGATCCCCCACCTTTGTTCTTTTTCAAGATTGTTTTGGCGCTTCCTGTTCTTTCGTGGATCCATATAAATTTTAGGATTAAAATATATTTTTTTTTTGGTAAAAAATACAATTGGGATTCTGATAGGGATTAAATTAAATTTTTAGATTGCTTTTAGTAGTATGGATATTTAACACTATTAACTCTTCCAATCTATGAACACAGAATGTCTTTCCATCTGTTTATGCCTTCTTTAATATCTTTCATCAATATTTTATAGTTTTCAGTGTACAGGCCTTTCTCACCTTTATAGTTAAGTTTATTCCTTATGATGCAATTGCAAAGGGTATTGTTGTCCTCAGTTCTTTTTCAGATACTTATTTGTTGTTAGTGTTAGAAATGCAACTGATTTTTGTCAGATTGCATCCTGCAACTTTAATGAATCCTTTATTAGTTTTAAATTTTTTAAAAAATCTTTATGTCGTCTTTAGGATTTACTATGTCTGTGATTACGTCATCTTCCAACAGAGACGAATTAACTTCTTCCTTTTTGATTTGGGTGCTTTTATTTGTTTTTCTCGACTAATTGCTCTGGCTAGGAATTCTAATACAATGTTGAATAAAACTACCAAAAGTGGGCATTCTTGCCTGATTCCTTATCTTTGAAGCAAAGCTTTCAAATTTTCACCCTTGAGTCTGATGTTAGCTGTGAGTTTTTCATACAAGGATTTTCTTATGATGAGGTATTCTTCTTTTATTCCTAGTGTGTTGAGTGTTTTTATCATGAAAATGTGTTGAATTAATTCAAATGCTTTTTCTACATCAATCGAGATGATCATGTGATTTTTATTCTTAGTTAGTATGGTTATAACATTAATTGATTGTTGTATGTTGAACCATTCTTGCATCTCAGGAAAAAAAAAATCATGTGATCACGATTTATGACCTTTTGAATGTGTTGTTGAATAAAATTTGCTAGGTTTTATTGAGCATTTTTGTATCTATATTTACCAGGAATATTTTCTTGGAGTTTTCATGTGGTTCCTTTGTCCGAATTTGTCATAAGGGTAATTGCAGTCTTGTAAAATGAATTAAGAAGCCTTCTTCTCTCTTTACTTTTCTGGAAAAATTTGAGAAGGATAGAGTTAATTATTCTTTGAATGTTTACTAGAATTCGCCAGTGAAGCCGTCTGGTCCTAGACTTTTCTTTGTTGGAAGTTTGTTTGTTTTTTGTTTTTGTTTTGTTTTGTTTTAAATTACTGATCGAATCTCCTTAGTACTTATAGGTCTGTTAAGACTTTCTTTTCTTTAGAATCCAGTGTTGATATGTTGTATGTTTCTACAAATGATACATTTATTCTAGGTTACTCAGTTGGCATGTAATTGTTCATAATAATCTCTTACAATCCTTTTTATTTCTGTGGCATCAGTAATAGTGTATTCTCTTTCATTTATGATTTTGTTTGAGTCTTTAATCTTTCAATCGTAGCTAGTCTAGCTAAAGTTTTGTGGATTTTACTTATATTCAAAAAAAATTTGTAAATGTTTTCTATTCTTTATTTCATTTATGTTTAAATATCTTTATTATTTCCTTCCTTCTGCTAATTTTGGGCATAGCTTGTTCTCGTTTTGCTAGCTGCTTGATATGTTACATTAGGTTGATTATTTGAGATTATTCTTCTGTTTTAATGTAATCTATAGCAGTAAACTTCCCTTTTATTACTGCCTGTGCTCCATCCCATAGGTTTTGGCATATTATCTTTTCATTTTTGTTTTCTCAAGACATCTTCTATTTTCTATTTTGATTTCTTCTTTTTACCCAATGGTCATTTAAGGGTGGAATGTTTAATTTCCACATATTTATGTATTGTTTGGTTTTCCTTCTGCTATTGATTTTGAGCTGGATTTTATTGTGGTCAGAAATGGTACTTGAAAAGATTTCAGTCTTCTTAGATTTAAGACTTGTTTATAAACAAACACTTTTGATCAATCCTTGGTAATGTTTTATGGGTACTTAAAAACAATGTGTATTCTGCTGTTTTTGCTTCGATCGTCTTGTATATGTCTGTCAGGTCCATTTGGTCTAGTATTGTTCAAATCCTCTATTACCTCATTGATATCCTGTCTGAATGTCTTTCTTCACTGTTGAAAGTGGTATTTGAGTCTCCTACTGTTACTGAATTGTTGTTTATTTCTTCCTTTAGTTCTACTCATATTTGTATTATATTTTTAGGTGTTCTAATGTTAGGTCCAAATATATTTTTTAATTGTAACATGTTCCTGGCGAATCAGCCCTTTTTTCATTATATAACTTCCTTATTTGTCTTTTTTACTTAAAGTCTATTATTTTGTCTGATAGTTATAGCCACTTCTGCTGTTTTTTTGTGTGGTTGTTTTTTTGTTTTTTGGTTTTTTTTTTTTAGTTACCACTTGCATGAACAGTCTTTTTTAATCCCTTTACTTTCAGTCTATGTGTATCCTTAAACCTAAGGGGATTTTTTTTGTAGACAACGTTAGATAGTTGGTTTTTTCTTTTTTATTCTCATTCTAACATTATTTTTTGTCTTTTGATTGAGGAGTTTAATCTCGTCACATTTAAAGTAACGATTGATAAGGAATATTTATTATTGCCATTTTGTTGATTGCTTTATGTTAATCTTGTAGTTATTTTAGCCATCTTTTCCTCTCTCGCTGTTTTCCTTTGTGTTGGCTGATGTTTTATATCGATATGCTTTGATGTCTTTCTTGCATATTTTGTATATCTTCTATACAGATTTTATTTCTGGTTATCATGAAACTCAAAACATATTTATAAGAGTATATTTTAAGCTGATAACAACTTAAGACCCATCACATACCAAAAATAGTCTTACTTATCTTCCTCCCCCTACTTTACACAATTTTCACAGTTTCCATGTATTTATTTTGTATATGTAGTATCATATTTTTTGTTAAAGTTTTTAAAAAAATTGTCTTTTAACTTTTGTACTATGATTAAAGTAATTTACCAACCATTATATTATTCTATACAGTCTATACATTTGTCTCTACTAATGAATATTAGTAAGAAATACGATATGCATTTAAAAAGTAAATATATAGAAAACATTTTATGCTACCACCTTGCTGTATAGCATACTTTCATTTTAACGTGAAAAACTCCCTTTAGTATTTCTTGTAAGGCACGTCTAGTGGTAATGAACTTTCTTCACTTTTGTTTGTCTGGCAAATACTTTTTTTCTCCTTTATTTTTAAAAACAGTTTTGCCTGGTATAGTATTATTGATTAGCAGTTTTATATTTTCTGTCAACACTTCAAATACACAATCCATTCCTTTCTAGTGTGAAAGGTTCTTTCTGAGAAATCTGTTGATAGTCTTACAGAGATTACTTGGTGCATGACAAATCATTTTTTTTCTTGCTACTTTAAAATCCATCTTTTGACTTTTGACAATTTGATTATAATGTATCTTGATGTGCATTTATTTGGGTTCGTTTGATTTTGCAATTTTTAGATCTAGATGTCCATTTTCTTCACCAGATTTGGGAAGTTTTCTGTCATTATTTATTTAAATTATCTTTCTGTTTCTTTCTCCCTTCCTTCTCCTGAAAATCCTATAATGCATACATTGGTTAACTTGACCGTGCCCCGTAAGTTACTTAAGTTTTCTTCTTTTTAATTTTTTTTTACCTGTTGCTCTTTTGACCGAATAATTTCAAATGATCTGTCTTTGAGTTCACTGATCCTTTATTTGCTTGATGTAGTCTGCTCTTGAATCTTTCAGGTGATTTTTTTTTTAGTTCATTTATTTTTTTCTTCACCTCTATTATTTGTTTGCTCCTTTATTTATTATTATTATTATTATTATTATTGTTTGGAGACAGAGTATCACTCTGGTACCCAGGCTGAAGGACAGTGACAAGATCTTAGTTCACTGTAAGCTTTGCCTCCTGGTTTCAAGCAATTCTCCTGCCTCAGCCTCCTGAGTACCTGGGATAACAGATGTGCACCACCAAGCCCAGGTATTTTTTGTATTTTTAGTAGAGACTGGGTTTCACTATTATGGCCAGGCTGGTCTTGAACTCGATGTTGGCAATGCTGGTCTGGCCTCAAGTGACCAGCCGACTGTGGCCTTTCTAAGCACTGGTATTACATGTGTGAGCCACCACACTGGCCCTGCTTGTTCCTTTAAAAATAATGTTTTCCGGCCGGGTGCGGTGGCTTACACCTGTAATCCCAGCACTTTGGGAGGCCAAGGCGGGTGGATCACGAGGTCAGGAGATCAAGACCATCCTGGCTAACACGGTGAAACTCCGTCTCTACTAAAAATACAAAAAAATTAGCCAGGCGTGGTGGCAGGCGCCTGTGGTATCAGCTACTGGGGAGGCTGAGGCAGGAGAATGGCGTGAACCCCTGAGGCGGAGCTCGCAGTGAGTCGAGATTGCGCACCGCACTCCAGCCCGGGCAACAGAGCCAGACTCCATCTCAAAAAAAAAAAAAAAAAAAAAAAAAATGTTTTCTATCTCTTTGTTGAAATTCTCAATTTGCTCATGCATTGTTTTCCTGACTTCACTGAGCATCTTTATTACTGTTAACTTGAATTCTTCACCAGGTAAATTGTACATCTTCATTACATTAGAGTTGGTATAGGGAGATTTACCTTGGTTTTTTTATTTGAAGCATATTAGCCTATTTCTTCATCTTCATTGATTTTTTGTGTTGGTGTCTCTACATTAGACAAAGCAGCCACATATCCCAATCTTGATGGGCTGGTGTTATATAGGTGAAGACTCCTGTCAATCAGCCCAGCTGGAGATTCTGAGGGTCTCTCAAATATCTGTCCTACTCCAATCCACTTTCTTTGTTCTTTGCAGGCCCTAGGTGTACAGGGTAAACTAGGTCCTATCTGTACAATGGGATAGTAAGATAAAAGCAAGTTCCTTAGGCAGCTACCAGAAATTTTGGATCATTGGATGCACCATTCAACTCTTTACCTCCCCACAGAGAAGCTGAGAGCTGCTGTTTTTCTTTCGTTATTTTTGTGCTGATCCTATGGGGAGATGTTGAGGTGAATGATAGCTCACACCTCATCTCTGTTCTACCTCAGGCAGCTAGTTAATGTCAGATTCATCAGTACCCTTTGATAGGCAGGATGTAAGCCAGTTCTATGGGTCCATCTGGAGGAGCTGGGGCATTGGATCTACTCTCCTTCCCGGGAGAGAAGCTGGACGCCATCAATTTCTTCCATTTACACTGTGCTGAGCTGGGAGGAATAGCTATGGTGGCTGCAAGCACAAGCCACCATCTATTTTTTTCTTCAATGTGACCTGACTGTGCTGGTCTCATCAGCATTCCAAGCCTCACAAAACAAAAGCCAGTCCTCCAGGAAGCTTCCGCCAATAATCTATGGCATTGGATGTATGGACCAACTCTTTCCTTCCCCTGAGAGAAGCTGGGAACAAGGGAATGTCTTTCCAATTTTATGATTCTATGCTTGGGGCGGTGATTCCAATGAAAGGGTGTTCATAGTCTCCCCACTGGCTTTGATACATCTGGTCCTGTTTAGCTGGGGAAAGAGCCTCTCAATCATCTTCAGGATTTCTTACGAACACATTTCTGTGCTTATTGCCGAATCAGTGTAGTGGTGGAGGAAAGGATGTTCCAGGTTTGCCCCCAACACTTCTTCCCAACTTCACTCCCACTTCTGGACTTCTTAGGTCTAGAAATTTTGTTCTATTTATTAAATCTGTAGTGTTTTTAAACAAAAAACTGAAGATATCGACTCTGAAATGGTATATCTATAATTTTTCATAATTTATCTTCTCATGAAAATATTAGGAAAATCATGTAGTTACTTTGTTCATGTGTGCATATAAGCGTTTTCACTGTAAAATATACTGTGAATATTTTTTTACATGTTATGCTATGATCTAAATGGCTGTGCTTTCTAAAAATACAGGGAGTGAAACTTAATCTCCAGTTCCATCATACTGGGAGACAAGGGATGTGGGAGGTAATGGAATCAGTGTCCTTATAAAAGATGTTAGAGAGAGCTTGTTTGTTGCTTCCACCATCTGAGGACACAGCAATGAGGCACCATCTTTAAAATGGAGGGTAGATCCTCATTTACTGGTGGATCTGTTGTTACCTTGCACTTGGACTTTCCATCCTTCGTAACTGTGAGCAATAAATTTTTGTTGTTTATAAATTATCTAGCCTAAGGCATTTTCTTACAGAAGTTTCAAAAGACTAAAACATGTTCTATTATCAACACCAAATAATGCACAATAATGGTAAAGAATTGATTTCATATCAGGGTTTAAAAAATATTACTATGATTACTAAAATCAAGCATCCTTTATTTATTGTTTCAAATGTGTAATTTCATGATATAAAATTATGTTCTAACTTCAATTTAAGTACATTACGTCTGTAGAGATATATATTAAACATTTTAATATGTGAGATGAACTAAAACAATCAATGCTGAATAGACCTTCTTTCAAATACATATTAGGTTAAGTTTACTCCCTGATGTGTTCTCTAACAAGAAAAATGAAACATTTGATGGATTGTAAAGATAACTTAACATGCTTTAACATTTGCCTAACAGAATTTGATTAGGAAGAACAAGGCATTTTTTTTCTAACTCTTATAGCCTAAAGCTTGCTATAAATACATACTTGCTATAAATACATGTAAATACGTACTACTCATCCAGGGAAACTAACAAAATTATTGTTGACATTGTGGGAAGTCACAACATTGTAAGATTTTATAGATTGCAATTTATAAGATACAGCAGGGCATACTTGTTTTGTTTTACATGCCCTGCAGTGGAAAATAATTTATAGGCAGTATTCAATAATATATTTATTAATAATCAACAGAAGAGATGAGTAACACACAAAGCCTGAGAATGCTATAAGTTTTGAAAAATAAGACTAGGAAAGTCAGATAATTCTATCAGTAAAACTAAAAATGCAATAAACTATTAGCCAAGGTTAAACTTTAAATTAAAATTGTAGAGTGAAAAAAATCACAATATACTTGTTCATCATCAGATTCAAGTCAACATGAAAATCAATGCTTATAACTTCATAAATATTACTTAAAAATTCAAAAGACTCAGTTAATTGAAGAAGCCTGTTTTTTCTCTTTCCTTTTTTTTTCATTTAGCTAAATCTATTTTCTCATTCCATAGGTTTATTTGCTTTTCATTCTCTCTTCTGTTTCTACATATGCACATTTCTTTTTTTTTTTTTTTTTTTTATTATACATTAAGTTCTAGGGTACATGTGCATAACGTGCAGGTTTGTTACATATGTATACTTGTGCCATGTTGGTGTGCTGCACCAATCAACTCGTCAGCACCCATCAACTCGTCATTTACATCAGGTATAACTCCCAATGCAATCCCTCCCCCCTCCCCCCTCCCCGTGATAGGCCCCAGTGTGTGATGTTCCCCTTCCCGAGTCCAAGTGATCTCATTGTTCAGTTCCCACCTATGAGTGAGAACATGCGGTGTTTGGTTTTCTGTTCTTGTGATAGTTTGCTAAGAATGATGGTTCCCAGCTGCATCCATGTCCCTACAAAGGACACAAACTCATCCTTTTTTATGGCTGCATAGTATTCCATGGTTATTTCAGTCTGTGTTCAGGATTTGAACTTCATTTCTACTTCATTACTTCCTCTACCTCTCTTAGCTGAGATAAACCAACTAATTTTCTTCCTCTTTTTTTTCTCCCATTTTAGATCTGTTCCCAGAAATAGCAATTTTCTGATGAGATTATGAAAGAGTAGAATAGAATAGAATATCTATTTTCCTATTGGAAATCTCAAGCAGAATATATATGAGTGCATGCCACATAATAGATATCCATTAAATGTAGATTATAGATTTTAAAATGTGCACATGGAGAAACTCCATCTGGAACCTCTGTACTACACATATGTTCATGTTTCTTCTCTTTAAGGTCTCAAACTCCAAATTTTAGGTTTAAATGTAATTTTAATTAAACACGCTTTTATTTTCTTTTGATATTAACACATGAATAGACACATATATATAAATACTCTCTTTTTTTATTTCATTGCGTTTTTGGGAAATGGGTGGTGTTTTGTTACATGAATAAGTTTTTAGTGGTGATTTCTGAGATTTTGGTGCACCCATCACCTGAGCAGTGTATGCTGCACCAAATCTGTAGTCTTTTATCCCCCCACCATTCCCCACAAGTCCCCAAAGTTCACTGTATCATTCTTATGCCTTTGCATCGTCATAACTTAGCGACCACTTGTAAGTGAGAACATACCATGTTTAATTTCCATTCCTGAGTTACTTCACTTAGAATAAGGCTCTCTAATTCCATTCAGGTTTCTGTGAATACCATCATTTTTTCCTTTTCATGGCTGAGTAGTATTCCATGGTGTGTATATGTATGTATACACCATATATATAAAATGCAACTCTTTCTAAAAATTGCATTGTGGTTAAGAGTTTCTGCTTCTCTGTAAAACGGAGTCGTTAGCATTAGGTCAGCATCACAACCAAAGAAAACTAGAACATTAGTCAAGTAGAGAAATTATCTCTTTGAAGGTATCAGAGATCTGCAGTGGCAATGAGAGCTGAGGAAGCTGAAATTCCAGAGATGAAAGAACTTCAGAGAGGGGAGCTGACATCTGCATTCACTTTTATTGTGGAGGATGTGTTAACTTTGAGCAAGAACACATATTTCAGAACTGGGTTTTTGTATTACAGAACTAATGGCGATGAAGAGCAAGTTTTGGTGGGAACTTGAGAACCAGCTTGCCGGGCATATGCCATTCTGAGATTTTACAGGTCAGTAATATAAAATTAGTCAGGATTCTCTCAATTTTGTGAAAATATCGAGGGATCTCTAAAATAGAGATATTTTAGAATTAGGGACTGACTGGGGGAGGAGTATTGCCTAGACACTATACCCAGTGTTTGAAAAACTTGGGTGATCAAAGTAGAAATCAAATGTAGACAATTTCCTGGGTCTTCAGTCTACATTGACTGAGCACAGTCCCTATTTAGATTAAGGTAATTAACGTTCATTTTCCTGATACGTTTTGGCTGTGTCCTGACCCAAATCTCACCCTGATTGTCATAATCTCCACCTGTCAAAGGCAGGGTCAGGTGAACACAATTGAATCGTGGAGGTGGTTTCACCTGTAATGTTCTCGTAGTAGTGAGTAAGTCTCACGAGATCTGATGGCTTTATAAATGGGAGTTTCCCCCTGTGGAAGATTTCTTGCTTGCCGCCATGATTGTGAGGTCTCCTCATCCCTGTGGAACGGTGAGTCTATTAAATCTCTTTCCTTTATAAATTACCGGGTCTAGGATATTTATTAGTAATGTGAGAATGGAATAATATACTCCTTACCCAGCAGAAGGAAGGACATATCATCTCTCAAGAAGATAACATCATTTGGAGACTTTAAAAAACACAGTATTTATCATTAGAACAAAATTATTAAGCACATCCAAACTATATGACCAAAATAAAGAGAAAAGCACAGTGAACTCAGATCTGCAGTGATTGCTTTGGAATTAGCTGACGAGGACTTGAAAATAGCACAGAACACTGACATCTATGAAAAGGAATCAATTAGAAGCAGTTAAGCTAATCAGGAAATAGGCCAAAATTTTCAATACAAACTTCATAAAACACGGTTTTAAATGGTCAGTAAACATATGAAAACCTGTCAATTGCATTCTCACTAAAAAATGCAAATTGAGGCCGGGCGCCGGTGGCTCACGCCTGTAATCCCTGCACTTTGGGAGGCCGAGGCGGGCGGATCACGAGGTCAGGAGATCGAGACCATCCTGGCTAACACGGTGAAACCCCGTCTCTACTAAAATACAAAAAAATTAGCCGGGCACGGTGGCGGGCGCCTGTAGTCCCAGCTACTCGGGAGGCTGAGGCAGGAGAATGGCACGAACCCGGGAGCGGAGCTTGCAGTGAGCCGAGATGGTGCCACTGCACTCCAGCCTGGGCGACAGAGTGAAGACTCCGCCTCAAAAAAAAAAAAAAAAAAAAAAAAAAAAAAAAAAAAATGCAAATTGAAACCACAATATGCTATCAGTGCACACCCACCATAATGAGAATAAAGATAAAAACAGAAGATAGCAAGTACTGTTAAGCGTTTGTAGCAACTGACATAAATTGGCACATTTGCATTAAAAATTATTTGGTAGTAGCTTATAAAGTAGAACATACACGTTCACTTTGATCCAGAAACTCACCCTGTGGTATATGTCTAACACATATATTCAATAAAAGATGCATACAAGGTGTTCCAAATAGTTCTATTCACAATATTCAAAACTTTGAAACAACACACAATGCTTATTTACTTTAGAACTGGTAGAGTATATAATAATGGCATACAATCAACCAATAGACATAAGTGAATCAAAACTAGAGAATTACTTGGAAGAATTTCTCAAATAACTTTGAGCAAAGTCAGCCAGATATAAATACTACATACATTACAGCTCAAATTACATTAAGTTGAAGCAAAGCCAACATTTAAAATGTTTTGAATTCAGGATGGGGGTTTGATAATTGGAGTGGAGCACCAAGAAGCAATTACAGGTTACAAGTAATGTTATATTTCTAAATTTCAATATTAGTTACACAGGTGTGTTAACTTTTGTATTAACTGTAACTTTTATATAATGTTTTATCTTGTTGTTCATTAAAGAGTTTCCATTAAAAATAAAAAGAACTTTAAAGTCATGAAAAGTTGTAACTTCCGCTAGAGAATTTATACTACCAAAATAATGTTGATCTTTAAGGTAGTCATATTTGGACTTTACACTGCATTTATCTCTGCGTGAGACTAGCACTATGTGATTTATTGTCTATATTTTTGGAATTGCTTTTGAATTCCTTTGTGCAAAGTATTTAAAAAGTCAGTGTTATAACCACTGTTTAATCTCTTTCATCAATATTAAATGCATTAAAATATAGCAAGTAAATGTTAAATTTTTACATTAAATTACTACAACCATTATAAGATAAACCAGTATTGTAGACGAGTGGAAATTTAGAAAACTTGTTTTAAACAATGTGGTAGTAAAAATGATCACAGTGTCATTTTCAAAGAGCGCTGAGATACTTATAAATCTAAAAAAAAGCAACTCAGGTTGTTATGATGATATTCCCCATGAAATAAGTGATCTTACGCTTGTGGCTCTCTAGGAGTCTTGCCGTGAAAATTCTGTTGATGTAACCTAAATAGGATATTTATTTACAATAGCTGCTCAACGCAGATATTACCACACAGGTGTTATTAATATGACATTTTAAGAAGCTTTTTATCAATTAGGTCGACATGCCAGTTCTTAGCTGAACATAAGTTCAGAATACACAGGGAATAGACTCACTAATATTTGTTGAAAATTATTCTTAAAGGAAAGCACATAGAAATAGATTGAAAGCATATGTTTCTTAGCATACTGAAGTATAGATTTCAGAATAATTTCGTGAAGGTTATGATTGCTGCATTCAAAATTTAAAAACATGCATAAGTTCTAAAATATCTGACATTCAGTCTGTCATTTCTCTTGGAATTTTCATCCCATGTATCATTGTGTTTACTTTCTGTTGTTTCTAATGTGATTGTTTTTACTTTCTATTTTTTCAAATTGACAGTAGACCTGGATTTTGCCCATAAGGCAGTTTCAGCTTGCGTTTCATCACCAGTCAGGCTGCTGTTAGAATCATCCTTTTAGATCTTAAGCTGGGTTATAATTTGATGTAAATTTAACAGTCCAGTGATCAGGAGTCTGATATTTCCCAGCAGGAAAACTTCATTTGTGTGCAGGTTTTTTTTATGTCTGTTTTTGACCGCCCTCGTTTTCTTGTTTTTGGTGAAGCTTCTGTTTGGAGGCAAAAGCTCTTATTTGCAGGCCTTCTTGTAAGACACACCTGTTGGCATATCTTTTGGTGCTACTGCCAAGGTATGAGAGAGAAGTCAGTTTTGTAGCTGGAATTGTGATGTGTTTTCCCAGTTGAGCCAATTGAATATTTTTGAACCACAGAAACAAAATGGCTTCTGAGTTGTTTGTTCATTCTTGATCCTCTATCTCTGTTACTCACACCAACAATATTAGGGTGTCAGTGACCTTTGGACAAGTTGTTCACTGTGCGTTTCTGATGAGCGGCTGTGATTTTTCTTAATAGGGGAATATTGTGAATGACCCTTGCAGGGTCAGCACTTTGTACTGTATTTGTTGAGCTAGCATCCTTTTCTGCTTTCCTACCTCTATTAGTCTGCGTTCATATTGCTATAAAGAACTGCCCGAGACTGAGTAACCTATGAAGAAGAGGTTTAATTAGCTCACAGTTCAGCATGATTGGGGAAGGCTCAGGAAACTTCCAATCATGGCAGAAGATAAAGGGGAAGCAAGGACCTTCTTCACAAGGCAGTGGGAAGAAGTGCTGAGCGAATGGGGAGGAGCCATATATAAAACCATCAGATCTTACGAGAACTCACTCACAGTAACACCATAGGGAGAACCATCCCAGTGATTCAATTATCTCCACCTGGTCTCCCTTGACATATGGACATTATAGGGATTATGAGGATTACAATTGAAGATGAGATTTGTTTGGGGACACAAAGACTAACCATATCACTACCGAAAGATTTCTTTTATTTTCACTGGCTTTAAGTTTAGTGTAAATTGTTTAAATTCCTTGAGAGAAGTAGTTTTGTTTTGTTTTTGAGACTGGAGTCTAGCTATGTCGCCCAGGCTGGAGTGCAGTGGTGCAATTTCAGCTCACTGCAAACTCCGCCTACAAAGGTCAGAGGATTCTCCCACATCAGTCTCCCTAGTAGCTGGGATTACAGGCGCACACAACCGCACACAGCTAATTTATTTTTGTATTTATTTATTTTTGCATTTTTAGTAGAGACAGGATTTCACCATGTTGGCCACGCTGGTCTTGAACTCCTGACCTCAGGTAATTCGCCTGCTTTGGCTTCCCAAAGTGCTGGGATTACAGGTATGAGCCACTGTACCCAGCCTATAAGTAGTTTTAAATAGTTAAATGTTCAATACTATGATCCAAAATTAATGACTTTAAATGAGAAAATCTTAATTTGTCTTGGCTCTTTTACTTTCTAACTATATGAAATTGGAGAAATTATATCAAGATTCAGGCTTTAGTTCATTCCTCTATATTATAGAAACATTTCGTAGGTTTGTTGTGGAGTTTAAATAGTTGATTAATATACAGTACATACAAGAATGGCTGGCAGGTATCATACACTACATTAAGATTAGCTATTGTACTTCTTATTGAATATAGTCTTAAGCTATTTTTTGAATATGTGATTTACTACTTTAGAATTCAAAGGATAACTTCTATCCCTTGAAATATATATATTTCATAAATATATCTACTTCATAATTCAGAAATACATAATATATATTTTATAGTGTATAATGTATATTTTATAATGTATGTATTTTTGTAATATATTTTACAACATATTTTATAACATGCTATATATAACAACACACATATTTTACAACATATGTAATATATATTTTATAACATATATATTTTACAACATGCATAATATATATTATATATATTTAATTTTTGTTGATAATCCGTGTGATTCAGTATCAGGTAACATAAACCGTAGTTTACTATAAAAATGCAATACAGGCAAAGAAGATAACTACATTTGTATCAGGAACTAATTGTACAATATAGTAATTTATTAAATATCTTGCCTACCAAAGGAGTTACAGAAACGTAAATATAATTATGGTCTTCAAGATCCTTAAAGTCTGGTAGTGTCAACATTGCCCTAAGAACTTATAGGTGAGAGTTTGAAAGGTAGGGAGAGCACTAGTAAAAAAAAAGAGTAAAGAGTGTCACAAAGTGTTACATGTAGTTAGTTAAAAAGTGTAATTAAGTCCTATAACTATGGTACATAACTGCATTGAATTAAATCATCTTCTGTAATTTATTAGTGCTTCACTCATTTATTAATATTTTATGCATTTAAATATTAACTTCCCAGATATATTTATAGCTAGAAAACATTTTTCATAAAAGTTAAACATGAATACACTATAAGTACACTACCTGCCCTTAAGAATAGTAAAAGTTACCTTATACCCCCAATCCCCTAATAAGCTAAATTTGACAAAGTATCACTTTAGGTATTTTGGGATGTAGTAGGAATGTGTATTAACTGAAGTAGTGGGTTTCCTAACAAGAAATGTCATAGATGATATGGATTATTGATATTTTCAGGAAAAAAGTGCACTATGTAGCGTTAAGGAAGACTTTATTCAAGACATCACTGTAGGATCAAGACTACTAGATCAGGGAGAGAGATTGAACTCAATGCCAAGAAAACAAAAGGAGGGAGAATTTTGAAGGGCTAGAGTGAAGGTTAATTCATGGAGTTTAGTTAATATCAGTAGGTCATCTGTGTTACCTCACTGGTGCTACTGTAAGTTAGGTTCCTAAGCTCTCACAAGAACTGGGAAATATGGGCATTTTCTTACCTGATTACATTTCAACGGAATGGCTTCTTGGTTCATAAGAAAGATATACTTCATTGTAAAACCAGCAAGAGGTTGGCAGACAATTTACATCTCAAAGTGGCAGAGAAAGAATTTACAGTTGAAAGTTTTCTAAATTAAATGCTCTGAGAAAATGGATATCAGAAGTCTGTATTCAGGAAGCTGGAGAAAACATTAAGGCTTCCTTGGTCAATATCCTTTAAGTATTTGTAGTTCTATTTTATATTTCTTAGCATACTCGTAGGTAGACTAGAAAACAAAACAAAAAACAACCAAAAAAGAGAAAAAGCTCTACAATACACAATAGCCAAACATGTGTGAAGAAAGTTTCAATATGTGACCATGATGCTAATTCAGTCTTGCTATTTAATGTTTAACAAGACTCACAGATAGTAATAATGAAACTTCACAAAAAGAGGCAGATTTAGTGTAGACTCATGTCTCGGAGTAATGATGAAATTGCACACACATCACTGTTTTTGAATCTTGAACCTACTGCTATGTTAATGCACAATGTAATGATTCAAAGGTTGCCCTGATTTGCCAGATTATATTTCATTCAGTGTGAACAGATGGTATTGCATTTAGACAAATTGTTCCTTGAAACAAAAGATTCAATTCTCTGCTTTACAGAAGATACATATTCTGCCAACTATTTTTTTCAAGTAAACATCGTATTAGGTAAATAAGAAAAACCGTTATAATTATGGTGAAATTACCTATCAACACTGGTGAATTCCCATGGACCACATTTTCACTTAGTAGTCTTCCATAGATGGAACATATTTTTAACACCAATGATACTGACATTTCAAATTTTAAGTATTACTGAACTACAGGAATTTGCAATTAAATTATAAAATGCCAGATAACTATATAAAAGCTGTACTTTCTAAATAGCCCTAAAATGTTTCAAAATACAATTTACCTTAATTTTTGAACAATTTCTGGTAAGTAGTGGAGGAAAAGGAAAACAAAATTCTCTCGAGGGAGAAGATGAGGGTTTGATGTAGATTATATGTACTTTTTAAAGTTTAAATGTTATAACAAAAACCAGTGTTTTCAATTGAGTTTCTTTTTTAATTCAGAAATTATATACATATGTTTTGCTAAAATTTTACATTTATTTAACATTATATTTATGTTTTTTATTTTTTCAATTTAATTTTTATTTTATTCAAAGGGTACATGTGCTTGTTTGTTACCTGTGTATTACATGTTTAATAGTGGGGTTGTGGCTACTAGTGTACTCAGGAACCAAATATTGGACACTGTACCCAGAAGGTTAGTTTTTAATGCACACACCTTTGCTGCTTCCCCTTTCTTGAGTCCCTAGAGTCTATTTTTCCATATGTATGTCCATGTGTATCATCTGTTTAGCTCCGACTTAGAACTAAGGACACACAGTATTTGTTTTTCTGCTGCTGTGTTCGCTTAGGATAATGGCCTCCAAATACATCTGTGTTGCTGCAAAGGACATCTTTTTGTTCTTTTTTTATGCTTCATAGTTTCCATGGGGTATCAGATCAACTGTTGGTGGACATTTAGGTTGGTTCCATGACTGCCGTTCTAAATAGTGCTGTAATAAACACACAAGTACAGATGTCTTTTTAATGAAATGACTTATTTTTCCGTATTCTACCAGATACCCAGTATTGTGCTTACTGGGTCGAATGGTAGCTCTTTTAGTAGAGATATCTTTGAGATATCTTCATACTGTTTTCCCTAGAGGTTGAACTAATTTACACTCTCATGAACAGTGCATGAGCATTCACTTTTCTCTGCATCCACACCAACATTTTTTTGTTTTTTCACTTTTTAATAAAAGCAATTCTGACTGGTGTAAGATAATATCTTAGTGTGGTTTTAATTTGCATTTCACTTATGATTAGGGATATTAAGCATTTTTTCATGCGTATGTTTGCCATTGTATTTCTTTTGAAAAATGCTCATGTTCTTTGCCCAGTTTTTAATAGATTTTTTTCTTGTTGAGTTTGAGTTCCTTGCAGAGTCTGCATATTAATACTTTGTAGGATAAACTTAAATATTGACCTAGGCAAAGAATTTATGACAGACTTTGAAAGCAATGCAACAGAACCAAAAGTAGATAAATGGGACTTAAACTAAAAAGTTTCTGCCCAGCAAAAGAAATAAGCAACAGAATAAATGGACAACCTACGAAATAGGTGAAAATATTTATAGGCAGTGTTTTTTTTAACTTAAGAAAAACTGCAATCTCAATATGTTATCAATTATGTAATAACAATAATTGCTTTATCATCACTGTCACCATCATTATAATAATCACTATCATATTACCATCATCATATATTAACCTAGAAGGCAGAAATATGAACTAAAAACACTTTCGCCAAATACTCCAACTAAGTTGTTTCTGTTTCTCTTGAGCAATGTAAGAGCTCTCTATATCTGTATCTCTTCTATCTATCAACCTTTGCTGAAATGTTCCACAGAAACTGCTGTTGTTAAAACATTAAACACGTATTTCATATTGTCAAACCCAATGTTTGCTATTCTTAACCTTTTAACATCCTCAATTTTCCTATCTCTGTAAATGGTACCATAATCGTTTAGTTGCCCAAGCCAAAATTTTGAGGTTATGCTTGGTTCTCCATTCCTCTCTATATGATCTCTAGAGGTTATATAAATTTGTAGTTGTATCTATCAACTTCTCTGCACTTGCTGCTGCCATTTATCCTGTATATGTCAGTAAATATATTCTTGTTTATTGCAGTTCTCTTAACTTGTCAACCTTCTTATGTCTCTCTAACCCATTTTCTGCATGGCATACAGAACTATCTTTAAACAAGAGGATCATGTTACTCTAGTTAAAAATGTCTGATTACTTTCCTGTGTGTTTAGATTAAAATTAAAACTCATTTAAATGGTGCTTTCTGTTCAAGTGCCTACTTATCTATGTAACCTTAAATTTCACATTCTTATCCACGCCCATTTTATTCTATCTGACCCAGCCACTGTTCATTTTCTTAAACATAGCCACTGCCTCGGTGTTTTAAAGACTTCATACAAGATTATTCTTTTCTTGTAAGATATTTCCCTAGGTTTCTGCATTGCTCTTTTCATCTTTTAAGAACCAATTTTAAAGTTACCTCCTCAAAAATTATTTATTTCAATCTTAAGTTTTACTCTATTTTCTATTAATTTTGCTCAAATGCCATGTCTTAATTTGTAGCTGAATATTGCTTGCTTACTTTTTTGTTGTAACCATGGTGAAATTACCTGTCAGCTCTAGAAATTTCCTATGGAGCACATGTTTCTTTTATAGACTTGAAGTCAGAATTTTAAAAAAATTTATTCCCTAAATGAGACAATTTTTAAATTATGTTTCCCAGTGGCATATCAACTATAGTATACACTTTGGGTGATAGGAACTGTGCGTGTATTTTTGACTGCTTTATACTCAGTGCCTGGCACAACAATTGGCACATAAAGCTCTAAGTTATATATAAATAGGTTGAAACAATTAAAGAATAGGGGGGTAAGAAAGTTTTTCCATGGAGAAAGAGTAAACCTTTTGCAAATTTCTACCACTTTCTTAACCAAAGTCTAGAATATTTTCTTTTATTTTTACTTACCACAAACAGAGGAAATATTTTAAACTGAAGCCTGCATTTCATTATGCTACATGATAGCAACCCAAATTTGGAAATCCATATCAATTTGTATTATATAAAACACTATATTTTGATGGTGACATCTTTTGACAAACACATTCCTTGGTAGAATAGATTGTTAGCCTGATCCACCAAGAAGAAAATTTAAATTACAAAAATAAAATAAAAAGCTTCCATCAATTACATCTTTGACTGCTATGCTGATTTCGTATATACTAAACTGTGCTACAGATTTACAAGGAACATGATATAAATGTAGCCTACTGATCAAAATTTCTGAGTATCATTGGTTAGCAATTACTGAGTTCCTTTGCTTTGAGAAAGAGTAATAAATAACTTTGAAATGGAGGCTTGCACTGTTTTTCCTCATCTGAAGAGTATCTACCATACTCTACTTGAACACAGCTGGAAGTCTTAATGAATAAGAACGTCAAGTTCTCCTTCAAGCAAGGTTAATTTAGAGCTTTTGTGCCTTCAGAACCGTCCATAAATTAATTTCTACAACCTATAACATTTTTATTAGCTCTTTCAGGAGAAAATTTGAATGTAATGTGCATAAAAATCCAATCCTATAATCTCACATTTCCTGTATAAGATGAGATGAAATACCATATAGAAGTTTCTGTGCTCCATTTTATGCTCATCAATTAGCAATGTTATCAAAATAACGTGAGTTTCATGAAGGCATTAAAATACTAAACTGCATGCTGATTAGAAATTTCTTTTCTGCTCTGATAATTTTTTCAATGTATCTTCTAGTCCCTATTTTTAATGCAAACCTGCTTTCTTGCTTATCAACATTAGTATAATCCATTGTGTATTACTTGCCAATAGATCCTTTTTTTTTTTTCCATTTCTCATTTTCTAGTCCATGATTACATAAACTTTATCACTTATTTAACTACTTTTCCTAAGTTAACCAGGTTTCCTAAGCAACAAAATGGATTTTTGACTAAAAATATTACTGACAGACCATCTATCATTAATAAATTCAGACTGGCCTAATTTATTTTTAAATAAAGTATGACTAGCCTTTTTTAACCTTATCAAATTATACAGTGGTATTCAGCCAAAAAGGAATTTCTTTGTGGAACTGGTTTAAAATTCACTTCAAGGTCCTTAAATTGTTAACTCATGACAGTGTGAAATTCTGTAATTTCTAACTTGTGATAGAATGTATAATTTCTTTCAAAAGAATACATTATTTAGGAATGTATGCAATTTTGCCTTTGTTCTTATATTTTTAACATATATTTAAATATAATACAGGTATTCTTGCATAACTTAGATATGTATATGCACTGATTTTAGTAACATTCTTTAACATGTAGATGTTTATATATCAGTAACATAGATATGATAATTAGGTGATATCTATAATTATATATGGCATAAGTAAAAGTAAAGAATTTAATCCAATAGCCAAATAAAGAATAAATATTAAATATAATTTAGAAACTGTCTCCTCAACATGACTAATTCTTCCTTTTTCTCTTCCAAAATCAAATATTCTGAATTTTATGTTAAACATTTTATTGCTTTTAATTAACATATTCTTTAATATTCATAATTCTTACACTTCATATAAATGGATATTATGTGTATCTTTCTGGAAGTACGCTTAATATGATTTAGAGAATCATTCATGTTGAAGCCTGTGCCTGTTTGGTTTTTTTTGTAAATACTGTAATCCATTGCACATATATAAGACAATGTATATCCTTCGTACTATAGATATATTCAATGCCTGACTTATGCAAATACTATGCTATTAATATCATTGTGCGTGTCTCCTGAGTATGTGCTTTTATAGGATGTTACATGGAACAGGAACTTAGGGGTCATAATTTGTTCGTGTTGAAATTTGCTATGAAAGATTAAATGTTTTTAAAAATGAGTCTACCAATCAATGCACATCTGTACAGGGAAAAGCAACAGAATATTTTTTTTTTTTTTTTTTTTTTTTTTTTGAGAAGGAGTCTCTTTCACCCAGGCTGGAGTGCAGTGGCGCAATCTGGGCTCACTGCAAGCTCCGCCTCCCAGGTTCACGCCATTCTCCTGCCTCAGCCTCCAGAGTAGCTGGGACTACAGGCACCCGCCACCACGCCCGGCTAATTTTTTTTTTTTTTGTATTTTTAGTAGAGACAGGATTTCACCGTGTTAGCCAGGATGGTCTTGATCTCCTGACCTCGTGATCAACAGAATTTTTTAAATCACAAAAATGTAAACATTTGACATAGTACAACATTACAAAACTTCTTTGAACCTATTGGATATAGAATATGATTTTAATTTACATGCCCCTATTTTAAATTTGTAAGTTTTTCTTACAGTCACGAGACATTGGTATTTTCTTTACTGTAAACTGTTTTAGCATAACTATTTGTCAAAAAATTATAATCTAAAATAAGGAACACCTATAAATTATAACGTGTATTCATGGTTGATGCTTATACTTGGCTGTTTCTCCATTTTCCTATACTTTAATAGATGTTTCTCATCTAGTTTAGATTACAATATTTTGACAAATAATTATGCTAAAATGTTTTCCAGTCTGTGCTCCCCTTCTTTCCCTATGCTATTTGTGTTTTTTATTGAACAAGTAATTAAATATGATATAGTCTCATTTATCAATTCCTTTATGACACATTATTTTAGTCTTATTAAAATTATTTTCCCTGTGTAGAATTAGAAAAATCTAATCATATTCTAAAGGACACTTCAAACTCTGTGATAGTACATATTTATCAACTCATATTCACTAATATTCACTAATTCCTATTTATTAGCAATAACACCATAAATTATAGCTATAAACCTGAAAGGCATTTGGTGGATTCAATGAGGGTAATTTAATTTGTAATATTTTTAATCATTTTACTTGGCTGTGCTATTAGGTTTTGTGTATTTCATGCAGATGGGTATATGCATGTTTTACATACATACTTTCTGCTTCTCTACTATTCCATTAGGGAATAGATAATCTTGTTTAAGGGAAGTGCAAATCTTAAAAAACACGAGCTTATAAAAGGGTGGGAAATTAGAAATGTGTGAAAAATGTAAATAAAGCTAATGTGCAATAAAAAATAGAAAATTTATTAAAGATGGGACTCAGTAAGAAAAAATGATATCCTTTTAGTTTCAAAATACGAAAAATGTAGAGTTAGAATTGATACAAATTTTAGAAGATATAAATGTGTGAGAAATAATATATATGTAACCTTCTATAAAGGAGGAAATATTAACTTCAACAAAAACATAATTAAAAATAGAATTTAGAATAACCTAAACTAAAATAAATGTCACAGGAAAGAAACTATAAGCAATTTTAGGTATCTATGTTCAGAATAATAATAGTTTACTATAGTGGTAGAAGAATACCAAATATTTGACAAATAATCATATATGGGTTTATGGTTCTAATTGTATTACAAAGTTCACAAATATTAAAGGATATCATTAAATTGAAACATGGTAAAATTAGTTTTCTTTTTTTGGATCTTCTCAGTCTTCCAAATTCTACCCACTGGGGGAAAAATAAAACCTCCTAAGATGTCTGTCTAATGTGAATTTGAAGTTCAAAATGAGATTTTCAAGGCTCAAATATAAAATTAGCAAGTAAAATAAGTGCATACATAATGGAACACTAGAGATATTATAGTGTGTAATGGACTAGGATAATAATTGGTTTTCCTTGACTATTTCATCCTTTTATGTTTACTTGAGTATTCTATTACAATCATGCAATTTTATTTTCATATTGGGTATTTCTATTCAATAGTACAGCAATATGAATAAACTTTATTATTTTATTAGTTTGATCAAAAAGTGGAAGTAGAATGTTTTGGGGGCCAGGAGCAGTGGCTCATGCCTGTAAACCCAGCACTTTGGGAGGCCGAGAAGGCAGATCACCTGAGGTCAGCAGTTCGGGACCAGTCTGGCCAACATGGTGAAACCCCGTCTCTACTAAAAATACAAAAGTTAGCCAGGCATGGTGGCAGTTGCCTGTAAGCTCAGCTACTTGAGAGGCTGAGGCAGGAGAACTGCTTGAACCTGGGAGGAGGAGGTTGCAGTGAGCTGAGATCCTGCCATTGCACTCCAGCCCGGGCAGCAAGAGTGAAACACTGTCTCAAAAAAAAAAAAAAAAAAGGTAGAATGTTCTGAACTATTTCCATTACTTTGTGTAATTTTCATCACTTATTTTTTAAATAGAAATTCTCAACTATGTTATTATTTCATGTGTAAAAAACTAAATGTAAAACATTTATGCAAATTTTAGATCTTACCCATCATATTTCATCTAGTTTTCAATACTTTAAAATTAAATTATTGATACTGCATAAAACATAGCTTATTTATGATCTCTATAGTCCTATCTAAAAATTTCACTCATCCCACAACACATTTATGATGACACTGTCATTAAAAATGATTTTGCATAGGGCCATCACCAACATTTAAGCTTCACATTTGGATTAAAAATGAATACTTTAGTATATGCAAAATCTTAAAGATTTGAGAAATAAATGTATTAAAACATAAACCTAGAGATAATATAAATGCATTTTTGGTCACAGGATATATATTTGCTTCTTATTCATATTTTATAAGAGTGGAACTTCTGGATAGAGAGTATAATTATTTCGTGAGAATATCATCAAAAACATTTTGCTACACTTGTTAATGTTCTGTGTTTCTGCTAGAAATATTAATATATTCCATGGTAAAGTATTTTTTAAAAAACATTTGATATGCCTAAAGATTAAACATAGAAACAGTTAAATGAAATGTATGTATTTGTGAAATTCATTTTCAACATTTTCTTTAGTATTAATCAGTTCATGTTTGTCAGTTGAGAGATGACCTTGTTTGTAATACATAGCTACGTGTATATGGGTAAGCATGAAGGTGTATATATCTATAAACAAATCCAAAATGTGTAAAGTGTATTGATATGTGACCGTAATACACTTTTAAAATGAGGAAAGAATATTTGTAAAGTGTTGATTTATGCCCTACCACCATCCCACAAAGTATATACTTTGTAATCTGACTTAGATTACATATCTTAGATTTCCTTGTCCTATTATTTGGGAGAGCTGATATTTGAATGTAAGTATATGTTATAAATTTTGATATAAAATTATTATAAATAAATTTTTAAATTATTGTATACTTATGATTAAATACTATTTTATACAAAATCATCTAAAATGGTTTTACAAATATTGTATTGATTTTAGCTATATCTCAATTCCAGTAAAAATCTTATTTATGTGACACTACCTTCATAATCAATATTGAATTATTTCTGTAAAGTATCCTTCCCTTGGCAGTCTCTTCCCTATACTCGTTTTTTTCTCCCTAACATTTGTTATCAGCTGATGTAGGATTTATTTTTAATCTTACTCTCCCTACTACAACTTAAGCTCTAAGAATATGAATTTGTGTCTCTAATTTGTATTGCACTGTAAGTGTTGCATATCTAGCACATGAAACTTTACCTGGCACGTGGTAGTACTAATGATAACACTTTACTACTATTGCTGCTGCTACTACTAGTACTACTAGCGGTGGAACATTCCTAATCTGAAAATCCAGAATTCGAAATGCCCCCAAATATGAAATTTTTTGAATGCTAACACGCCAGCACTGTGGAAAATTCCACACCTGACCTCATGTTCTTTGAAATAAGGTATAAAATTACGTTTGGGTGACGTACATAAGGTATAAATGAAAATTAACTGAAAATTGTGTTGAAATTTGGCTACCATCCCCAAAATATCTCATTATGTACATGTGAATACCCCAAAATCTGTATAAATCTGAAATTGAAAACATGTCTGGTCCCAAATACTTTAAATAAGGGATATTGAATCTGTATTACTACTAAAAGTTAACATCTGTGCAGAGCTTATGTTCCAGGAACCATTCTTAGGTTTTGTTTTTTTTGTTTTTTTTGGTTTTTTTACATATAACACATTTAATATTCAAAGTAATTTTATGATATATGCAGCATAATTTATTTCAGAAGGGGAAACTGGGGTGAAGAAAGGCTAAGCAAGATCTTGCCAAATTTCCCACAGGAGGAAAATTTATAGCCTGGATTTAGCCCTTAACTAGTTTATATTCTATAGAATTCTACTTTATGCTCATTATTCTACCTTTGCTCTGAAGATATTATTTTAAATTAAACAACTGTGATGTGATTTCACATATATACAATTACAAACATTATAGATTGAAAATGACTTAATTATCAGTGAATTTTTGATCACTTGCAGTTTATCATAAATGAAATTTCCTAAGTGATTTTCCTCTCTGAAATACTTATTATGTGTTGAAAGTAAAAACTGAGTAATACCATTTTACCCTTTCTCTTTAAATCATTATTCTAAGTAATGAATCCTTAACAAATGACCTAGAAACATTTTAATCAGTTTTTTATTACACTCTCAATAGAAATTTATTTCTTGGTAGATAATTTGAAACTAACTGTAACATTGGCTATGAGAATCATTTTATTGTTCAATGTAATTTGCAATATGTCTTAAAAAGACTCTTTAAAAATTTTAATATCTGTGTTGCAGTCTAATTGTAATATTGATTATAAGAGTTATTTAATGTAACATTTATTGAGGATGCATTTATAAAGAAGTTGAAATAGCCTCAATCCACTGTTTCATTATACAGAATTCAAATTTAGCCAAAAAACAACTTATTGGTTTAACTTTTTGTTGTTGTTGTTATTGTTTTGTTTTGTTTGCTACTGAGTCTGTCTCTGTGGCCCAGTCTGGAATGCAGTGGTGTGATATCTTGGCTCACTGCAAACAATACCTTCCGGGGGTTCAAGGAATTCTCTTGCCTCAGCCTGCTGAGTAGCTGGAACTATAGGTGCCCACCATCACATTCTGTTAATTTTTGTATTTTTAGCAGAGAGAGGGTTTTACCTTTTTGGCCAGGCTGGTGTCGAACTCCTGACCTCAAGTGATCCACCCGCCTCAGCCTCCCAAGGTGCTGGGATTACAGGCATGAACCACCGTACCCAGTCAGGTTTAACATTTTAGAAATGTAGGTTGTTGACTCTCAAAAGAAAAATGTAACTAAACATACACAATAATGTGTTGTATATCTCAAGATGAAAACATGTGAGTTCCCAATGCTGTTTATAAGTTGCTACACAGGAAGATACAACTTCTTGCTCCACAAAAGCCATATTATAAACAGTGTTTACTTCTCAGAAGGGACAAAAGAGGCTATTTTTGCATTAATTGATTCATTTATTTATTCAACTAACTTTAATTGAGAGCTTATTATATCCTATGCTGTGGTCTAGAACTGTCAGAACAGCTGGGAACTAGATAAAGGTTTCTCTCCTCTCTGCATTCATCTTTTCATAAGGAGACAGGAATAAAGCAAATTAATATGTACATATATTAAAATTTTCAGCAAATGATAACTGATAACACTTAAAATAATAGCATGATTAAAAAGTGTGTATGTGTAAGTTGTTTAATGAAGTGATTTGCAGTCATAACGTGAGTAATGAAAAATGGACATATATGAACTTTATTTATATATTTATTTATTTTGAGATGGAGTTCACTCTTGTCAGCCAGGTTGGAGTGAAATGACACGATCTTGGCTCACTGCAACCTCCACCTCCTGGGTTCAAGCAATTCTCCTGCCTCAGCCTCCCAAGTAACTAGGATTACAAGTGCATGCCACCATGCTAGGCTAATTAGTAGTATTAGTAGAGATGGGGTTTCACCATGTTGGCCAGATTGATCTCAAACTCCTGACCTCAGATGATCCACCCACCTCAGCCTCCCAAAGTGCTGAAATTACAGGCCTGAGCCACTGCTCCCGGCCTATGAACCCTATTTATGTAAGAGGGGATGGTGTTCTAGACAGGAAAAAAAAAAAAAAAAAAAACAGATAATAAAACTCAGGACAATCTGACATATTCAAAGGAAAGAAAGAACCATGATGCAGCTACTTTAAGGTAATTGAAGGACCAAGCTGAGGTCAAACTCAGGTACAAGGAGGACAGGAGAAAGAGAGATTGTTTCCTGAGGCCTGCTCCTGAGGTCTGGAGGTCCCCAACATATAACAGAAGACTTTAACGAGGGCTATGAGAATTATGTGTCAGGAGCGGTGGACAAAACCCATAGTATACATAATCATACCATCGCTGCTTTTCCAACACAGATCCTTTACATCAAAAGAATATACAACTTCAGTATAATTGCATTGTTTGTACACAAAGGATAAATGCTTGAGGGGGTGGATACCCTGTGTTACATGATGTGAATATTCACATTGCATATATGTATCAAAGGAGGTCAGATACCCCATATATATATCTCTCTCTCTACTATGTACCCACAAAAACTAAACTAAAAAAATCTTAAAACACACACACACACACGCACAACTCAAAAGATACTGCCATGTTGCTAGAATCTAATTTAGTCATTAAGTCTAGTCTATCATTATATTGTATGAATATGTCTCCCAGGGAGAGGCCATTCACATTTACAGGCTTTTTTCTTTTAATCTTGTCAGGTTTTAAAAGCAGGAGTGGTCTCAGCAAACATATAGACCCTTTTACTTTCAGGCATCTGGAATAATTGAGCTACAGGCAATGCCATCTCTTGCTCTGAGACTATCAAGATGTTAATGTAATGTTGGAGTTCCTTGAATTTATAACCCACTTATTCATTTCTTTATCCTCTGCTACTATTTCTACTCTCCATCAACACCCAAACTTTTTTGCCTTTGGAAGGGACATTAGAATTGCCACTGTGCTGGTCTAGATTGTAGGCAGCAATACTAGTCTAACAAGTACCCCTGCCTTGGCCCACTCCATTCTGACAGGGTAAACTTACATGAGTGTAGATCTGGTGAGCTACTTTTACCATCAGGCGATACGGCTACATTCATTTTTAGCCCCAAGTTTGTTAGATGACATGAAGGAGAACCCATCCCCATCAGACCCTTAGGAATTCTGACCTAAAGTTTAAAAACATAGTGACAGTTTGTTGCTTAGAAATTATACCTGCTTCAGGCACCTGTAGTTGCAGCCCTGCTCCTAGGACCACTGCATCAGGTAGGGGAGGAAACAAAATTGGGGGTGATTTGAGGAAGAAAGAACACATTATAGTCATACTAGTGTACTCCTCCTTTGGCAAAAATAGCATAGTTATGTCAACATCCTTCCCACCTCCTCTTTTCCAGATTAACCAGGAAAACAGAAAAATCTAATGGGGACATTCTGTTAGTCTCACACTCGTGAAGACAGCCCTTCGTGTTTTTATCTCCCATTTTAGACAACTGATATTTAAATTGCCCATTTTACTTCTCTACCAAACTTATCACTCTGAGGAGGAGACCTCTCTGCCCATTGTTGGACATTAGAGCTGCGCGTTGTGTTCCTTGTTCTGAAGAAATGACAGTTGGCCGTCCAAATTTGTGCAGTATCTTCTGTTTTATTTTAATGGCACTGAGTATTTGCATCTTTTACCAGTAAAGGAATCTCAGTCTAAAGTCAGTGTCTATTTCTGTCAAGACCCATTTGTAGCCCCCACGGCTACCAGCATCAGTCTCACTTGCCAGCTCTCTTCTGAGCCTTCTCATCAGGGAATCTGCCCCATAGCCATCTGTAGTTCTGTCTCTCTTGCCGACAATCAGAAGCGTGTTTATTGGCATTTTGTGCCTTAGAGTGTGCAAGAAAATCATGCCTATATTTCAGACCATCTATGCATTGCTTCAGAACCCCTATATCTAGTTATTTCAGGGAAGGTGGCCACCTCAAGGGAGGACATGGGATGTCTACTTATTGATTCTAGTCTTCTTCTGAACCTGAAAGGGGGTTCTTCCACTGGCCATCAACCTGTCTTACTTTAAAGTACAACTCAAATGTCTATAAGACTGTGCCCCATATGGGGATCATTTTAACAGGCCAGGCTTCCAGTGCCCTTCTGCCTAAACATGTTGCCAAGCCATTGGCTACTATCCATGAGTCAGTAAAAATGCAAATATAGGGACTTTTATCATTGTTTGAGTTTGTTCATCAGTGGTAGGGGAATAGCATGCAATTCAACCCACTGAAATGACTTGTTTTTACCTTCATTGATCAAAGTAGCATCCTTCCAAAGAGGATAGTGTCCATTCATTTTAAAATTCATCCAAAAACCAAGCCGTTCTTGGTTGGTCAGCTGAGAGCCATTTATAGGTCAGTGTGGAACCCGGCAGCTCCTCACACAGTTCCTGAGGCAGTCCTGGGGAAAAGAGACTTGCTGCTTATGAGGCTGTCTTCCCTGTATTCCACAGGTAGCGTGATCCTGTATAAACTCTTTCCATTATTCAGAACTATTGTGGGCACTACCATCCCATTAGAGTGTTTCTCTGAAATCACTTGAGAAAGCATGGGTACTTCAGATGTCAAGATGAATTTTATGTCCTTCAGTCATAGGAGTAGTTTCAGTTAAAAGCTAGGTAGTAAATATGCCTCAAGTGGAAATTCTCTAGCACAAAGTCCCAAGAGTCCTTGCTGGAAGTCTGTCACAGGCTGTTGCGATGAACACCAGGAAACACTCCAGAGAGAGTTATCAGGTGGGGAGTTTGTCCCTACCAGCACTCTCGCTTCTGCTCTACACTCTGTGGGCTAAGGCAATCTTACTGGTTCCCATTTAGCATGTTCAATTGATATTGTTTGAAGGGCAGCTTTAAATGCCTTCGGTTTTACAATACTAGGCAGTGAGAAACATTTCTCAGTAAGACACAAGATCCGTTTTCATAAGACCTTTGGGCAAAGGAGACACAGGGTTTTTACATAAAGCCAGTTTAAACATTTCAGCTTTCATAATCCTATTGACGCTTACATTTTTATAATCTAGTCCCAGGGACTTTTCTTCCCCACCCTTAGGCTATATCACCTTCCTTTGGGCAAAAGGCTTTGGTTCCTCAGGAGTTAAGCCAAGGAACCCTGGTCTCTCTATCGATCATTTCCTGGATGAATCAGTCTAACCATTACCTCAGGAAATTCCAGGTAGGGTTTCTCATCATAATCTTTACCATCTGTCTTTTGAAGTTACTCAAACTGGAGTAAATGCAGCAAACTGGTTGGAGGCCCTCTAGTATTGGGAGACCACCAGGAGTTACTTCTGGTCCACCAACCTTCAATGGTATTGTGTTAAGATCTTTGTTTCAGCCCCATCAATTTCTACTTTATTTCATTTGCCTCTTAGTTTCACTCCTATCAATGTTTTGTTATTTTTAAATAACCATTGAAAAATTGTCACCTTCCTACTATGAGTCCTTTTATTTTCCCTTTTGCCTTTCATTATCTTGTAATTAACCTAATGTTTTTGTTAGCATCTATAAGACCCAGGAGGGGTAGCTGAGACAGCAAGTTTGATAAGGCATCTGGAACTGTCATTGGCTTCTGTAGGAGTAATATCAGATAGAGTATCCACATAGAAGAGGCCTCCATAACCACAGCACTTATCATGACCTAGGTAGTGGGCATATTCAGTGGGTAAATATCCCAGTCACCACAAAGACAGTCACACATGGGTTGCTTATGAAACATCAGCTGCTTCATCTGGGGTGCTCCACTTGGCATTTATAAGGTAAACAGACCTTAGAGTAGCTTTTATCTGGCCCACCAAGCTGGCTGTTACCTCAGGAATAACCTGTGTGTCTGGATCATATACCCCCATCTGTGATTTTTCAGTAGTGAGCTGTGGGTCCTGCATCAACCCAAACATGCTCTTCTAGTCTGCAGCATTTGAAACCAAAGATACTGTTCCTAAATTAATTATTCTCAGAATCCATTGTAGTAAAGGAAGCTGATGATAGTGATCTACAAACAGAACAATTTCTTTACACCATACCCTCTAGTTTCAATAGTTACTTGGTTTCATCCTTCCCCAACATTGACTACTTTCTTGGAAACCAAAAGTCTCACAGGTACTTTCTGTCGTCCCTTCATAAATTTCCCCTTGTAGGGGTGGCTCTGAGGCTAGTGGCCTGAGCTCAGACAGACTGACATCTGAGCTTGGTCCAGACTCAAGGCCCAACACAGCATTTTTTTTTTTAACTTTCATTTTAGCTATTACTGATAGCAGTAATCAAGGTTATGATGTATCACATTTACCTTACTAGTTTGAATTTCCTTATGTGTCTGGTAAACCAAATCCCAGGGAGTTGAATCCATGCCTAAATTCCACTGGTAACTTTTATTTTTAGTTACTGAGTGCAGCAAAACTGTGACTCCATACCGTGGGTAACCACAGAGCCACACAGAAATTAAAAGGTTGTTCATCCCCCATGCTTTGATCTTTTCTCTTGTGAAATCACATGTTTCTGTTAGCCTGGGCAGTCCTACCACATCCCACTTATGACACCAATTGTTTGGAAACACTCTCAAGCTGTTTTTCTTGTGCTCTCACACCGACACATCGATCAACACAGAAGACTTTTGTAACTACATGTGTGGGGTTTTCCCACTCACACCAAGTTGCAGATACCAGCTGAGATTCCTCTAAGTCAATTCAACTCTGATACTACCTTTCTGGAGGCAGCCTGAGATCCCACAAGTTGAAGGGCCTGTCCCCAAGACTGCCCCATACCGCCGATACCAGTCACAAGTCTGGGCCTCTAGAACTTCCAGCTGACTGGGTGCAAGTTGGGGTTGCCATGACTCCCTCTTTGTGCTTCACTAATGTGCCAAAGCAGCTCAAATAACTGAGGAAAACAGTTACTTACATTTACCAATTTATCCTAAAGAATATTACAAAGGATATCAATGAGGAGATACATAGGACAAGGTGGGGGTGGTGTGCCAAGGTTCCATCCTCTCCCTGGGGCATAACTCTCCAGGAACTGCCAGATCCTCAGCTATTCAGAAGCTATGTGAACACTTCTTTTGGGTATTTATGGAAGCTTTGTTACTTAGGCATGATTCACAACCAAGTAGAAATGTGATTTGGTGAAAAGAATAGAATTGCATACTAATAGAGTGGGAAAACCTGACAGGGCCTGTCCATTCAGATTCTTCTTGGCCTCTCTGTACAGCATTTCTTCCTCCAGGAATGGGACAGGACCCTCTCTGGAATTAGGGTCTTTTGATCCACAATTAGGTTAGAGTCTTGTCTTGGGCAGGTAAAAGGAAGACAGGTCAGAAAGAGAGATTGATTCTCTTTGCTGAGTTCTGCTCCAGAGGCCTAAAATGCCCCAGCATTATAACAGAAGACTGTAGCAAGGAATATGGGAATTATGAGCCAGAAACTGAAAACAAAACAAAACAAAACCAAAAAACTGTGTGTGTGTGTGCATGTATACATATATATGATATCTATATCATAAAATCACATGTTTGTTTTAATGCTGTAGTCTTTTAGAGTATTAGAAGAATAAAAATAAACAGTACTCATATTTTCACCACCTAAAATTTAAACTAAGATTTTTTAATGTTCGATTTCAATCATGTTATTATGTAAGAAATAAACATTTCAGAAAGAGCTAAGCGCCCTTTTATTCATGCCCCAACTCTATCCTTATTCTGTTGGCTTATGTGGCTTTTTAAAAAGTAATTTTTAAAATAGACTTTATGTTTTAGAAGTTTTGGTTTACAGAAAAATCGAGCAGAAGATTCAGAGATTTCGTATATATCCCTTTCCCCAACACATGTGTAATTTATTTTGTTATGTCCCCCACCAGAGTGGTACATTTGTTACAGTTGGTGAATCTGCCATTTTCATCCAAATTCTTTGTTGACATTATGGGTCACTCTAGGTGTTTTGCATATTATGGGATTGGACAAATGTATAATGACATGTATCCCCCATTATAATATCCATGTCAAACATAGTGTTTGTACTTCCCTAAGTATCATCTGTGTTCCACTTATTCAGAACATCTTCCCCACTAAACCCCAACAACAACTTCTTTTTTTACTATCTCCATAGTTTTGCCTTTTGCAGGATTTCATCTAGTTAGAAACATGTAGTAGGTATTCTTTTCAGATTGGTATTTTTCAATTTAGTAAAATGCGTTGAAGTTTTTTCCATGTCTTTTAATGACTTGATAAATAAATTTTGTTAGTGCTGAATAATAGTCTATTGTCTGAACATACCACAGTTTATCCATTTATCTATGAAAGAACATGTTAACATTGGTTGCTTTCACATTTTGGCAATTATGACTAAAGCTAATATAAAAATATATGTGCAGGTTGTGTAGATGTACATTTCCAACTTTTTAGTGTGATTATTTAGTATGGTTAAAGGCATTATAGTTACATTTCAGTAAGAGCTCTTATATTTCAGGGATGCATACTGAAATATAGATTAAAAGGTGTAGTGACTGATGATTGTGTATTATGAGATAAAGGTAAGTTGGAAAGACAAAAATTGTGGGTTATTTTATTTAAAAAATGATTTATGAGTACATGAAGATTCACCTAATAAAAGGCTCACCTAAGAAAAGGCTCATCTGGCGTCTTAGTTAATTCAGTCTTTTTTGCATCCACCATTTGTCCATCTTCCCAAAAGTAATGTATACAAAATGTGTGTTTCTGTTTCTAGTTGGTACAATGGGATTGATGGCATGTCTTTAGAAATTTTATTTTGCTACTTTTAATATATAACTTCAAGGATATTAGAAGCAGCCAGGTGACTTCATATATATGATAGTATATTTCCAGGAGGCTTATGATTCCAGGAGATTTAAGGGGTAACACGCCATCTATTTGTTACTGGGACAGTAAGTGATGGGGTAATTGTTATTGGGAAAGGTCATATGAAGCAGATCCTCAAAACAATCTATCAAGGAACACAGAGTCATAGATCAAAAATTTATCCAGGGAATACTGTCTTGCCTGAAGAAAATGGAATCACCACTATTTTCTTAACAAATACATGTTACAGACATTTGCTCTCTCAATGCCTTCTCTTCAATCTTTGACATATTCTGTGTCACAAATAGTGATCATGTGACCATTTGTAATGCCCACAAATGCCATGGATTACCATTTTTCATTTCCTCTGTCACAGATTTATCTTAGGAACTCTTAATATGTAAACAATCTGATCCCAGATCCCCCACTTTGTGGATCTATTTTCCAGAGACTTTGTAAGTGCTAATTACTTTGTCAGTCAGTGACTAATAAGGGAACAGATGGCACTCTCCAATTAAGATGATTCCAGAATTATTTGAAGGAGCAGAGATCTTCAGTAAAAGAAAAGTCCACCAGAAGGAAAGCAGGCAGATAAATGTCTCAAATCCACATTTATTCCTTTCTTCAGTGTCTTGCTGGGGCTCCTTTTCGGAAACCACAGGACAAGATAGTCCATTGAATTAGGGCCTATGTGTCAGACTCTCAGAGTGGAGAACAAAGTGGAGAAGATTGATCTCTAGTGGTAAACAAAGGATACTTGGGAAACAGAGCTGTCTTCGGGTTGAATATGTCATCTTGAAATAAGAATAAGAATTTCAGAGTAAAGAGCAGGATTTCATACCCAAATGGAGGGGAACAAAGAAGTTTTGTGATCAAGTCCCTAGTTTGGCAAGCCAGAAGCAAAAATGTGGGAGTTGTTTTATGACAAGGATAAGGGTAATTAATTCAGTTTAACAGTATAAAGCTAGTTTTCATGTTACTGATACATGATGATTGAATATCTGACCCTGACCTACTGACCTTTACAATGGAAAGAGTTAAAGAAAAGCTCAATATTCTTGTTTTTGTTTTTATTTTTTATACTTTAAGTTCTGGGATAGATGTACAGAACATGCAGATTTGTTACATAAGTATACGCATGTCATGGTGATTTACTCCACCCATCAACCCATCATCTATATTAGGTATTTCTCCTAATGCTATCCCTCCCCTAACCCCTCACCCCCAGACAGGCCCTGGTATGTGATGTTGCACTCCCTGTGTCCATGTGTTCTCATTGTTCAACTCCCACTTATAAGTGAGAACATATGGTGTTTGTTTTATTCTGTTCCTGTGATGGTTTGCTGAGAATGATGGTTTCCAGCTTCATCCATGTCTCTGCGAAGGACAGGAACTCATCCTTTTTTATGGCTGCATAGTATTCCATGGTGTGTATGTGCCACATAAAAGCTCAATATTCTAATAGCACCTATAACCATGATACACACACACACACACACACACACACACACACACACCCCAAACCAAAATATAAGAAATAAATATTAGATAAATATATATGTATATATATTTAGCAGAACAAAATATAATAAATATCAGAATAAATTTAAATAGGATATATTTGTATTAGTAAAAAAGATTTATGTGAGTTGTAACTGACTGAGGTGTGTATATTGTGAAACACCAGTGAGAAAGGAAAAGTTTTGCATGATTTTCATGGTGAAAAGTAAATGGAAAGAAAAAGATGTTGGATTACATAGTTCTCTGTTCTGGAAAATAAGAAATATTAACAATCTTGAGATTTATAATTAATAGTCTGTTTTTAGAATTCAATCGATAGGAAGAAATTTTTATCTCAGAAAGGGTTCCTGAAACGTGATTAAAGTATATAATCCAAAATAATTGAATGATTGCCTACCTCAAACATGATCAAATCAACCAAAGACAGGGAGTCTGCTTGTACTCCATACATATAAAATATTTTATAGTATTACTATACAGTAATATTTCAGACTTACTATTATAATAGGCTTACTCTAATGAACTTGTTCTAACCGAAAGGTATGGATATTTACTAAGGAAGAACATTCTGTCATTGCATGTAAAGGAACATAGCACTGACTGTCCCAAGGTACAAAGTCCAGGTTCAAAAACTCACTCACTTGATCTGTGATCTCAGGCAAGTTCTATAATCTATCTCTGCATCAGTTTCCTCACACAGAAAACTAACAATTGGCACTTTTTCACAGGCTTATTATAAGGGTTAAATAAATTAAGTTATGCAGTGTTCCTAGTGCAGAACTTACAGGTAGTAACTGCCATCATTATGGTTATGTTTACTGCGTGTTCCCAAAGATTTGACATTATCAAATTGATTTTTAAGAAAACATTTCATTGAAGTATAAAAGCACAAAAAAGTGCCTTAATAAGTGGATATTTCTCAAAGTGTATGTAGCCATTTAACCACCCAGTTTGAGAAACAGAAAATTATTCTTTCCTGAGAGGCTCTTCTATGTAGTGTCACATTTGCTGTGTCCACAAATGTCATCAGATTATTGTTTCTTGGTTCAGTGTTTTCATAGCCTATATAACTGGAACTTGTTTTTTGGTACAATTGGAAGAATATGATTTCATTAACAGGTACTACTGTTCTAATGACTGAAAAGGAAAATGCACTGACATTTAGATTCATAGTCAGAAGTTATTATATTCCACTTTATTCATTTTAAAAAGCCTGATCAACTCTGGGTCTCCTAATCAATTGATAATGAGAAGTGAAGAACTATGTCTTGGATTGCAATCATATCACTGAAAACTATATACTTGATTGTAATCATGTTACTGAGAAATCTTACTCTATCTCCTTTGAGCATCTCCCTTCTTCTAAGTTCAACTATGCTAACTATCCAGGTTTTTGTTTTATTAAGATTTTTTTTTCTTCTGGTTAACAAAGATCAGATGAGCACTAGAATAACATGAAATAGTGATGATTTTTATCTGAAACTTACACCAAATAAAGAAGAGTCATCAGGTAAAAATTAAAATGAACTAAATCCAAACACAACAACAAAAAACAATGCATAAAGAAAAATATGTCAATGTAGTTTATTATTTATTATTTACTGCACATCTTCAGCTAGTGGTGAGATCAGCTTTCACATAGCCATAAATGGAAAAGAAAATTACACCTCTAAACCCTTCCTTCTTCCATACGTAGATGTGTCTTTTTTTAATAAAAAATAAATTGTGTATGTTTGAGGTTTACAACATGATGTTATGAGAAATATACAGACAGTAAAATGGTTATTACATGAAGCAGATTAACATCTATTATCTCACATGGTTTTGTTTTTAACAAGAGCAGGAAAAATCTATTTAAAAATCTCTAGTATAATACAATGTGGTTTTATTAACTATAGTCCTCATGTTATAGATTGGCTCTCTAAACTTGTTCATCCTGCATATTTGCTATTTTATATCATTTTATCAACATCTCTCCATTTTCTTTCCTGTGCCCTCACCCTTTGTACCACTGCTTCATTCTCTATGGCTGTGTATTTGAGCTCCATTTATTTTCATTCCATATATATGTGAGATTATGTAATGTTTTTCTTGCTACGTCTGTCGTTTTACCTAGTGTGATGTCCTCCAGGTCCATCCATGTTATGGCAAGATGTCCTTTTGTAAGGCTGAATAATATTTCATTTCATTTCCTACAGGTGTACACATACACGCACACACCCCATATTTTCTTTATCCACTCACTTGTCCATGAGCATTCAGATTGTTTTCATATCTTGGCTATTGTGAATAATGCTGCAATAAACATGGGAGAGCAGATATCTTTAAACAATGGTGAATATCTCCTTTTGATATATACCCAAGGGGGATTGCTACATATATGGTAGTTCTATGTCTTCAGTATGGTAGTTACTAATGTCTTTAGTAAGTTCTATACTCCTTCATAATGGCTGTAAACTCCACAGCCCCACCAACAGTGTGCTAGGGTTCCCTTTTCTCCACAGCCTCATATTACTCCTTGAAACACATGTAATTGAAATATGCTACCATAAGGCAAATTGAAACAGAATTAGTATTAATGTATCAAATCTTATCTAAAACTCATAATTTTCAACTTAGGAATTTTTTTATTAAACATTTAATTTGGAGAAATGTATAACTAGGATGTCAAATCAGACTTGTAAAAGTTACTTTATACGACTTTAAATATTATTTAAGGCAATTATTTTATCTCATAAATTATGATAACTTACAATATGGCTTAAATTCACATTTACAAAATATTTGAGGGAGTTGAATGTTTTTGGATGCATGATAAACATCAGTAAGATACTTTTAAAATCCTGGATAATTTTTGACATAAAATTAATTTGTATTATTGATATTTGAGAAACATACAAATAATTGTTCATAAACATTCTGTTGCTTTCATATCCCAATTTCATCTTGCCTCTGTGAATCAAGTTACCTGAGATTCCCAATATCATCCTCCTCTCTTCTACTTCTTTCTTCTCCTCCTATGACACGTTCTGTTAATTACATTTACATTGTTCCTTCTTTACACTGTCAAATCCACTACGCCGCCTTCAGTTGCCCTTGTATAGTGATCGGTTTCTTCCTGGTCCCTTAGCATCCAGTTTTTATTCACCAATGTGTTATGCACTTTGTCACAAGCTATCCCAATATACAATATATCCCAATGTACAATTCTTTCTTCAATTATTTTGTTTTGTTTAGTTTTGTTTTAGAGACAGGGTCTCACTTTGTCACCAAGGCTCGAGTGTAGTGGTGTCATGCTTATAGTTCCAGCCACTCAGAAGCTGAAGCGGGAAGTTCACTGCAGCCTTGGACTCCCGGTCTGAAGTGATCCTCCTGCTTCAGCCTCCTGAGTAGCTGGGGCTATAGGCATGCACCACCACACACTGCTGATGTTTATTTTTACTCTTTGTAGAGACGAGGTCTAGCTACGTTGCCTAGGCTGGACATGAATGCCTGGCCTGAAGCAAGCCTCCTGCCGAGCCCTCCCAAAACATTAAAATTACAGGCATGAGCCACTGTCCTCAGCCCTCAATGTATAATTCTGATGATTTTGTCCCCTTGCAAAGACTTAAATACTTCTCCATGCCAATAAAACAATAGTATTTCATATAGATCTTTAGGCCCTAAAAATATATCTGTAAAACGTATTATTTAATTCTTCTTCTTTAACTCCAACTATCCTGGAATGTAATGCCAGCCATTATTTATATATTCCCTGCCTTTGGGGCTTCAAACTTTACACTAATTAAAGGCTGTAAGATTTCTTTGTCACATTCACTTAAGGGCATACATCTGGACATAAAGGGATTACTACAGATTTTAATTTGAGTTTTCAGTATAGTCACATTGTTTTTGAGTATAGGCTTCAGTTCAGCAAAAAAAAAAAAAGTTATAGGAGATGCTTTTATTCAGACTGCATATAAGCATGAGGAGGAATCAGTGTTTCATATTTTAAATATGGTTTGATGTGCGGAATGGCGTAGATGCTAAGGACTTCTAAGTCACTAATTGTGCTTGCACTATTATATTTAATGCGTGGATGACTGATCAACCTTAAAGGTTCATTTGTGCTCATTCTTTAATCTCGGTTAAAACAAGAATTCCCAATTCAGTGCCACCAACTAATGAGACTTATTTCAAACTGTGCTTTATGGAGATAATTTGTTTTTTGAGATATCATTTTAAGACATTTTAGATAAGTGATATAAATGCAGCCAATGTGAAATTTAGATAGGGTATAAATGAAAATACTATGCTGATGACGATCTTTTATGAAATAAGAATTATTTTCATAAGAAAGAAAACAATTTCTATGTAGCTATTTTTTTTGCAACAGGCAGTCATAACAGTGTTTAATATTTCCAAAAATGAACATTGCAAGTCAATTCTAAAAATCATTGTACCACAGTCTCCATCTGTTACAATGCTCTTTTAAGTTGTAGGATGCATAATTCTATATTATAAAAGGTCTATGATAAGTACATGTTCTAGTGTAACTTTATCATATTCCACAAACTGAAACTATCAATGGCCATACAATCACAATAGTACTCTATTTTCTTTAGATGGTGCTATGGTTTGAACGTGTTCCCAAAAAGCATGTGTTTCCCTAATCCAGTTTTTTGAGAGATGGTAGGAAATGTTTAGGGTGTGAGGGCTCCACCCTCAAGGATGAATAAATGCCACTTATTAAAGGGTTTGGGGCTGCATGTTTGAGCTCTTGGTCTCTCTCAGTCTGTCTTAGCTCTTCTGTTACGGGATGAGTTAGCAGGAAAGCCCTTGCTACATGCTGGCCCCTTGATCTTAGACTTCCCAGATTCCAGAACCAAGAGCCAATATATTGATGTTCGTTGTAAATTACCCAGTCTTGTGGCATTCTGTTATAAGCACACAAAACAGACTGAAACTGATGAAATCAATAAAACATTATTTTTAATAAGTGAGTTAATGATTACAATAATACATTTTCCATCATGATATATTCTTTAAGGGAAATGTTATGCCCACAAAATTCAGTATGTGTATTTCTAACTAAAGATAGTAGAATATAACAAAATAAATACTTAATAAAGAGTTTAATCCTGGAATTCTCAGGTATTTAGTTTTACCATTAAATAGATTATACTTCATGGAGAATAAAAAATTCTTTGTCATTTTAAATCAGCTATTGGCACAATTATGCTATGTAACGAACCACCCCAAAACCCACTGGTTTATACTGAAAACATTTGTTTTTCTTGCTTTCTGTCTGCAGTTCCCTTGGAGCGACTTTGCTTCAGGCCGTGATTTAGCTGGGCTTGGCTAGGCATGCCTGAGCTTGGCTCCAGTTGATATGGATTCAGGTCTTTTTCAAGACTGTTTAGGCTTAAGGGGCTGTAGCTACACAGAGCATGCTCTTACGGCAGACCAGTGGAGCAAAAGAAACCTAACCAAATTACAAACTTCACTTAAAACTCCTGCTCATGCCACTTCTACACGTATCTCACTACACACACACACACACACACACACACACACACAAAATTACCTTGTTAAGTGGAAAATCATACTTTCAGAAATATTGCTGCTTCTTGAAGAGGGAGGGACTATTTATTGGAGAGTAATTTGTGTTATTGCAGTCCCAACTCTTGTTCCCAAACATCCTCTTTCCTCTTGCATGTAAAATATACATACACACCTTCCTTATGCATCATAAAAAGTCTCATTTATTTATACCCTTAGGCTAAAATTCTAGAATATTGAGACTATATTAAGTGTGAATTTAGCTTTTCTTGCTCCAGAGACCAATAAACAAAAAAAAACATGAAACATGCAATTTTGAAAAAAGAAAAGAAAGAAGGTTCAGAACAACTGGTGGAATTGCAACATTTGAAAGTGGAAAGAATTTGAGTCATATAGAATTCAGTGGTATATGGCAAGTCAGAAATATTACTGGATAAATGTTTTCACTTTACCCTTTGTTTAGATAGTTTACTGGTTTAGGATTCTGCTTTCTTGTTTCAAAATAGGTCCCAAATTCAATATTATTGACAGTATTTGCCTCCACTTTCCAGGATGTCTTTCCAGTTCTATCTTCCTCCTTGGAGGAAATGACTGGAGACTATTCCCTCCTTGGCAACTTGAGACTCATTTAGTCCAATTACTACCAATATATTGGTGGCACATGCATTATGCTTTATCATCTCAAATAGTCAGTTTCTTTTAATACAGTGTGTGGGTGCTTTCATTAGCACAGCTGTCTGAAATATGTGGTGAGTTTTCTATGTATGATCTTAGGTAATTCCATTTTCCAAAGAACATACCCACATTTTCTGATTTGTGACTATACCTACCTACCTACATACCTACCTACCTACCTACGTATCTGTCTACCTCTCTGCCTCAGTGTAGACTTGACTATAGGTAATTTGGATAAAAACATAATGTGGGACAGGTGCAGTGGCTCACGCCTGTAATCCCAGCACTCTGGGAGGCTGAGGTGGGGTGGATCACCTGAGGTCGGGAGTTCGATACCAGCCTGATCAATATGGAGAAACCCCGTCGCTACTAAAGATACAAAGAAATTAGCCAGGCATGGTGGTGCATTCTGGTAATTCCAGCTACTTGGGAGGCTGACAGGAGAATCGCTTGAACCCAGGAGACAGAGGTTGTGGTGAGACAAGATCGCGCCATTGCTCCCCAGCCTGGGCAACGAGAGTGAAACTCTGTCTAAAAACAAGCAAACAACAACAACAACAACAACAAAAATCTGTAATGTGTAGGACAATTAGCCTATTAAAGCCAACTTAATCCTTTTACATGTCTTTGATTTTATATTTGTCTTAATGGCATGTCTTGTGATCGCATGTTGAATTTTGCCTTTTTCTAGTGGCTACTTTTTAATGGTCACAACTTTGGTTAGAAATAATTTTAATTACTATTCAGTTTCTTATCTTTCTCTGTTCTTTCACATTTCTATTGACAAATTGGCTAGTCCTTTTCTGAGCTTATCAGGTTTGTTATTGTTATACCTTATCAAATATAGTCCACACTATTAAAGTTTTACCTATAAACTTCTTTGATGAAAAGAAAATTAATTTACTAGATACATATGTAGAATTTTTCCACTTAGTGAAATGACAATCTTTCCCCAAAGTCATATTTCTACATAATAGATGCCTTTATTTTTTCAGCCTCTTAAAAGGGTTTCCTCACTATACATTACTATCAGCACCCTATATCTGGTATCAATTTCTGTATTTATCAGCTCTTGTCAAAATAATGCTATAAAATACAACATCCTGATTGAGTTGTTTAAACCATGAACTTTTATTTCTCCATTCATTGGTGTAGATATTGGCTGAGGCTCTGTTTTAGTCATTGGATCAGCTGGCTTTCACTGGGATTGGCTGGGCTTGTTTCCAGGCAGCAAATCTCATCTTAGTTTCAATTGGTTTCATGTATTTTTGTTCCAGTGGCCTACCTGAAAAAGAGTGAATATTTGCTGATCAGTTATAGAATCAATCACAGTTCTGTACTTCTCAATGCCATCATCTACAAACTGAAGATCATACTTCTGATCCCTAATATGACTCTTAAACTGAATAGTGATGATGTCAGTGGAAAATAATTTTCATAACAGACATACTCATTCGGTTATCCAATTCCTACTCATATCTACATTTCTAGTTGTTTCAGTAACCTCATACTATTTAATATAATTCAGTTTTAGAGTAGGCACAGATATTATCCATTTTTCTCTGAATAACTAATAAAGTGGAAATAATAAATAGGCGTGATTGTTAAAGTACTTGCTTCCTTTTCATCTATACTGATTCAGTTAAATGACAGTGATAAATAGTGTTATTCCCCCCTCTCATTCTAAAGAAAGTATACTTTGTGTTGTACTTTCTCTTATACTTAGTTAAGTGATTTGATTACTGTTTAGCTATTGGCTGGTGTATTGCATGGTATTGAGATAAAACAGTTAGTTTATAAAACATATATATTTGAATATGTATTGTAGGAAGTTGTTATGATTTTCACAAGGGAGTATTGAATATATCTGATATATTTAATAGTATCCTAATTATAAAATAACTTTATAAATGTACTTCAGTAGTGGTACAACTTTGTAATATTTTTATGATTTGTAACTTTTAATATATACAATTATATGAAATGTATGCAGAATATGAAATATATATTGGCAGTCATATGCAATATATATGATGCACAGTAAATTAAATCTTATACGAAGATTAATTTTTAATTCTTCATCAAATTGAAGAAACTGTTACACTTTGTAAACATCTCCTTTATTATCTAATTCAATAGAAATGTTGAATATTTTTCAAAAACAGTTGAAGTTTGCATGCACTATCAATGCCTTCTTAAATATCTTATCAAGGACTCCTTGAATATCTATTAATGTCCACAGCAGAACCTTAATATAATTTTGCTAAAATTTGTCCATATTATTAAGGAGTCATGTTACTAAAGCATATGGGTATATAAATAGCTTATGATTAGAAATATTACAAAAATAAGATAAGACTCTTGACTTTATATACATTTTTATTTTTTGCTATTTCTAGTATGGGTTTTACATTTTAGGTTTTTAAATTCTTCTATATCATAATGTTCCCAATTGGAATACAGAAAACTTAGTTATCCAGTCATAAGTTCTTAATGGGTTGTTTACTTACTATAGGAATCAATCATAAGTGTAGCTCAAATGTTTAGAATAACATCAATTATTTTAAAAATTAACTTAAATTTGTGTGGAAGCATACATTTATCAATCTTCACAATATAGTTTGGCAATCACAGAAAGTTTTTTGTATTGGCATGCATCAAGTTATAACTTCTCCAAAACCCAAAATAAATGAATTATTATGCTAACTTTTAAACAACTCTAATATTGTCAATTATAGTCAATGGATGCTTTCTTATAAAATTGCCTACAGATTGAGTTTGTAAATGGAAGAAACAGGCAAAAGTGAGTTTTAATCAAACAACTTTTTATAATGTAACAAGTTGTATCAAAATATAAATGTATTATTATCTTTATGTACCAGTTACTTTTCTACAAGATATAATAGATAATAATTAAGACATATAATTCTCTCATACTGATCCACTCATTGTTAATAAAATAATTTTTAATTTGTTTATATTTCAACCTCAATGTTTACTGTCTATGTATCTATCTATCTATACATCTATCATCTACCTGTTCATGAGATTAGGATAATCAAGGATAATCAAGGACAGGTAGATGATAGATGGATAGATAGATAGATAGTATCAATCTATTGTTCAATCATTGTATCAGTTAGGATTGCATTTTGCTGCGAGGTAACAGAAAAACCTAACAAAAATGGCTTAAGTAAGTCAGTAACTCAGGGGATTATTTATTTAACATACCCAGAAGTATTGGATCTGCAACTCAGAGCTAGTGGGAAGCCCAGAGAGGTCCCCAGTGACTAGGTGCCTCTTCTCTCCCTTGGTTTGTGGCTTTTCTGCGTATGTAGAAATATTTACAAGCAATGATAGTTGGTATAATGAACACACTTCAAAATCAATGGCTTTAACATGGTAAGATTTCATTTCTTATTCAAAGTCTCAGGCACTACCTTAAAATTTAACGTAAATTGGTTGAATTTTCAGTATAAGGTTTGAGTTCCCTAAGAGAAAGAACTGTGCTTCTTCAGTCTTGTTAGATCATTATTTATAATGATGCCTAGAAAAATTCAAATCCTTAAGAATGGAATATTACTAAACTAATATGGTTCTAGTTACTATTTTGTGTTCTTCTTGTATACACTAGGACCGTTGTTTGCCTACACACAGCACAAAGCATAGGTGCCATAGGGATGAATGCAGTAATTTTCTAACCTATTAGCACTTCTGGATTATTTGAAAACCTACTTATTGTAATCTGTAATGGGAATGAATTTAGCAAAGAGAGCAGGGAAAGAGAGATGAGTTTGTTTCTGATCTATGAAATTCTGGTTGTCCTCTACTAGTCTTCTATTCATTTCTTATAAACTTCAAACTGAAATATTAGGTAAGTGCATTAGTCTGTTCTCACGTTGTTAGTAAAGACATAACTGAGACTGGATAATTTATAAAGGTAAGATGTTTAACTGACTCACAGTTCCACATTGCTGGGGAGGTATCACAATTATGGTGGGGAGGGAAAGGAGGAGAAAGCCACATATTTCATGGGACCAGGAAAGAGAGCATGTGCAGGGGAACTCTCTTGTATAAAACCATTGGATCTCCTGAGACTGACTCACTACCATGAGAACAGTTTTGGAAAAACCACCCCATGATTCAGTTATCAACACTTGGTCCCACCTTTGACACATAGGGATTATTATAACTCAAACTGATATTTGGGTGACAACAGAGCCAACACATCATTCTGGCCCTGACCCCTCCCAAATATCATGTCCTCACATTTCAAAAAAAATCATGCCTTACCAACAGCCCCCATTTCAGCATTAACTCAAAAGTCCACAGCTGAAGGTCTCATCTAAGACAAGGCAAGTCCCATCTGCCTAGGAGCCTGTAAAATTTAAAGCAAGTTAGTTATTTCCCAGATACAATGTGAGTAGAGGCATTGGGTAAATATACCTGTTCTAAATGGGAGAAGTTGGCCAAAACAAAAGGGCCGCAGGTTCCAAGCAAGTCCAAAATTGAGTGGGGAAGTCAAATCTGAAAACTCCAAAATAACCTCCTTTGACTCCATGTCTCACAGCCAGGTCACGCTGATGCAAGAGGTGGGTTTTCATGGTCTTGGGCGTCTCTGCCTCTGTGGCTTTGCAGAGTACTGGCCCCTTCCTGACTGCTTTAACAGGATGGCATTGAGTGTGTACTGTTTCTCCAGGCACACGGTGCAAGCTGTCAGTGGATGTACCATTCTGGGGTCTGGTGAATGGTGGCCCTCTTCTCACATCTCCACTAGGCAGTGCCCCAGTGGGGATTCTGTGTCAAGGCTCCACCCCTACATGTCCCTTCTGCACTGCCCTAGCAGAAGTTCTCTATGAGGGCCCCACCCTTGCAGCAAACTTCTGCCTGGACATTCAGACATTTCCATACATCCTCTGAAATCTAGGTGGAGGTTCCTAAACCTCAGTTCTTGACTTCTGTGTACCCACAGTCTCAAAACACCATGTGGAAGGGGCTGCACCCTCTGAAGCCATGGCCTGAGCTCTACCTTGTCCCCTTTTAGCTATGGTTGGAGTGGCTGGGACACAGGATGCCAAGGCCCTAGGTTGCACAGAGCATGGGGGCCTCAAGCCCAGCCCATGAAAACATTTTTTCCTCCTAGACCTCCAGGATTGTGATGGGATGGGCTGCAGTGAAGACCTCTGACGTGCCCTGGAGGCATTTTCACCATTGTCTTGGCAATTAACATTTGGCTTCTTGTTACTTATGGAAATTTCTGCAGTGGGCTTGAATTTCTCCTCAGAACATGGATTTTTCTTTTCTGTCACATCATCTGGCTACAGATTTTCTGAACTGTTATGCTCTGCTTCCCTTTTAAACATAAATTCCAATTCCAACCATATCTTTGTGAATACCATAAAACTGAATGCTTTTAACAGTACCCAGGTCACCTCTGAAATGCTCTGCTGCTTAGAAATTTCTTCTGCCAGGTGCCCTAAATTGTCTCTCTGAAGTTCAAAGTTCCACAAATATCTAGGGCAGGGACAAAATGTTGCTGGTCTGTTTGCTGAAACACAGCAAAAGCCTCTTTTACTGCAGTTCCCAACAAGTTCCTCGTCTCCATCCAAGACCACCTCAGCCTGGACTTTATTGTCCATATCCCTATCAGCATTTTGGTCAAAGACATTCAACAAGCCTCTAGGAAGTTCAAAAATATCCCACATCTTTCTGTCTTCTCAGACCTCCAAACTATTCCAACTTCTGCCTGATACCTATTTCCAAAGTCACTTCCATATTTTTGGGTATCTTTACAGCAGCAGCCCACTCTACCCTTATACATTAGTCTGTTCTCATGCTGCTGAAAAGGATATACCCGAGAATCGGTAATTTGTAAAGGAAAGCGGTTTAATGGACTCACATTTCCACACAGCTAGGGAGGCCTCACAATCATGGTGGAAGATAAAGAAAGAGAAAGGCATGTCTTACATGGTGGCAGGCAAGAGAGCTTGTGCAGGGGAACTCTCAATTATAACACCATCAGATCTCATGAGACTTATTCATTACCATGAGAACAGTATGGGGTAACCACCCCTATGATTCAATTATGCCCCACCCTTGACACATGGGGATTATTACAATTCAAGGTGAGATTTGGGTGGGGACATAAAACATATCAGTAAGAAAATGTAAAATAGCAACCGTTATACACAAATAAAACATTTGTGTAATATAAACTGAATACAAAGTAAGCATTCTTAAGAAATTAATTTAGTGGGCTGGGTGTGGTGGCTTCATGCCTGTAATCCCAGCACTTTGGGAGGCTGAGATGGGCAGATCACAAGGTCAGGAGATGGAGACCGTCCCAGCTAACACAGTGAAACCCCGTCTCTACTAAAATTACAAAACATTAGTCGGGCATGATGGCGGGCACCTGTAGTACCAGCTGCTCTGGAGGCTGAGGTAGAAGAATGGAGTGCACTTGGGAGGCAAAGCTTGCAGTGAACCAAGATTGCACCACTGCACTCCAGAGTGAGACTCTGTCTCAAAAATAATAATTTAGTGATATACATGTATTACATAGACTTATATGTGCATATATGCCTGTGTGTACTTGTTTGGCTAATTATATAGCTGCCTTTGCAATTGGTATAGAACAATACCTTGGATTACGACAAGGTATTTTATTTTATAATTCCATATTGAAAGCAGAGACTCCTAATTAAACAATCTTAAAGAATATTTTTTGTAGAAATTAAAATTCCAGAGAATTGCCACTGAGTCTTTAATGTGGATGACAATAAGACAGATCCTTGTGTGTAATTTGTGTGATATATAAAATATCGCAGTTATGTCTCAAATTTTTATTTATATAAAGAAATAATTCTCAGATGAATTGTGCTTAAGTCTCAAATGACTAGTATACATATTTGAATATAATGATGAAAAAAAAAACACAGAATCTATTTAGTGTGTTTTTCAACTCTGCTTTTTCACTACTGAAGCTTCATGTTGTATCTTTTAGTACTGGAAAGATCTTGTTTGTGTGTAGTATTTTTGTTGAATAAAAAAGGAATTTAAGGCATACCTTCTGGAAAATGTTTATTTTCAGAGGAATATTTCAGTATGACTAACTTACACTTAACACATATAAAAATATTCACAAACTTTGCATGTTACTTTAGGATTTGCATAATGTTCAGTAATATTGCATTTCAGTTATATATATTACTCCATATGGTTATACAGAGCAGATACGTTTCCCAATATTTTTTCTTTTGTTTTTAGCACCTTAGAATAAACAGAAAAGTGAGATTCCAAGGCTTTAAAAAAAGCCATCTTTAATTGAGTTGAGAACAAAAAATATACATAAGGCGAACAAAATCTATATCACAGACTGTTGTGAAAAAAAATCATTCCCACAGTAATTAAGTATATTAAAAAATATCAATGACAAAGTTAACCTAAATTAGAAATAATTGAAATTCAGAAATTTTCACCATTGTGCTACTGATTTTATAAGTATAAATTACATATATACATAAAACATATACATAAATAATAGGGTTCAGATGGAATATAATTTTTATATATGAGATATATGCTTATAATTTATGAGGTAGAAAGCACTACTCAAGGCCAAAGAATTACTGTAGAATTAACTAATTAGTATACTGAAAATATGGAGCTTGGTCTTTAGAATCTATAGACTCAAGTTTATGTCTCAATGTGCCAACTATATTTGTTATATGCCTTTGCATGAGGAGTTTACCTTTCTAAATTTCTGAATTTAAATAGTTTTTTCGTTTTTGAAGGGAAGGGAATGATTATGATAGCTAATATTGTTTGTGTGTCAGACTGTGTACTACATTATGCTATTTAACACTTATAAAAAGCCCAAGGGGTATGCCTTAATATTTTCCACAATTTATAGAGGATAGTCTATAGACTGTGACATATAAATAGTCTAGGCATAGAGTTGTTCAAGTAGTAAATAACAAAGCAGTAGAACAGTTTTAAACAATCTGATTCTAGAGCTCAAACATGTAACCAACAGAGTCCATGGCTTTTACACAGGACTTTTATGAAGATTCAATTAAAACCTATTTCTAAAATTCAAAGTAAAATTCATTGTACATAGGAAAACTTCAAGACTTACCAGTTATTATTACTATTAATATGATACTGGTTTACTTTCATAAAATATGTGAGTACTTTTAGTAAAAATCCACTTAAATTGTTCAAGAACAAATAAATACCAGTTACAGCAAAGACACATAAACATCTCCTTAAATATACTATTTTAAATTGAAACACGTTCACACATTAATTTTAAAACAACTTTCTGTAGATTTAAAGCTTTTCAGTTAGCCGTTTATCTGTTTTATTGTAGTACTTGTGTTTTACTATTGTAAGTTTTTAAATAATAAAGTCATTAGATCATGACATTCCTGTATTTAAGACATTCCAAGGACTTTTCATCAACTCAGCATAGAATCAAAGCCCTTACCTGGCCTCATACGATCAGCACAATGTTTTCTCAGTGTCTCTAAACACATATTACTCCATCAGCAATAGCCTTTTTGCTCCTCCTGAAATATATTTGAATATGGATTTTTCACCTGGTGTATTCTCTGCCAGAAATCCTCTCTCCCCATTCAATAATTCAGCACACATAATTTAGGGCTGAGCTCATTTATGAGCACAGCAAAGAAGCCATTCCAGTCAAATCTATTTAAAAGGCTTTCACCTCATTTTTATCCCTTAGCTAGCTTTATTTTTCTTTATATCACTTGAAAGTATGTTACACTCTATAATATTTTACTTGCTTAGTAACAACGTTGTATGTTTCGTAATGACAGTATTTTGTATTATTAGTCTCATTATACCTGGCACCTAAAAGGGAGCCCAACACACGGCATTAAATAATATTGTTGTATTGATGAGTAAGTAAAGCCATATATGCGCTAACTTAGCAGTCTGGGAATTGAAGTCCTTTGTCCTTCTTGAATAAAATACACTGCTAATGCAGTCCATACAAAATCGAGGTTCAAATTCTTTCAACTTATATTAGAACATGAGGATAAATGGGAAATGATCTGAGTGCATTGATTTCTAGGTTGATGTTTACAAGTTTTTTTTCTACTTTCATGTTTTCTTACACAAAATCAATTTGATAACATAGTTTAAAAATTGTATTACAGAGTTTCAAATTTCCAAACCACATATCTCTTGCTTTTCACATTTATATTCCATTGGTTTATGTACTCATTAACTGAGTTGAGTAATTTGAATAACAAGTATGAGTGAGACAACAAATTTCACAAAAATTCTTCTGTGAACACCAGTGAAACTTGTGGAGAGCTTAAGCTGACAAGGAGCCTGTTGTTCCCTGGCATTCAGAAAACCAAAGCCACCAGAAGGGTACACGCTACAGAAGGGAATGGAGAACGTCTGTTTTTTAAGCTAGTTAGTAATGAAAAGAAAAGATATCTTCTACTATACATTTGTGTTTCATTTGAACTTTACAACAGCCTCTTGAAGCAAGTAAAAAACAAGCTTATTTATGAGGAAATTGAAGACTTACCTAAAAATACTCATAAGTGACAAAATTGGGAATGAAATCAAATCCTGTTTCCCTTTCGCTGTGCAACATAGTTTGTAAAATCTGAGGAAATGAGCTAAAAGTATTTAGGCCATTAGCTTCTCTTCAATAAGATCCATTGTCTCTAAATAAGTTATTTCATGTATTTAAAAAAGAAAATGTTACATCAGAATAGGGAGGAAATCAAATGTCTCACTGGGTAATGAAAAAATACACACATACATATACATACACATACCTGCAGACACACACACACACACACACACACACACACACAGGCACTGCTTGGTAAATGCTGCATTGTATGAAACTAGAATTCCTCTAGTGAGTGTAATGATAAAACTTCAGCACAGAACTCTTTACTGCAGAAATATGACAGGCATTTTAAATTTTCCCTGATACGATTCACAGAAGTGAAGCTATCGACTGCTTTTCCATTGTGCCACCACAACTCTCAGAGAAAAGAGAACTTCCTAACGTGAGAGACATTTTGAGGATTTCCTGTTCAGTTCCAAAATGTATATGACAAAGCCCATATGTAAATTTTGTTGGTGTTTTGGACTTTTTAACAATTTCTTGAAGCTCAGGTTCCCTCCTAAGAATAAAAATTAAATGCATAAAACACATTGGACTAGAATACTAGTAGATTACATTGAACTATAGTAATCAAAATCTTAGAAAAAACACATTTGTGATTAAGCAATCTGTATACTTATGTATTAATAGATTAACTAAAAAGCTCTAGTGAGAAGGCTGTTAGCTGTTGTTTTCAAGGTAATAGCAAGTGAAAATTATGACAAAAGCCATCTGCAGTCACTGCAATATATGAAAATGTGTGGATACTATTTTTAAAAATCATATAGTGCTTATTTTGTGGTTTGCTGCCTATATTCATATATAATGAGAAGAATAATTTCCATTAATGTTAGTGAAAATAAAGATATACTATTTGTCTCATAAAAGTTCAGGGATCTCTCTAATTCTGCTTACAAAACATTACATTTCCCAGAATGCAGAAGAAGAATTCCTGCTACAGAATAGTCTATGGCCCACATATCTTCTTTTTCTTTTCTTTTTATTTATATTTTATGCTTTATGTATATTTTAGTTTTGGATTTTATATTTTATTTCCCTTCCAAAAACTATAACCAATTCAAATATAAACATTGCACATTGTCAAAATTATATTCTGTTTAATATTATAGAGTTTGACTTGGAATTAGCTTTGCAGCAATAACACAAAACATTAAGAGAGTAAAAATATTGAGAGAGACCTCCTACCATAAATTCCAGTTATAAAAATTGAAAGACAGTTATTCAAGAAAATAATATAGATATAAATCTAATGCTTTAAATATTTGTAAATATGTTTTTTATTTCAAATAAATCCTTAATATTAAAATGTAAATGTAGAGTACTCAACATTTTTATTATCTTTTAAAGAAAGGAGTTCGAAAAGATTCAAGAACAGTGCATGTGAATTAGGGGATATGTATATTTTTTAAGTCCTGAACTACACCTAAACAGTGGAGTATCGAGAATTAAAACAGATAGAAAACAACAAAATCCCTTGCCCAAATGCTTTTGCAGCTTAATTTACACATTCATTGTTTCACAGGAAAATTCTGACTTCTACCTTCAGATCCAAATTCAGATATGTGTCACTGTCTTCTTGTATTTGTGTTTAAATGTATGCTTAGGTGACACGCAAACAAAGCTGAGAGCTTTAGTGTGTAATCTAAGATGCATCCAAGCACTTACAGCTTTATAAGCACTACTTTATTCATTCAGACAAGTATACCAGGTATATAATTCCCACAGTGACTTGTGTTACATAAGGAATTGGTGAGACCATAGATCAAACACTTATTTTCATTAAAAAAAATGCTAACACCTTCACATTCACATTTATTAGGAAGTTAACCTGACAAAGTGAGAAGGAAGTCCCACATCTTTATTTGATTTGAGTGAGCTGGGTGTCCCGGAGATGAGTGTTTCCTACCTCTGGCCTTCTACCAACAAGAGTACAAAGCAGCCTGGGGTCTGGTGCTCCGGGAAAAACCACTGCTTTAATTCCCTGACTCCATTAAGAAAGCCTCATCATGGAATCCATTCTTGCTTATATCAGCCACTACTATTTGCCCCAAGTGCTTGTTCCTCGCAGATTGTCTCTCAGATGGTTCAAATAAAGCCTCCTCTGATCAAAATATTTTAAAGTTTGTCCCAGATACCACACACTTTCATTTTATCTTTTCCATTTTTTTCTAAATTATTCAATAACATCCAGCATGTGCTCTATTTTCTATTTTTTTTCATTGTTTGTCTTCTGATTTTGATTGTAAACTCTGCTAGATAAACCCGTTTTGTTTGGCTTATGTACTTGTATGTCCCCGATATTTTGAGTAATGCCTGGCATGTGGTACTTGATGCAAAAGTTGTTGATGGGTTAATCAATGACTAAAGGAGATGTCTCCAAATAGGATATAGCTTCCTCCCAGTTTACCTTAGCATCTCAAATCCCAGTATTGATGACCAAATTGATGCTTTCTCATGCCACTAGACACCCTCGATCTGCACATACTCTATTATCCTCCTCAGTTTTCTGAACAATAAAGAGGAAAATGTTGCAGCTAGAAATTGTGAAATCATCTCTGTCTCTAGCTCTTGTTTCATTATCATTGCAGTCCTAGCCTCAAATATGAGTAGAACATTTCAAAAAGTTTCTGAAAAGTGTGCTTCCTTTCAGAAGATTTGGAATCCCTGACAGTGATGCTCTAACTTTCATTACTGGCATATCATTGTCATAGAAAGATATTCTAGTGTTACTTTTTTCACCCTTAACATGCGTTTTCTTCCTCTGGTTATCATTCTCTTGGTCAAAGCAGCATCAATGTTTATCTTTAAATAAAAACAGACTATCATATTCTCATGAGAAACTATATAGATGAGTTCAAATTTATAGTCTAAAAACATCAATTTATTTCATTCTTATGTTTTAGAAACGGTTCTTCAGAAATAAAAAAGATTGAGATTTTCTTGACATTACTTCACTCTATAATATTTCCACTTATTCATAAACTAATTTGTCTGTATGTAACTGGAATTCATTCAAGTGGTATGCTAATTTGACTTTATAACTAACTAAATTATTTCAATACCAAATAGTGACCATCCCTCCTTTTCTAAAGGAGAGAAGGAACATTGTGGACCCCATGTTAATTACTGCACTAGACTCACTGTGCCAAGTGCTTGGGTATGAGCAAAAGTTACCTGTCATCCTCTCCCCTTCCTGTGTTCATCTATCTTTCTGTGTTCTTTTTTGCCTTCCTCTCCATTTGGTGGCATGCTCATTTTTCAATCACTTTACCTTGGCATCACTAACAAACCTACTTTTTTTTTTTTCTCCCACATCCAGGCTGTTCATCCAACACATTTCAAAATTCTGTTATTTCTTCCTGTTCCTGTCCTTAAAAGCTGTCACTTCCTCTCTGTTCCTGAAGCCAAAAACCTCATCCTAATATCTTTATCTACAGCAACATGTTCTCCTCTTCTACTCAAAATTTATTCTGTGGTTTATTTTATAAGCCACATAAATTAGCAAGATTCCTGTTTTCCATTCAAGGTGATTACCTATTTTACATTAAGTTTCTTCTGACTTGATAGAAGCTGAGTTCTTTTTTAATTCACCCCGGTGCTCTTCTTTCTGCCTGTTCACATGGAGACATGCCCACTTTGCCTCTCCACATTGTTTTCAATGCTAGACATGATTTGTTTATAATTCCTTTCATTCATATCTCTGAGTTGAGAAAACTCAAACCTTACACCTCTGAATCAATCAGGATAGGTTAGGAGGTGCTGTGGTGACAAGTAAGCCCTGAATTGCAGAGGCTCACAGCAAAGGAAAATTTTTACTCAACACCATTCTCAGGTGTTGAGACCACTTCCTGTGTAGTAGTTCAATGGTGCCTTTACTTTAGGTCCAAGGTGGGCAGAGTAGTGTCTGGATAGAACATTACAGGTTTATGGCAGAGGGATATGGAAAGTACGTACTGGCTCATTAAACTGTCTGCTTGGAACTGAAAAAGTTCAATTCTGTTCACATCTTGTGAAAGTTAGTCTCATGACAATTCTCCAGTTCAACAAGGGTGAGGATATACATGTTACCTGCTGGTTTGCGGAAGCCCTGAGCACCAACCTGTTTGGTCAACAGTAATATTAACATTCCCCGCCTTCACAGTCACTGCCACTACCACCAAAATTTTGGTATGTAGTTTGACCAAGAAAATTAAGTTAACCTGGAAATATGAAAGGTGTAGTCTATCATCTCTGCGAAATGAGATTGTCAATTTGAAGCAAGGCTTTGGCAAACTGTAAGTCTGTGTGGCAGAAGCAGGGCAAAACTCTATCTTGGAAATGTGAGTTCCAGAAGGACAGATAAGAATAATGACATGAGGCTGCTGCAGCTTCTTCAGTACAGTTGTATACACAGGCATTATTCTTAGGAAATTATTTTTCCTTCACATATAAGAGGCCGTAATATTGTTTGTGAATGTCACCTGCTTAAAATAATAAGTAAATGAAAAGAATCAATTAGCAAATGCATTAGGCAGGGTACCATTGTGGGAGAAAATGACTGACTTTGGGACCCTTCTCAGAAATGCAAGAGAGAACTAATGTGAGATTCAAAGATTTGCCATTCACAATTGAATTTGAACACTATCTAGGTGAGATTCCTGATTTTAACTAAACACATAATACATTTGAATTTAATAGTTGAATTCCAGTGCTACACTACCTTTTCCACTCTAGTTATTTAATATAAATTATAAAATAGGCTGAGGCAGGCAGATTACCTTAGGTCAGGAGTTTGAGACCGCCTGACCAATATGGGGAAACCCTGTCTCTACTCAAAATACAAAAATTAGCCGGGTGTGGTGGCAGGTGCCTGTAATCCCAGCTACTCCCGATGCTGAGACAAGAGAATTGCTTGAATCTGAGAGGCGGAGGTTGCAGTGAACCGAGATGGTGCCATTGCACTCCAGCCTGGGCAAGAAGAGCAAAACTCCAACTCAAGAAAAAAAAAAAAAAAAGAAAAAGTTACAATTTTGCTTGAAGTCTACAAAACATTAAGTTTATTGAATATGTCAGTTGATTTTAAAAGGTTATTATTTTAGGAAAGTATAATAATTCCAATTGCTTCTTTTGTGTTAGATAATATCAACTGAACATAAAATATTGATGCCATGGATGATCTTAGAAATGATTTCCTACAGAGTCCCAACCTGTCCTGGGACATTTCTTATGTGTGCTTGGGTAAGTATTTTTTCCCTGCTTTACATTTCTGTTAAGCAGCTTGAGCAGCTTGGTACAGCTCTTGTTAACATATTATGTTATAAACACTTCTACTTTTTAGAAAAATCTTTCTTACTGTTTACCTGAAGTCTATCTGTATTTCCGTAATGCCTAGTCTATTATCATGGTTCTGCTTACTGGGAAAAATAAAAGGCCATTTCATCTTTTATATAAAATAACTTCAAACATTTGCCAGTAACTATGGCTTCTTTCTTACCTTTTCCTTCTCCTTTCTTTCCCTTTTCCAAAATAAATTACTTAGTATCTCTGATGTTCTCTGATATGACAAAAATTACAGATCTTATAAGAGTCTGATAAAATTTACCAGGACCTTTTCATTAATTTAAAAAATATTCATTGCCTGTGTATTCTATACTATCAAGAACTATACTGATCCAATTTTGAGTATTCAAATGCAGCTTCTGCTCTTATGAAAGTTATAGCCTGTTTGGGAGGCAGATATTTAGAAAAAAATATATAAATTAATATATAGTAACATAGTATGCATGTTCTGAAGGTAAATGACAGTGTGCTTTAACACATGGTATATAGAACAGACTACCCTGGATGGGCATGTTACACTAGCACTTTTATTAACTTAGCCTCCCCATTTTATTTGCTCTCTTATATCCCAAGCAGCATTAGCTTTATTTGCAGTAGCATTAAAATTGTCACAAGTTTCTCGTCAATAGACTTTAGTATTAATAGCTTAAAAGCATATAAAGTATATAGAGAACTTTAAATTCTACCTTCCAATTTATATTTTGCCATAGTATCTTCTATTAAAAAACCCTAAGCAAACGAACAAAAAAAAAAAACAAAAAACAAACAAAAAAAACACACACTGTCCACAAGACAAAGAAACAAAAACTGTGCAGGTTTTTCTGAATTTTCATGCATTTGTTTCAAATTATTTAGAGGGAACTTAAGTTACATTTTAAGCTTAGTTCTGATGGATTGTGGCAAGGGAATGAGCTGCTATTTAAGTTGAACCTGAAAACCTTTGGTAAGTGTCAGATTCGATCACAAGAGACATTTGTTGTTCGTACCCCTTTGCTAGAGTTCAACAATAAGCCAGAGTGCCATGACTTGTTTTCATCCAGCCGAGAAGTAAAAGTCTCTTTTTATTCTTTTTACAACTTAGTAATCATAGAATTCTCAAGAAAGGCCTAAGGTAGAAAATGTATTGAACTAGATAGAACTTAGCACTTTAACGAAAACTGCTGCTCTTGTCCTGTAAAAATGAAAGAGATGATTGAAACTTAAGACATGAAGAGGTAAAAGAAACTGCATTCTCAAAATTATTTTTTGAAGGATCCAAGGAGTTCTGTTTTTCTCCTTTTTAAAGAAAAATTGTAGTTGTAACTTGCTAAAAGAAAATGAAATCTTTAAATTTCATTACAAAGGGAGAAAAAACAGAATCTGATCTAGATAATTTATGTATATATAAGATTCATTAGAAATAGTTTCATATAATATTTCACTGATGACGAAAGCAAAAAAAACAAATGTTTCCCGAATTGATACATTTTCAGATTAATAATATTATGAATCTAATTTATAATTTATGAAAAATTCTAAGGTATTAATATATACTGAAAGAACAGTAGTTTGATTTGACCAATTTTCTAACATCAAAAATAAACACTTCAAGTAAAACATTACAATAAAATATATATACTGCCAAATGAAAAGTTAATTCATTTTCTTAATCTATAATATATATAGACAGAGATAAAGAAAATGTGTTGATTACAAAAAAGATGACAAGGAAATACAGTAACTATCTGTAAAACCAAATTTTTATTCACACCCCAGCATCATGCTGAAGCCCACTGAACGCAAATGAAATACTTTTCCCTTGTGTATCCGTATTTCTCAAGTAAACTGAGGAGTCTGTGTATTATCGACTTCAGTCTGTGTACGTCTAAAGGGGGCCACTGTTGGCTTACAAGTCAATTTTTAAGATACCTGGGGCTTTGCCTTCTTTAACAGCCCTTTTGCTCAGAATGTTCCAAGCTGTCTGGGCTTGCCTTGCAATTGATCCTGGATTTGAAACTGACAACTGTGAACCAGCAAGAAAATGATGTGGCAAGAGTTGCCATGGCTGAAGAATATTCAAAGAAGGGTCTGCTTGGGCAGGTTGTACTTCATACTGTATCACAGACAAGAATGCAAATTCTTATCTCCTGAGACCCCTTAGGCCACAAAGACTTTGTAGTTTTATATATATATATATATGTAAATATGTATATATAAAATTATAATTATATAATTATATATATTATAAGTATATAAATTGTAATTATGTAATTATATGTATACTTATATATATGTAAATATGTATATATAAAACATTTTATATATATCTAACATTTTTTTTTCCAAAAAGTTAATATAATGACTATACTTTTTTTTTTAAATTAGTTTTTGAGGCAAGGTCTCCTTGTCACCCAGGCTGTAGCACGATCACGGCTCACTGCAGCCTCGATCTCCAAGGCTCAAGTGATCCTCCCATCTCAGCTTGCCAAATAGCTGAGACTACAGGCATGTGACACCATGCCAGGCTAATTTTGTGTGTGTGTGATTTTTGTAGAGACAGGGTTTCACCATGTTTTCCAAGCTGGTCTCAAACTTCTAGGCTCAAGCAGTCCTCCCTCTTAGGCCTCTCAAAGTGCTGGGATTACTGGCGTGCACCACTGTGCCCATCTCATACCAAATATTATATAACACTTTGAATAAGTTCTGAGGCAGCACCTCATAATCAAATATATTAATATTTCTGTATCCAAAAGATGTGATAGTTGCATGAAGAGGAATAAATAGCAATTAGAGAGCAATTTATTGCCATTCAGGTTCAATTTGCAAATGAGTCAAATAATTTTTTTAAAAATTATATTTTGAAAACTCCATATATTTTGTTATCATAGATAAGGTATTATAAGCCCATATTTACAAAATATTTACTGTGTATCTAAGATGTTTCAGGGAACCTGGAAAAAGAATATGGAAGAGTAAGAAAGACAAGGTCAACCTTCTGGGTTCACACACATTTTAAGAACCCAGAGGTTTGGATTTACAATGGAAAGGATTGTATTTTGGACTTTCCATGTGGGAAGGTGTGAGTCCGTCAGGAGCAGAGAATTTTCTCATGCAGTGTCTCCCATAGCACTGTAGAAGCACCAATTGGCAATTACCTCACAACACTATAAGTATTTTTATTTATACTCTCTCTCTCACTAGACTGTGTAATCCTTAGAAGCAGGAATTATGTCTTATATTTATATTTGCTGCACCCAGTTCATTGCCTGGAATATGAAAAGCACTAAACATGTATTTAATAAATAAGTATAATAAAATGATTTCTGCCCAAGTTTTGGGGTAATAAGTCAAATAACTTAAAGATTCTTAATTTTATGTGCTAGATTATACTAAATTTACCCCTCAACTAATCAGAGAATGTTTATGAAAATAATACAGATTCATAATATGCAGGCGTGGAAAGCAAATTCAAGTCCTGATACTGGTTTCCAGTACTGGATAGGTCTCTCATTGAAATTACATCAATGAAAGCCGGGGAAAAAAAAAATCAGAGTAAGTAAAAGACACAATACACTTGTCACAGGAATATTTTAAATTTGAAATACTGTGAACTTAATTTGAATAAATGAGGATTAATATCTGTTGAAAAAATGGCATATATTATTCCTGACTTTTATTTTTTCCTCAACTGTTAAATAAAAAACAAATAATGACAATCTCTGTGCTATAGAACTGTCAAATAATTTTAAGAATGAAGTCATTTCTTTTTTCTTTTTTTGAGATGGAGTTTCACTCTTGTTGCCCAGGCTGGAGTGCAATGGCACGATCTCGGCTCACCGCAAACTCTGCCTCCTAGGTTCAAGCAATTCTCCTGCCTCAGCTTCCCGAGTAGCGGGAATTACAGGCATGCACCACCACACCCAGCTAATTTTTCATATTTTTAGTAGAGACGGGGTTTCTCCATGTTGGTCAGGCTGATCTCGAACTCCTGACCTCAGGTGATCTGCCTGCCTTGGCCTCCCAAAGTGCTGGGGTTACAGGCATAAGCCACCATGGCCTGGCCAAGAATGAAATCATTTCATGTCAATATTATTTAACAGAGGAGATCAGGAAAAGGGAGTAAATAATAGGGGCTAATTTTTTTTTTTTTTTTTAGAAAGATGCTTTGAGGTATGTTGAGAGATTGGAAAGACCACTACAGAAAAAAGAACAATCTTTTAAAAGATTCAAGTTAGTGTTGTATAGAGGAGATGCAGTGATAACTAAATATACATAGATTTAAGAGGGTTAAACTGAAAGATCTTGACAAGGGGGAAAGTACATTGCAGATGCCTAGTCATGATTATTAAGGGATAATAAATTTAGATCCATAAGTTGTGTTGCATTCTGATTTAATTTGTAAGATTTAATACGGAGATCATGGGTTTTTATCCAGTAAAATGTGTTTTTTAGACCTAAAATCTGTAATTACATTCAAGTTGCAACAAATGGCACTGGACAATCACCATGCCAACAAGGATTACTACGTATCTTCAAATTTTGGGAATTATAAGAAGTATTTGCAGAAAGAATTTCAGCAAAATTAACTTTCTAGGAGAGGAAGGATGCCAGATCTGGGCAAAAACCAGAAACGCGATGAAAAAATTCAGAAGCTTCCTTTTTCAGGGAATGTGGGCCATTCAAATGCATGGGTGTTTTTTGCTCAGAAGAATATGAGACTCAGGCAGACTCATGATATCATTCAGATTTCAGGAGATTTGGCTAATCACAGCAGACTTCTAGCTAGGGGAAGTAGACAAAGTAACACAATAGGCCACAAGGTTTAAGAGAGAAGGGAGAACCAATGAAGAAAGACCTGTGGTCTCCAGA